>NC_134782.1:36669469-36686969 GCF_046742065.1 Oratosquilla oratoria
GAATGAGCTGAATGATTATCTGAAAGAAAAAGAACCGGACATAATGGGAATTGTAGAAACAAAATTAAAAGGTCCACTACCACCCAACAGTGTAGGACATGATGCATATAATTATTGGATTAGAAACAGAGAGACAAAGCAAGGGGGTGGATTTATGTTCCTGACTAAGAAGGATATTAACGTGAGGTGTGTCACATATGGAAAGAATACAGTAGAGATGATTATGATCGAAGTGGAAGACAGAGATAAGAAGAGCAGAAAGTTTGTGATAAATTATGTGCCTCCGAAAACAGCCTCGTGGGAAGAGAGTGAACATAAAAGTATGTTAGAGGACACAAAGATAACATTAAATAAGATAATGGAAGATGGAGGAAGAATAGTTATGATGGGCGACTATAATTGCAAAGAAATCTGCTGGGAAGAGATGACAGTAAAGGGTGGAGACGGCTCATGGGGAAACGCTCTACTTGAGATGATTACTGACAATAAAATGACACAGTGGATACAGGAGAACACTAGGTATAGAAATGAGGAAGAACCATCGAGACTAGACCTAATAATTACATCTGAACCTAGAATAGTGGACAAGATTGAATATAAAACACCAATAAGTAAAAGTGACCACATATTGATTGAACTGGAACTAAATGAAGAAAAATACATGAAAAGAAATGAACAATATAGAAAAGGAAGAATGATGTATGAAAAAACAAATTTTGATAAAATAAGAGAATTCTTTCAAAAAGAAAACTGGGAAGAAATATACAAAGAAGAAACAACAGTGGAAGAGAAATGGAATATTTTGACAAAAATTTACAAAAAAGGAGTGGAAAAGTATGTCCCAAGACAAAAACAAGAAAAAGAATATGTAAAATGCTGGTACAATAGAAGTTGTAGGGAGTTAAAAGACAAAACAAAAAAGACAAAGCTTGGACCAGATGGAAAAAAGACAGAAGGTCTGAAAAATGGAAAATATATACCTGTTATAGAAATGAATATGTACAAGCATGCAGAGAGGAAAAGAGAAAATATGAAAAAGATGTCATAGAAAAGTGTAAAGATCAACCAAAACTATTTTACAGATTTGTAAACAACAAATTGAAAAACAAACAAGACTTGGAGAAATTAAGACAAGGAGTTGAATACACAGAGGAAATTGAAATGGCGAAAATTATGAACAAACATTTTAAATCAGTGTTTACAAGGGAGAACATACAACCTGAAGAGATCGAATGGAAAGAGAAAGTCCCTCCCATGAAAGAAATATAAGTAACAAAGAACGAAATATGGAAACACTTGAGTAATCTTGATGTCAGAAAATCGCATGGACCAGATGAAATAGCAAACTGGATTTTGAAAGAATGCAGGAATGAACTGGCAGACAAAATACATAGCATAATAAATAGGTCCTTGAAAGAAGGAAAAGTTCCAGAAGATTGGAAAAAAGCAAATATAGTACCCATATATAAAGGAGGAAATAAAGAAGACCCTAACAACTATAGACCAGTCTCCCTAACAAGTACAATAGAAAAAATGTGTGAAAGAATTGTCAAAAGTAGATGGGTAAAATATTTAGAAAAAAACAACATGTCAAATCCAAGGCAATTTGGATTCAGACAAGGACGATCATGCGTCACCAATTTAATATGTTTCTATTCAAGGCTAATAGATATAATACAAGAAAGAGATGGATGGGCTGATTGTGCATTTCTAGACCTAAAAAAAGCTTTTGACAAAGTACCACATAAGAAGTTGCTTAAGAAATTAAAAACTGAAGGAGGAATACAGGGCAAACTGCTTAATTGGATGGAAGATTTTTTGCAAGAAAGGAAAATGAGAGTAGTGATAAGAGACAAACACTCAAAATGGGATGAAGTAATAAGCGGGAACAGTTCTGGCCCCAATAATGTTTGCTATATATATTAATGATATGGATGAAGGAATTGAAAGCTATATGAGCTTCTTTGCAGATGATGCAAAACTTCTGAAAAGAGTGAACACGGAAGAAGATTGTGAATCACTACAGAGTGATATAATTAAAGTACAGGAATGGAGTAGGAAGTGGGAGATGGAGTTCAATACAAAAAAGTGTAGTATAATGGAATTTGGAAAAAGCAAAAACAGAATAACAAGAGCATATAAATTGGGAGAAGAAGGAATAAAAAAAGTAGAAAATGAGAAGGACCTGGGAGTCATTGTTATGAATAATATGTCACCTGAGAAACATATAAATAAGATTTTTGGAGAAACCTATAATTTAATAAGAACAATCAAAGTTGCATTTACATACCTGGATGAAGAAATGGTGAAAATCCTAATCACCCTGATAAGACCAAGATTGGAATATGCAGCAACGATATGGTCACCAAGTACAAAAAAATGTATAAAAAAAACTTGAAAGAATACAAAGAGCAATTACAAAATTGGCACCAACACTCTCAAAACTATCATATGAAGAGAGACTGGCAAAACTTGAACTACAGACACTAGAGCAAAGAAGAGAGAGAGGAGATTTGATAGCTATTTACAGAATCATGAATCTCATAAAATGGGATGATAGAAATACAAGAGGACACGGAAAGAAAATAAAAAAAGACAGCTATAGAAGAGATCTGAAAAAGAACAGCTTTCCTCACAGAGTAATAGACAGTTGGAACAAGTTAGATGAGAAAGTGGTGTGTGTAAAAACAATACATGAATTTAAAAATAGTTTAGATAAAATGAGATATGAAGACGGGACACCACGAGCATAGCTCCCCTTCACGTAAAATACAACTAGGTAAATACAACTAGGTAAATACACACACACACGCACCAACTACGCACATACAAAGAGAGAGAAATGAGAAAAGAAAGAGAAAAAAGAGAAAGAAATAAAGAAAGCGAAAGAGAGAGAGAGAGAGAGAGAGAGAGAGAGAGAGAGAGAGAGAGAGAGAGAGAGAGAGAGAGAGAGAGAGAGAGAGAGAGAGAGAGAGAGAGAGAGAGAGAGAGAGAGAGAGAGAGAGAGAGAGAGAGAGAGAGAGAGAGAGAGAGAGAGGAGAGAGAGAGAGAGAGAGAGAAAGAGAGAGAGAAAGAGAGAGAGAGAGAAAAAGAGAGAGAGAGATGGGAGAGAGAGACAGAGAGTGAGAGAGACAGAGAGAGAGAGAGAGAGAGAGAGAGGAGAGAGAGAGAGAGGAGAGAGAGAGAGAGAGAGAGAGGCGAGAGAGAGAGGAGAGAGAGAGAGGAGAGGAGAGAGAGAGAGAGAGAGAGAGAGAGAGAGAGAGAGAGAGAGAGAGAGAGAGAGAGAGAGAGAGAGAGAGAGAGAGAGTAGGAGATACCAATCTTTAAGAAACAAACGTTACCGCCCCAAACAAACGACTTTGAAACCATATTTCATATTCGTTTGGACACTTACCAAGACCATTCACAATCGTTCAAACGAGACCTTACGACTGTGAAAACGAATCAGTGTCTCATCCCAAAATATGTGTGTGTGTGTGTATGTGTGTGTGTGTGTGTGTGTGTGTGTGTGTGTGTGTGTGTGTGTGTGTGTGTGTGTGTGTGTGTGTGTGTGTGTGTGTGGTGTGTGGTGTGTGGTGTGTGTGTTTGTGCGTGTATGGTTGTGTGTGTGCTTGTTTGTGTGTGCGCGTGTGTGTGCGTGTGTGTGTGCGTGTGTATGTGTGCTGTGTGTGCGTGTGTGTGTGCTGTGTGTGTGTGCTGTGTGTGTGTGCTGTGTGTGTGTGTGTGTGTGTGTGTGTGTGTGTGTGTGTGTGTGTGTGTGTGTGTGTGTGTGTGTGTGTGTGTGTGTGTGTGTGTGTGTGTGTGTGTGTGTGTGTGTGTGTGTGTGTGTGTGTGCGCGAGCGCGCTTCTGTGTTCGTGTTTTGACTGAATCCTGCCAACGAGGCAAAATCTGGCATCGACTATCGGGTAACAATAACAAAATGTCGCAAGCTGACACATCTAGTCACGTTTAGGCAGCGCACCATAATTAGGTGTGCTGTGCTTTGCTAAAGTGTTGCTTTTTTCTACCTGACGATTTGTCTTCTTTGGAGTGGTGGGGGGGGGGAGGGGAGGGGTACCACAGGGTTGAATGAAATGGCTTGACTGCGGCCAGGGGGTTAGTTCTCTTTGTAAGCTCTTAGTCAATTCGGGACGTGGTTAATCATGATTATGTTTACGCTTTGCTAACTCGTTTGAAGACACCACAACATATTATGGGAGAAGGAACAGTAGCATGACCTCAAGAGGTTGTTAGTCCTTTTTCTTTGTAAATCCAAGGTCATGACCAAATAATAAAAAAGGATACAACAATAACGACAGTTCTATCATGTGTTTGGAAACGCGTCTTTGCTTTGGAAAGCATTGTCATGATGTAAACAAAGGATTACAAAGGATTACAAAGGCGGAGCATGCCGACAGGAGACCTTTTGATCCATATCTAGGTCGGATGCGAAAAAAAAATCATATTAATAATAAAACAATAAATAAAAACTATAATAATGTAAATAACAAATAAAATACATAAATAAATGCATAGGTATAGTTAAATAATAAACAAACAGGTAAATAGTAAATAATAATAAATTGACATATGACTAATAATAAATGAAAATCAGACAGACAAATGATAACAAAACAAAAACAAATAATATAAGATATATTATAATCATTACAGCATCTTACTTAGGTATTTATCTAACTGATTCTTAAAGCTTCGAACTGAACTACATTGCACTACCTGTGCAGGAAGTTTATTCCATTCATTTACTACACGGTTGGCAAAGTTGTTTCTACCTACTTCCAAATTGAATCTATTTCCGGACAGTTTGAGACCATTGTTTCTTGTCTGATTCTCATTCAATGTGAAAATTTTGTCACTTTTGATGTTGTCAATTCCCTTTAAAATCTTAAAGACCTGTATCAAGTCACCTCTGAGTCTACGCTTTTTTAGGGAAAACAGATTCATGTGTTTTAGTCGATTTTCGTATGATTTATTTTTGATATTTGGAATCAGTTTTGTGGCTCGCCGTTGTACTTTTTCCAGTCTGTCAATGTCTTTATCACTAACTCACTATTCGACTTTAGAAAGATTATGTATCAGCTACTTATTTATCTTATTTATTTTTTATTCATCTCTCAAGATATCATCAATCACGGAGAGCTTGAAGACCTCGCTGATGCAGTTGAGGAAGGAGAGTGACCCTCAAAGTAAAACGAGTTCAGATCAGCGCCCCTCCCCCACAACTCCTCCCCCTCCCCCCAACCAGGATAGGTTGAAAAAAAACAACAATAAAGGAATGTACAGAGGAGAAAGGTTTAGTTAACTAGAAGTGTGTCCGACTCCCTTCTCCAACACAGGGAAAGATACAAATTCTCTCTCTCTCTCTCTCTCTCTCTCTCTCTCTCTCTCTCTCTCACACACACACACACACACACACACACACACACACACACACACACACACACACACACACACACACATACACACACACGCACGCACATACAAACACACACATGTATATACACAAAATAAAGAACTTATGCACACATACATGTATAATACATACACATCCATAACATACACACATATACATCCATACATATATATACATCCATAAATATACTTGTATACACACAAACACATGACTGTGCGAATTTACAACGAAAAGCAGCCACCCGACGGGGCTAGAAGAATGACTGTTGTCATTTCACGTCACCTCGCCGTCGATTTGACACGATCGCCATACACGGGTTTACCACCAATCTCTTGCGGAGTGCAACTGCTGAGCAAACTACACCCAAGGTCAGCACAAGGACTGCTAAAACATACACACACAAACACACACACATTCACACAAAACTTCCCTACCCACGAACAAACAACCTACGACCTTATCATCACTGATATGGCCCCGATCTCCCCCCACCTGCCGCAGCACACACATCAAAATTCTGTGGACACCGTCACCTAGCACCCCCTTCCACAGTATTTACTCAAATCAGACTAGTCCTAAAATTAACACAATTTGTGAGTTGTCAGTGTATCTCTGTATCGCTGGAAACTTAATAAATCTATTATCATTATTACCATTATCATCACACACACACACACACACACACACACACACACACACACACACACACACACACACACACACACACACTTGTTACCCTCGAGCGGATCCCTGGACCAATTCTGTTAGACGCAGAAGGAGGCCTCGACGAACTTACTGTCGTGGCTGGCGTCGTCAACGATGACGATGTCCTGCAGAAGCTCCTGAGGCGTTCGGTTCAGGATGCTGGGGCGTTGCACCAAAGGACCCCCGGCCAGAGGAAAAAAATCAAATTAGAAAGAAAACAAAGTATGTATATCTATAAATTGATATATGTTCGTTTCATGACTGAATATTGCATTATCATTGAAAAATATATATTTACTAGCTTTGAAAAAAACAATGAAAATGGGTGCACAATTTTTATCTCATCATCTTTCTGAAGAAAAGCGTTGAGGAAGTCTTCAAGAGACAACTGAAAACCAACTTAACTTCGTTAGTTATGACGTCATAGTGATTCACTCACCTGACGACGGTGCGCAGGAGGGCTGACCGAGCTTCGTTGTGGAACGTCAGGACCACTGACACCGTCGGCAGGACCTGCGGGGGCGGCAGAGTCTGGTCGCACCTGCGGAAGGTCAGGTCAGCTCAAGAGAGGTCAGCAATTTTGGGTAAGGACTCTCCGAAATTCGGAAAAATCTATTCATGTTCGGAACGGAAACGTCTTTCGAATGCGAGTGCTTCTGCTGTACAGAATGGATATTGGGACGTTTAGTTCCAAATATTGGAAATGTTTAAAGATTCCTATCTCGACGCATTGGTCTTAAACCGCCACAACTGTTCCCCTATTTAAGATCCTTTTCAGTCTCCTATGCCTACTTATGTAGTTAGTGTCATCCGTGTACGAGAAACTGAGGACCTGGTTGTGTGGGAAAGCCGGTTCTAGAAAGTCGCTCATGTTTGGGTTGTACAGAGTTGGCGCAAGGACAAAGCCTTGTGAGGGGACAGGCAGCCCGTCACTTTATTCTCAGTGTCCTGTCGTCCAGGTAGTTGCGGAGCAACCGTGCGAATGTCAGGGCAAAGTCGAAGTAGAGATACAATAGGCACTTTAATACTGTTGTGTCAGACAGTGTCATATGCCTTCTCCACATCCATAATGGCTTTCCCAGGGCGATCGTGTGGCGGCTTTTGGACCCACTGTGTGATCAGTGAAATGACGTCTTTGGCAACCGCGCCCCGGTAGGAAACCAAACTGACATTGTACAACAATGATTCTCCACCTGTTGGCCATGGGGATGGGGGCCCAAGGGAGCCATGACAAGAATTTAATGGGGGTTATGGCCTGCTGTTACAAATTATACATTTCTGTGTGATAAGAGCAATCTGAATACAAAAAACAAATCCATCACTGACCTGGCAGAAGAAATACAAGATGATTATGATTGTCAACACTTTCTTATTATCATTATCATTGTTTAATTTTATCTATTGATCTACTCATTTATTTGAATAGATTTGTGAGAAGAATGAAGGAGATCCACACGAGCGTTGAGAATTCATGAAAAAGGGGGGGAACGGAGTGAAAAAGATTCAGAATCACTGTTCTACAAGAATGGAGCTCTTCTTTGGGTAACAGGTCAGACAGCGTCGGAGGAGGACATGCTCAACGACCTTACCAAAATACTCTATCAAAGATGCAAGGAAACAGGACAAGAGGATCAGAAGTGGGTTTCTGGGACTTAATGATGAGCTGTCTAGAGTGAATACAAGACACTGTAGCATAATGTAGGTTACAAGATCATATGAAACACTATCCTTGAGAACCTGAGGTCTAAGGAAACAGGACAAGAGGAGCAGAAGTGGGTGTCTGAAGCTTGATTTGTCTAGTCTAGAGTGAGTGAGTATAAGACACTGTAGCATAATACAGGTTGCAAGACTACGTGAAACACTACCCACGATAACGTGGGGGTCGACCTTGGCAACCGACCTGGGGTCTCTGGTGTCCGGGAGGGCCCGGTTGGGAGTGAGAGCGTTCGAGGCCCGGACGTTGAAGGCGTGGAGGGCGTGCGGCTGGTCCTCCCGGTCCCTCACCTCGCCTCCTGAGAGGTAGGGCGTGGCGAAGGCCTCCAGGAGCTCCTGGGGCATCTCTCCGTTCTTCCCCCACGTCGCGGACACCTGCGGAAAGGAAGGAAGAGGTACCTTAGTCGGGGCTGCTGAGTCTCGGGCTCTCTTTGTTCTCTGCGCATGCGCATCTCGGTGCGGTGTATGCATGATTTCGACTCAAACCTACCGTGAAATGGGTTGACCACTGCATGGAAACTCAACGAATGAATCACTGATCAAGTTTAATCCGTAGCAAGAGAGAAAACAAAGAGGAAAGAGAAAAAGAAAAAAATAGTAGCAAAAGAAGATGAAGACGGAAAAGAAAAAGAAGAGAAAGAGAAAAATGAAGAGGAAAAGAAAAAGAAGAAGATGAAGTGGAAGAGAAAAAGAAGAAGATGAAGAAGAAAAAGAAAAAGAGGAAGGTGAAGAAAAAACGAAAGAGGAAAATGAAGAGAAAAAGAAGAGGAAGAGGAAGATGAAAAGAAAAAGAAGAGGAAGAAGAGGAAGAGGAAGAAGAGGACGGAGAGGAAGAGGAAGAATAAGAGGAGGAAGAGGAAGAAGAGGAAGAATCAGAGGCTCCGGAAGAAGAGGAAGAATAAGAGGCTCCAGAAGAAGAAGAAGAGGCTCCAGAAGAAGAGGAAGAATAATAAGAGGCTCCAGAAGAAGAGGATGAATAATAAGAGGTTCCACAAGAAGAGGAAGAATAATATGAGGCTCCAGAAGAAGAGCAACAACAAGAGGCTCCAGAAGAAGAGCAACAACAAGAGGCTCCAGAAGATGAGCAACAACAAGAAGCTCCAGAAGAAGAACAACAACAACAAAAAGCTCCAGAAAAAGAAGAGGAAGAATGAGAGGCTAAAAAAAAAAAGAATAAGAAGCTCCAGAAGAGGCTCCAGAAGAAGAGGAAGAATAATAAGAGGCTCCAGAAGAAGAGGAAGAAGAAGAAGAGGCTCCAGAAAAAGAAGAGGAAGAATAAGAGACACCAGAAGAAGAGAAAGAACAAGAGGCTCCATAAAAAGAAGAAAAAGAAGAAAAAGAAAAAAAAATAAGAATAAAAAGAAGAAAAATAAAAAGAAAAGAAAAATATGAAAAAAAAGAATCAAAAGAATAAAAAAGAATAAAAAGAATAATAAAAAGAATAAAAAGAAGAATAAAAAATAATAATAATTATAATAATAATAATTATAATAATAATAATTATAATAATAATAATAGTAATAATAATAAAAAGAAGAATAAAAAAGAACAAGAATAAGAAGAATAAGGAATAAGAAGAAAAGAATAATAAGAAGAAGAATAAGAAAAATAAGAAAAATAAGCATTTAAAGCTAAAAGCATAAACAAGTAGTGCCATCTACAGCAAACCTCGCTCGACAGGAGCTATGTCGGTGCAGCTTGATACTGATCTGCGCTACAATGGGAAAGGTCCCGTGATGGCATGATGTGCAACTTCCTGTGTGCCGACAAATACCAAACATCGCCCGCCATGCAACCGTTACCGAGCTATGCCCCCTCACCCGCATCATCGCAATACGTGTGACCTTGAAAATAACCTTCCAGTGACCTCGTTCTTTTGAATGGGTTGTGTCATTTGAGCAATCGCTTTTGCCGTAACGTTCCTTGAAAAGTAAAAAAGGTCGAACATAACCAATACCTCCCTCAGACTCCGTCCTCCGGACCAGGTAATGAACAAATCGATGAGTCTTCGGCGCTGATCATTGCAATCAACGGCATTAAACACACATTGCTGCACCGATCAAACACGAGGCAGCGAGACCCTAAAGATGACGACGACGACCACCACCACCAAGTCCCTCAAACTCTGTTTAACTCCATCCTCCATGTATGGTACCCCCATACCTAGGCATGACTCTTCCTTGGCCCCCTAGAGAGACTACTTCAACACTAGATAAAAATCCTTCAACAAAGATAACAATAATAAATAATAATCAGAAACAACAGATCATGATATATTATATAAAACTATATATAATGAATAGAAATAATAAATGATGATAAATCATACAAGATGAATAAATGATAATGAATAAAATCCCTTTATCCACTCACTTCTACTTGTTTTTGTTTCTTGGTCCCACTTGTGAAAGTCTATGGGAACCCCAAGGTAGTCTATGGCCCAGAAACGGAGAACCTCTGCATGAACTGGACCTCTGTGAAAGGATTTTTCTCGAGTCTACTCTAAAGTAATAGGGATGTGTCCGCTCGTAGTTCCATCAATGGGGTCAAGAAAGTGGCTTGCTGTCCTTACAGCCATGGGGATAGTTAAAGCTACCCTCCACAAGGAGGGGGAAAATTCTGAAGCTCCAAGAACAGTCTCCTCATTTTGGGGGCCCGTTCGACCAAGAAGAACAGCGTTACCAGACTCGAACCTGACTGAATTTTTCTGCTGATATCAATTTGTATTCAATTAATGTTGTGAGGCACGCGGAGGAACACGGCACGCTTCGGCCGTGCAGTTCCTGTACTAGGTAGGGCCTCGTGGGAAACAGATGTTACTTGCGGTCACTCTAACCTATGGTACCCTTGAGGACGGTCCTAGGACTAGGGACGAAACGTCGGGTAATAAACCTCACTCACTGAGTCTGATGTTTAAGTTTCTTTTACTCACTAACTCACTTACTCACTCACTCACACACACACACACACACACACACACACACACACACACACACACACACACGAAAGACTACTTACTAAATTAGCTTTGCATGGAATAAGTGGTAGCCTATTAGGTTGGACTAGTAATTGGTTGAATGATCGAAAACAGAGAGTTGTTTTAAATGGAAAAACTTCTGGATGGAAAAGTGTTGCAAGTGGAGTTCCTCAGGGTTCCGTTCTTGGGCCACTTCCATTCATAGTATATATAAATGATATAGACCATGGACTAAAATCTACTGTTTCCAAATTTGCTGATGATACAAAACTGTGCGGAGTGGCAAATGATCACTCAAACCAATTAGATATTCAAGAAGATTTAGATCAATTACAGCAATGGTCTGAAAAGTGGCTAATGAAATTTAACACAAGTAAATGCAAGGTAATGCACATAGGTAAAAATAACAGTAAGTACGATTACAAGTTATTTGGAAATTCGTTAACAAAAGTGGATAGTGAAAAAGATCTCGGCGTAATTATCAGTAACGACCTCAAATCATCCAAGCAGTGTATTTCAGCCTCTGAGAAAGCAAATAAGATTCTAGGACTGATTGCGCGATCTTTTGATTTCAAAAGTCCATCACTCATTAACAAGCTATATAAATCGTTAGTTCGTCCACATTTGGAATATGCTGTTTCCGTATGGTCACCGAATCTCATTAAAGACATTGACAGATTGGAAAGAGTACAACGGCGAGCCACAAAACTGATTCCAAATATCAAAAATAAATCATACGAAAATCGACTAAAACATATGAATCTGTTTTCCCTAAAAAAGCGTAGACTCAGAGGTGACTTGATACCGATCTTTAAAATTCTAAAGGGAATTGACAACATCAAAAGTGACAAAATTTTTACATTGAATGAGAATCAGACAAGAAACAATGGTCTTAAACTCTCCGGAAATAGATTCAATTTGGAAGTAGGTAGAAACAACTTTGCCAACCGTGTAGTTAATGAATGGAATAAGCTTCCTGCACAGGTAGTGCAATGTAGTTCAGTTCGAAGCTTTAAGAATCATTTAGATAAATACCTAAGTAAGATGCTGTAATGATTATAATTTATCTTATATTATTTGTTTTTGTTTTGTTTTCATTTGTCTGTCTGATTTTTATTTATTATTAGTTATATGTCAATTTATTATTATTTACTATTTACCTGTTTGTTTATTATTTAACTATACCTATGCATTTATTTATGTATTTTATTTATTAACATTATCATAGTTTTTATTTATTATTTTATTATTAATATGATTTTTTTTCGCATCCGACCTAGATATGTATCAAAAGGTCTCCTGTCGGCATGCTCCGCCTTTGTAATCCTTTGTAACACACACACACACACACACACACACACTCAAAATCCATTCACATTCTTGTTACTTATTTCTAACTTGTACCACATTAGCACGTTTCCAGGACTGTCCAGTCATCAACTCTGAGTTGCATTTCACCGCTTCACTACGGAGTGGGAAGCGGTTTCTCCAGGATAAATGAAATCACTTGGTGGTAGCCAGAACAAACGGCCAAAGTAACTAAACAAACAAAAAGTCATAACGAGCTTCGGGAACCCTCGTCGGGCCTGACGAATGATTTGATGTATCGATCTTCACCAGCGCACTTGTGAACAAAGAGAGCGAAACAATCAGTGCTTAATATCTAAATTTCACGAGAATGCTGAGCACAACCGAGAGACAAGTCATATATAAATATCCCGTGGTGGTTGATTAAAGCAGCCCAAGGCCGGGTATCGACGTGTCTCTTTGATACGTGGGTCTGCACCAGGCATTCCCAACCCATCTGAACACATACCCCATTCTTATGCATTGCTGTTCTAAGACTCCACTTCAACGCTGAATAGAATCGTCAGGGTTGTGCCCTCTTTGTGAAAACTGTCCCTCACTCCCCCTCCACCATAGACCCCTAGAATGTCCATGAGCCACAACATGAGAACCACTGGATTATCATAAAACTACTTTATCTCTTCAGTTAAGGGTCCAATTTTTGATCTACATTCCTTAATATATATGTAATTCATAACACAGCATATAACATACAATATATAACGTAAGCATATAACATTAACATATATAGAATAGAATATATATTTATTGAAAGCATACAATAAGGAGCGCGTCGCTTCACTCTCACGCAGTTGCCACGTTCCACGGTTGCTACGAGCAAGCTCCCATGCAGTCACTCTTCTCATCTAAAACGATTCTTAGTAGGAGTGGTCGACGTGCTCCGAGCTAGGGCTGTCTCTTGTGGGGATAACCCTGTGAGAGGGATCAATATCGGGGAAGCGTGCCACGTGCCCATATTGCAGGAGTTGGCGCTCACGAATTATTCTGGTAGCAAGCTCGAGTCTCATAGAGTAGTCGCTGATTTGATATGGTTATTCCAGCGATACCCCATGATTCTCCGAAGGCACTTGATACCAAAGACGTCGAGATGCCTCTTCAAGTCTGCATGCAATGACTGGGTCTCAAAGCCATGCAGCAGCAGCAGCAGCAATACAGGGAGGAGCACAAGCGAACCGAGGGTCTGAATCTTCGTCCTCCTGCATAAATATCTACAACGCCATATAATACTCTGGCTACGTGAGTCATGGGCAACGCTAATCATTCAAAAGATATCCACTACTGTTATATACCACACTACCAAGGTATGAGAAGCTGTCCGAGATCCAAGACCTCAGTGTCCTCGCCACATTCATGAACAGACTAAACTTTATCATTCAGCAAATTCCCAGACTAACACACAAAATCTGGACGCCCTCCAACACAGCATCTTTCGGAAATTCACGTTAGAAGGTCTCTCACAGGATCCTCAAGGGTGCCAAGCTATGTGGCCCAGGCATGGCTTACTCGAAGGTTCAAGTCAAGTAGCTCAACCGATTACCCTCTATAAGACAGGAGAGACCACCTCTGAAAAGAGTCGTGTTGCTTGCCCCAGGGGGGCTCCTCAGCGCAATCACAGCACGAAAGCATCACTCAGCAACCAGTGAACCATTACGGAGTTGGAGGACCATTGGCAGGAGAGGAGTTCATCAATCCTTTGGTTTTCTTGTTCTTTTTCCATATGACTGCCCAACCTACCTTCCTCAATTGGTGGGAAACTAATGGAGGAGCCGGTTTAGTCGCCGACAACCGGCTAAGCGGCAGGTGGTAGTGGGCTACGTGGTTCCACTACCACCATTGTATATATGCACGTACTCAAGCGCGCACACACGCATACACAGACGTATACACACACACAAACACATACATATATACACACACACACATACACAAAGAACATCTGCCTCGCGAGACGCTATGGAAGATTACGCCTGACCTTCGCTCGTCGATATCTTGATCTCCTCTGTCGCCCTCAGACAAACAAACAAACAAACGACCAGGGGTGGAGGGAGGAGGAAGGAGGGAGGAAAGAAAAGAGGAGGAAGAGGAAGATGGTCACCTGCACCTGCGAGAGAAAAGTGAGAGCGGAATACCAGTCTATCTACACCCTCCCCTTCACCTGGAAGTGCAACCCAGAGGCTGGCATTCGGTCTCAAGACTGGATCCGAGAAGTCGCTCTCTACCATGGAGGGGAAGTGGGAGAGGAGGAGAGGAGGAAAGGGGCAGGGTAACGGGTCTTATCGTCGCCTGACGCGCGGGTTCACCAGTTATTGATTACATTCGGGTTGATAAGTTTAGTCAGAAAATCTCCGCTGACAGGTGGCACTCCGGACGCGTGCCTCAAGGAGGACATAAGTCTGTCACAGCGTTTCCCGAACTCTGGTCGAATAAATAGGGACTCTACCCCGTCAGTTGTGAAAACGAGGACGAGAGGGAGGAGGAGGAGGAGGAGGAGGAAGAGAAGCAGATGTCACACCAAAACATGCTTTGCTGCGTAATCCTTGTAGTAATCAGATTGTAGGTATTCGGGAAAAGATCCGAAAACAGCTATATAAACTTGTAGAATCAATTGTATATATATATATATATATATATATATATATATATATATATATATATATATATATATATATATATATATATATATATATATATATATATATATATATAACATGTAAACTAGGACAATGGGTGTCTTTGGGTGTCTTCCTGCACTTTCCCTTGACACAGCACTTTTCCCTGACCTATCACCAGCCCTCACGCCCGCACGCCCTCCCACAGCACAGGGTTGACACGTGCCCAGATACCTCGTGGGACTCATGCACGTGATTAGAATGCAGAGAAAAAGGCAGAGAGAGAGAAAGAGAGAGAGAGATGACGTGAGAGAGAGAGAGAGAGAGAGAGAGAGAGAGAGAGAGAGAGAGAGAGGAGAGGAGAGAGGAGAGAGAGAGAGAGAGAGAGAAAGAGAGAGAAAGCACATCTGCAATCCTTGTGGTCATTATGTAGAATAAAAAGAGTAGTTCCTTAACCAATTCCCGGCCACTTCTCTGACCAACTCCAACCCAGTCTTGCGATCCATCCGCAAATTTGGCCAAAGACGGTTCACTTCCCCGTCCACGCCCTCGGGACCCCCCGCCGCTAATGCCGGACAGTGTTAATTATGAGGCTTTTTTACGGGATGATCCACATCGACCGAGATCTTTAGGTTCGAGCAGTCCTCCCACACACAGTTCTTGGTATGTTTCGTTGTAAGATTCGCGTTTTTATATCGGTAGAGAATACGTATGTCTAAGTAGACACGCATCGACACACACACAAACACACATGCGCACGTTTAAAGGATAAGAAATAAATTTCCCCATCAGATCCATTAAGTCCTGAAATAGCAGAGAACTTGATATAGCCCAGGCTAAATCCATGAGCGATTTCGAAGCTATATAGTATATGGTAAGTCAATAGAAAATAAGAAACGGGATCTCACGAATATAACTCCTTCCCTGTATATTAGAATTAGGTAAATGCTATTGAAGGGGCGCGCGCACGCACACACGCACGCGCACGCGCGCACACACACACACACACACACACACACACACACACACACACACACACACACACACACACACACACACACACACACACACACACACACACACACACACACACACACACACACACACACACACACACACACACACACACACACACACACACACACACACACACACACACACACACACACACACACACACACAATGTTGATTCAGGTGCACACAAACTGGCTGTGGCGTATGAGAAGTATTCTGGTCAGCTGGTCCTCCAGCCTTCGCCGCCGCGCCGGCAGGGCCGAGTCGACCTAGGAGCGACGGTCCTTCTGACGATGTCTGACACCGTAGTGTTCCGTGAATGTCATCGTCTGACGTCAACTACAATAAAATCAACAGAAGACGTCGCTGTAGCAAAGTTGGATGGTTAGATAATCGAGATTAGTCTTATACCCCGTTTCCTACCCATTGGGTCATATCGTCCGGCGCTAACCAAAACGATACCTGCAAAGCTCTGCCCTCCCAGACGAAGGTGACACATTTTACAATATTTGTTCTGGTTGACGCCAGACGATTGTATTCATCATTACGTTTGTCACTGTACCTCCATTTTTCCTCCCCCTTTTATGATGAGATATTTTCACGCCCACTTTGGAAAGTTACGGCCCCAAAAAATGGTTCTCTTTTGGCACAGCGCTAATGGCCTGTGACTTCATGAATGGGCTAAGTGATACTTAACTCAAAGACAATGAAAATAAAGAGGGAAATGAACTGTCCTGGCGGAAGTGGAATTGTTCGCACCATTGTTGTTATTATTAATATTATTATTATGGTTACTGTTGTTATCATTACTATCATGGTCCTCATAATTATTATTGTAATTGTCAATGTTACTGTCATGTTTATAATTTTGGGATTGATAGTGTTATTGTTTCGTTATTGTTGTTGAGAGGGGAGAGAGGGGGAGAGAGGGGAGGGGGAGAGAGGGGGAGGAAGAGGGAGAGAGGGGAAGGGGGAGAGAGGGGAGGGGGAGAGAGGGGGAGGGGAGGGGAGAGAGGGGAGAGGGGAGAGGCGAGAAAGGGAGGGGAGAGAGGGGGAGGGGGAGGGGGGAGGGGGAGAGAGAGGGGAGAGAGGGGGAGGGGGTGGAGGGGAGAAAGAGGGGATAGGGGGGAGAAGGGGAGAGAGGGGGAGGGGGAGGGGGAGAGAGGGGAGGGGGAGAGAGGGGGAGAGAGGGGGAGGGGGAGAGAGGGGGAGGGGGAGAGAGGGGAGGGGGAGAGAGAGGGGAGGGGGAGAGAGGGGAGGGGGAGAGGGGGGGAGAGAGGTGGAGGGGAGGTAAGGGGGAGGGGAGGTGGAGGGGAGGTAAGGGGGAGGGGAGGTGGAGGGGGAGGGGAGGGGCGGGGGGGGGAGGGGAGGTGGAGGGGGAGGGGAGGTGGAGGGGGAGGGGGGAGGTGGAGGGGGAGGGGGGAGGGGAGGGGGAGGTGGAGGGGGGAGGGGGAGGGGGAGGGGGTGGAGGGGTGAGGGGGAGGGGGAGAGGGAGAAAGGGGGAGAGGGGGGCAGGGGGGAGACGGGGCAGGGGGGAGAGAGGGGGAGAGGGGAGAGGGGGCAGGGGGAGAGAGGGGGAGAGGGGGCAGGGGGAGAGAGGGGGAGAGGGGGCAGGGGGAGAGAGGGGGAGAGGGGGCAGGGGGAGAGAGGGGAAGAGGGGGAGAGAGGGAGAGGGGGAGAGAGGGGGCAGAGGGGGAGAG
>NC_134782.1:36704469-36714469 GCF_046742065.1 Oratosquilla oratoria
TAAGCGCGTCGTCGTAGTTACATAACATCAGAATGGAGGAGACTCCAAAAGACCATAAGGCCTACACTAGGCAGTTCCATTCCCTTCCCACCTGTCATCCCTATCCATAAAATTATCTCATCTTCTCTTAATTGTTTCAGCGCTCAGTATATGGTTACTAAGTTTATTCCATCCGCTCACCACTCTGTTGGTAAACCAGTTCTTGCCTATTTCCTTCTTAACCTGAATTGATGTCAGATGGATTTAACTAAATTAAAATGGAGTCTTGCCCTCAGCTGATAACAAATTGCCTGCGTTAGCCAGAGCAATATCTGTAAAGTACATCACTGTAGCAAAGCGGGCTGTGAGAAAGAAAACCAAAGCTGAAAGAAGACAGACACGAGACAGCGCGAAAGAAATGTGGTACAAAATAAACAACATTAAAGAAGGCGGCTAATGGAGAAATTAAATTGCGACGAAAATTCTGATGCCAAATTAAGGAATGAATGACACATGGCCCTCATATTTTGAGAAAATCCTGAATGACTGGACGTGAGAAGAAAGAATCGTGGAAGAATGAGAAAAAATGAAATATGTGAGAGAGAGAGAGAGAAACAGAGAGGGGGAGAGAGCGTTGGGCGACAACGAACGAATAAAAACGCCGAGAACGGATAATGTTCCAGGGATGGATGGTCCTGCGCCGGTAAAGGTTTGCCAATTTCAGCTCGCGATGGTAAACTGTCGCATATTTTCAAGGTAAGGAGATAGCAATGTAACTAACCAATGGGAACCCAATCATACCACAAAGCTCTCCCTAAACTAACCAAACATCTTCATCTGAACTGCGTAGGGCAGATATATACATTAGTTTGTGCAAACGAGATTGTGAATGTCGACGCACTGAGTATGTGTATCAACATTCACACATTTGCTTCTTTGGTTTTGTTGTTTATCTTAGCTGCCACCAGCCGATTTTATTCAGCTACGGAAAGAGAATGGGGGAGGTCAGAGAGACAGAATGGAGAGGTGTGTCTGGATGGAAGCTTTTTGAAGAAACAAGCGTTTTCAGATAAGGAACAGATGTGGCAGCTGATAGTAAAATGGAAGATATAAAAAAACATATCGGAGAAAAAAAAAGGTTGTAAGAGCCCTGAATAAGAACAAAAAAATGGAGACATGACGAATATGTCCACGTAAAATATTGGATATTTGAGTGCCCTGGCGAGGCAGCCCTAAATCAGAAGCGAGAGAGACAAAGGGCTCGCAGACGGGAGAGGGAAGGCGACAAGTGTGAAGATGAACTGGCTGAGAGATAGACGATGGTTACGGAAAAGTAACAAGACAAGTCCTCTAGGATTATAAAAGGCGTTGTACAAGAGAGACCCACCGAGTTGTTGGAGCACGTCACGCGACAATATATTAGGCAATACAGTGACACGCTCTGTGGATTTTGTCCTGGCTGAAAGCAGGTGAGGCCGGAGGAGGGGGTCACTGCTCTGAATGGGAATACAATCGATCGAGACCCTATCTGGTTGGATTTCGACCCTCCGCCCCCTTTTACCGGGATTAAAATAATTATTTTTAGTCATAATATATATGAATAAAGAAACGAATGAAATAGAATAAAACAAAACAGAACAAAATAAAATAAATAGAATACATAATCGTGCCTAAGGTGTACAGATGGTTTGGACACAAGGTGAGAAGAAGAAGGGAATGAAAGAGAGAAGAAGAGAGTGTAAGAGTTGAAGTACATAAGAGCCTAAACTGTCCGAGATGAATAGAGAAATAATACAATGAATGAATGAATAATGAACTGAAATCCGGCCTAATTTGGTCCATAACGATCCCTGATGGAGAACAATGAATTACAAGAGAAATGAATGAAGTGAATGAATGAATACATAAACAAGTAATGAATGAATGAATGATAAATAGATAAATAAATGGATCGAACACACAGAGGAGGCCCGGATGAAGAGTGTCAGTGGGGGGTATGGGGGGGGGCGAAGTGCCGTGTACAGAGCGAGTGCCACTGATTAGGCACTGGCGGGGCAGTCGAGCGCTTCATGACAGATAGGTCGGGATTAGGTGTCCCCTCACACTCAACAAGTGAGTCACAAGGGTAAGTATGTCTGTGTGGGTCCCCCCCTCCCTCCCTCCCTCCCTCCCTCTCCCTCTCTCTCTCTCTCTCTCTCTCTCTCTCTCTCTCTCTCTCTCTCTCTCTCTCTCTCTCTCTTCAGGATGTGGCTAAGAACTACCGAGGCACCACGCTGGCTTCCTCTTGGAAGGATTGGGTTTTTATCAAGGTCGTGATTTATACATGAATACATATACACACACACGCATACACACGTCACCACACTCAGAAAAATATAATAGAACCTGTACCAGACCTAGAGGTGTCTCTGTAACCCCCCGTTGACCACAGCGACACACTACAAATTTTGTTCTGGCTAACGTCAGACGATCACACTGAATTGGGATGATGAGCCTTGCCCTGTGACGGCAAATCTTTATGAACTTAGTCGATCAGTACGTAGTTGTAGTTTAGCCTTAATGGTCCACTACAGGACCGGCCTATCCCCAGAGGGACGATGAAGCCTCCGTACTACCTCGCCACGGTCGGTGGCTTCATCCAGCTGGGCAAGGTTGTCTGTATGGATGTGCGTATGGTGAGAAGTGCTCCACGTGAAGTTTCTGGTGTGTCGGAATGGCTGTGGTTCTGATCGAAGTCTACAGTCATTGCAATCAGCTCGTACAAAGGTCTAAATAAAGGTCAGCGCGGCTATGGGATTAACTTGAATTAGTTAGCATGACCTTTTTTGACATTCGCTACAGACTCTGTAGCTGACGCCAGGCGGTTTTCTTAAGCCGAGGCTATGACCCCGTCCCGATTCTCTCTCTCTCTCTCTCTTTTTTTTTTTTTTGTGCCACGGACATTAATAGAATAGTCGGGCGGCAAAGGAAAGTGCCACCCGGTCAGGAAATAGCTTGAATATGTCTCCATGAGCATGAATTTCGTTGTTTTAGCATATTTTAATGAAATATTTGAATTTATGATAAATAACGTCTATAGAAATATCCTAAATGTTTTGTAAAGGACGTCGTGTTTTTATGGTTAAATTCATGAAAGCGAGGTGGAGGGGGAGGAGAAGGGTGAGAAGAGAGAGGAGGGGAAGTGGGACAGGGAAGCACTTTTACAAGTATCTGTGCCTGTTCCTCGCCCACGTTGAAGGAGACGTACTCGATCTGCCGAAGCTCTGGTCTGCCGGAGCTCTCTTCCTTTTCTAGGCCGACCTGGGAGTGGCCCATGCCCCACCTCCACCCCCATTCCCCCCTGCCTCCCCCCTTAAAGGGGTCTCAGCACCCTGCTATCATCGCAGAGGGCCTCGTATGTCCATTTTAGCTATAATTCGGGCGAGGGAGGAGCCATAAAGACGATGGCTGGACCATGCGGCGAGAAGCAACCGGAAGAATACCTGGAAAAGCTCCTGGAAGCTTCTGCCGAAGAGGGCAGACGTTTTCTTATGTCTTGCTGTTGGCTCTTGAGTCTTGAGCACTTTTTTTTTTAATGTCACCTCATGTAATGATAACCACATCACACCTTGAGGCAGTCAGTGACGTTCTGAGCATGCCACAGATGAAATGGCATGATGTCGCATTATGTATCATGATAATCACATCACGCGCCATGACAGTTGCACCCTAACTATATCACAGTCTTAACCATGAACTGCTTTGCATCATACGTGGTAATAACCATAAGCTTAAAAAAATCAGCGCCATCTTGTCCTATCACAGGCGAGTGAATAAAGCCACCAGGAGGCTACGAGGTGCCCATCTCCTCCTTCGCTCCTCGCAAGTCTACCATCTGTCATTCTCACGAGGAGATCCCCAGGGGAGGATCAGTCCCTCGTGAAGTCATGAGAAAGGCTCGAATGGAGGATGCTTGGGGACACCAATCAGGTCCTGTCCATGACATAACCACCTATATTCCCAAGAGAGGAAGGAAGGGGAGGAGGAAGGGAGGGAGGGGAGGGAGGGAGGAGGATAAAAGTACTTAAGCTTTGTCGACAGACTATCTTCCCCCCCCTCCCTCCCTCCCTCCCTCTCTCTCTCTCTCTCTCTCTCTCTCTCTCTCTCTCTCTCTCTCTCTCTCTGAAATGAGCATTTCCTCCGGAGCCTGGACCACCTGAGCGGGCTCCCTTTGGCCGACCGACCACCAGCTGCCCACAGATGGAGTCCTGACTCCGCTCTCAGTTCCTCCTTGAGGATCTGACCAACTTTGAAGAGTTTTTCTTCGAGTGAGTCATGAGAACACAAGCAGAAGAAAAAGAAGACGACGAAAGAAGAAGACGACGAAAGAAGAAAAAGAAGAAGACGAAAGAAGAAAAAGAAGAAGACGAAAAAAAGAAAAGAAGACGAAAGAAAAAAAGGATAAAGAAGAAGAAGACGAAAGAAGAAAACGAAGACTAAAAAAGAAGGAAGGAGAAGAGAAGGAGGAGGAGGAGGAGGAAGATCTTGCCCTCCACATATCTTCTGGGCGGACAGGAGTTGAGGAAGATGGCGGCCTGATACCTCTTCCTCTTCTTTTTCTTCTTCTTCTTCTTCCTCCTCCTTCTCTTCGACCTCCTCCTTGTCTTGTTGACCACCATCTCAACCGTAAACAGCTGTCCAACTCCTTCGCCTTCCCCTCCTCTACCCCCTTTTCACCTCCTCCTTCTCCTCCTCCTCCTCCCCTTTCCTCTCCCCCCAACCATATGTATTACCATCTCAAAGTACTTCTTTCCTTCCTCCTCCTCCCGCTCCTCCTTTTACGATTCTTCTCTCCTCCTCCTCCTTTATTTCACATTCTTCTTCCCCCTTGCCCTCCCACCTCCCTCCCTACCCCCTCCCCCCGCCCCCTTCCTTTTCAGTCCAGTTGGCCACATCAACGACGCCCTTCCTCCCTTCCTCCCGCTAGGCGGGGTGGTCCAGTGGTTAGAGCGGTGGGCTCATGCCCGGAAGGTTCCCAGTTCACATCCGGGAGAGAAAAAGAGACAGACAGAGAGAGAGAGAGAGAGAGAGAGAGAGAGAGAGAGAGAGAGAGAGAGAGAGAGAGAGAGATGGGAAGACAGAGAGAGATGGGAAGACAGAGAGAGATGGGAAGACAGAGAGAGATGGGAAGACAGAGAGAGATGGGAAGACAGAGAGAGATGGGAAGACAGAGAGAGATGGGAAGACAGAGAGAGATGGGAAGACAGAGAGAGAGAGAGAGAGGGAGAGAGAGAGAGAGAGAGAGAGAGAGAGAGAGAGAGAGAGAGAGAGGGAGGGGGGGTTTAGCGTTGGCGTCCGTATTCAACCTTTATGTCCCCTCTGGCTGCCGCCAGGCGATTTTATTCACCTGACGGAAATACTTTATCGACGTCACAGGGCAAGTCCAGCTGAACGGGAGGTTCAGTCACTGGGAGGGAGGGGATGAGTGCCGGTGGGAGGGAAAGGAGGATTAGCGTCAGATGGGGGAACAGGAAGGCGCGTTGAAAAATTGTTTCATAACATGAAAGAATAAATATATAAATAAATAAATTAATGAATGATTAGGTAAATGGAAGTAAATAGTTTTTTAGATAAATAAATGAGGAAATAAAATATATAAACAAAGAGTTTCATAATTAAATGAATGAACAAATAAATGAATAAATAAATGAAGCAATAAGCTCATGAATAATTCAATGAAAAAAGAAATAGACTAATGAATAATTAAATGAAGAGGTAAATAAATAATGAATAAATAAATAGGCAAATGAATAAACATAACTAAATAAATGATCAAAGATTTATATAAGGAAACGAATAATCAAAGAAATAGATAAATTGATGAATAAAATAATGAATATTTACATGACGATATGAATACATGAATAAACTAATGAATAATTAAATGAAGATATAAATAATGAAACATATGAAATGATGAATAGATCAATATATAACCAAATGTTATAACAAATATTATAACACACAAAAAGTTACATAGATAAACAGCAAAATAACCAAACAAACAAAGCCACGAGCGAAAACGAGCGAAAGGGGGCGGGATTATACGTTGGCGCCATGTTTTTCTAATTGGCTCTTCAGCCGCCAGGCACAGCGCCTCACTGCCTAGCTGCCGCCGTGGCCAACGCCAGGCGGTTTCATCCAGCCGCTGCTGGCCTTCCGCACGTGCTCAAGACACTTTTCCTTTCGTTCTGGCTGCCTGGCGATTTCATTCGTCCCCCTGGCACTCCCCAAAGAGGGTCGGTGGGTGGGTGGGTCATCCACGCCAACCAATTGGTGGCACCTGAGAGACCTGGGAAGAAATCTCCCAGGAGACCTCCCAGGGACTCCGGAAACCTGGGGGGAGGAACACTAGGGATCCAATCAGTAATATCGCTGCCACAATATACGGCAGCGCCGGATACGGCCAGATAATGGGCAAGTTCAATTAGTTTAATAAAATCACCTGGCGACAGTGAGAACTTTAGATAACGGCCAGCCTCTCCCCCTCAAGTTAAAATATTCTCATAACCTTTCGAAGCTAATGACTCGTTATAAGTGAGACTTTGCTGTCGCCAACAAATAGCCGCAACGGCGACGCCGGAGAGCGTGACACCGGCCTAAGACCTACTGTACAACAGCTCGAACAAGTTCCAGCGAATTCCTGTCACATCTCAACACCCAAACACGAACTCTTCTGCCCTCAACGCAGACGGGCGGTTTTATGCAGCTGCTGCAGAGAGGGACTCTCCCCTGAAATGAGTCGTGGAAGATCGGGACACCCCCCCTCACGAACCCCGACTCTGCCCCCAGCAGTTGAAAAGAATCGTCAGCATCTAGCCAGAAGAAAATCTATACATCACGTCACCGTGTCGAGGGGGAAGAAATTATTCTTCGCTGCCACGACATGAGATTTTTTTTTTCCATTTATTCTTCTTCTTCACAAAGACTTAATTGTTTCCAATTGTTTTCTTCCTGATCCTTATAAGGAAACGTTAATTTGAAGAGCATCAAATTTCGCGATGGTATCCTTCATTATCGCAAATTTAAATGCAATTACCTTCAGACGAGTAGAATTGCTTTCGTTAATTAGAGCAAAAGAGTTAATCAAGACAGATTTACCTCTTGACTGTGGAGGCTGGGGGGAGCGGGGGGGCTTCCTCTAGGTGAACAAAATCGCCTGGCTAGAATACATACCAAATGTGATGTTCTTTATAACTTTTGTTCTGGCGGATTGAGCTCGGGGCCGGCCTGTATAACCGCCAGTAAGTCCGTTAGGTCGAATGTCCCGCGCCTAACCACAGGACTTCAATCCTAACCGAGACACTTCCCAGTGCCTGTTCACGCCAACGGTTTGAACCGTGCGGAAACAGCGGCGGTACCACATAGTCAAGGAAAAACTGCGCGGTTGTGTGTGAACGCCTTCACTGACTTACACTGTAATTGAAACCGCTAGTGTGAACAGGGCCTAAAGGACTTTCTATAACCACACGACTGGGGTCATCTGAAGAGCTGTGGGGTTTCGATCGATGGGGGGGCACTGTTCGAGTCAGGGGTCCGCGCCCGTGAGACAAATGAAATCGTCTGGGAGGCGCACCGGGAGATCCGCGGGGCTTCGCGTCGCAGGGATCAACAAAGTGAACCGTTTACGAGTCACTTGAACAAGACTCGGCCAGTACGCTCCGGGCTGCCGAAAGGAAGGGGAGAGTGGAAGATGGTGGAGGAGGAAGATTGCAGAGGAAAGGAGGGAAGGGTGGAAGGGGAAGAGGGGAAGGGTGGACGGGGAGAAGGAAGAGGGGAAAGGGAAAAAAGGAAAGGGAAGAAGGGAAGGGGGAAACAGAGGAGGGGGAAGAGGGATGGGGCAGAGGGAAAAGGGGGAAGAGGGGAAAGGGGAGGAGAGGGGGAAGGAAGAAGGGGAAGGGAGGAAGTAGGGAAGAGGGGGAAGGAAGTGGGGAAGAGGGGAGGAGGGGAAAGAGGGGAGGAGGGAAAAGAGGGGGAAGGGGGAAGAAGGGGAAGGGAGGAAGTGGAGGAGAGGGGGAAGAGGGAGAAGGAGGTGGGGAAGGAAGTGGAGAAGGAAGTGGGGAAGAGGGGAGGAGGGGAAGAGGGGGAAGGGGGAAGAAGGGGAAGAAGGGGAAGGGAGGAAGTGGGGGAGAGGGGGGAAGAGGGAGAAGGAAGTGGGGAAGGAAGTGGGGAAGGAAGTGGGGAAGGAAGTGGGGAAGGAAGTGGGGGAGAGGGGGGAAGAGGGAGAAGGAAGTGGGGAAGGAAGTGGGGAAGGAAGTGGGGAAGAGGGGGAAGGGGGGGTTGCCACTGAGACGAATGTCCCACCCAGAGGTTTCTCCTAATATATTATGCAAACGGGGGGCGGGGATGCTCCCCGCCTTCGCCGAATTGGGCGAAAGGAGAGAGATCTTGTACTCAAAGGATCGCCCTGCTGTCAATAAGGCTCAGTATAACATAGAGGATCAAAGCCTAAACCTACGCCTTCGGATTCTCTTTCTCTTCCTTATAAAGAGGTCCAATCCTACCCGCCGTATGGGAACATGAAATAAAGTGTCGCGACTCTGTTCCCATAAATCTTCGTTCATGCTGGTCGGTGAGCCACGTTCGTGTCCCAAGATTTTTGGAAAATTGCTACAGGACTTTTTTTTTCTTTTTATTATTCTAAGGTCCTCGTCTACCTGGTGGACCATCGCTGTGAATAGCTGAGGTAAAGGGACTGTTCCTGAACTGAATGAAGCAGTCTGGCATTGACTAGAACGAAATATATGGAGACACCTTCGTCCGAATATTCATGTCACAAGATGAACGACTACATCTCGATAATACAACTTTCACTGATTTTCTTCTCACTATATCCAGCTCATCCTTGAACTCATCTGTCCTCACCCGCCAACCTAACGACAAAATTCTTAGTGCTGTGATTCGCCATGGTCTTGGATCACGTGTTGAACTCGTAATCGACAGATATTGCCCTCCTGGATAAGAGCTGATTTCATACATGGACCGATCTGTGGTAATGCTGTGACCTTACATAAACACACACACACACACACACACACACACACACACACACACCTCCCTGCCCACGGGAATTTGAATGCCGACTCGCAGTGCAGCGATGCTGAAATTATTTCAGTCCCTGAACAAGAATCGACTACGGATTAGCTATTGCGAACGGTACCACTGCACCGTGGAGCCACATGTCTCTTTGATAACGTTACGTCCACTGTATAAAATCGCCTGTCTTTAGCAAGAATTAAACATAGAAACATTACCAGTGCGTCGTCGCTGTGCTCAAGAGAAACTAATTCGCCACCCTGGGGCTGGGGGACCGGGGGGGGGGGTCAGTGGTGACACGGGGGAGATGAATAGAACCGCCTCCTAGCGGCGTCCAGAGTAGACGCAAAGGTTATCATCTGGTACGAGTGGATTTAAAAGAAGCTAGAGAGAAAGAGAAAAAAAAAAGAGATGGAGAGAGAGAGAGAGAGAGAGAGAGAGAGAGAGAGAGAGAGAGAATGTTAACTAATTGGAGATTTAATTGGTTGAATTAGTTTGTTCACACTCTGACGGACTTCTGCGGCCCGCGCCGCCCATTACCGCTCTCGTCTCGCGTCACTCCTTTAGCCGCGTCCACACTTGTTGCATTTCCACGTATCGTATCACCTTTGCGTACCACCCAGTGATACGATACGGTGCAACAGGGTATTGTACCCATTTGTTGCGTATCCGTATACAACAGGCGGATACGCAACAAGTGGGTACAATACCCCGTTGCACCGTATCGTATCACTAGGTGGTACACAAAGATGATACGATACGTGGAAATGCAACAAGTGTGGACGCGACTTTACATGTAGATCTCCAGGCCATCCTATTCAGCACCTCTTGGAGGCGGAAGCGGAGGTCGTGTGTGTGTGGGGGGGGGGGTCTCGGCCGGCGGTGGACACTGCTTTGAGAACCAGATGAACGCAGTTTGTGCAACTATTCCTAAAGTGAGTTTAAG
>NC_134782.1:36721969-36724469 GCF_046742065.1 Oratosquilla oratoria
TCTCTTTTTTTTTATTCTATTTCTTCCTTTCTTCATGAATAAGGCAAAATCGACCAAGAAAATGTGTACACAACTGAATAATTGATACAGCACAAACATAAACAAACAGGTGAGTCAATAAATAAATATAAAAAACACTTGCATTCTGATCCTCTTACATACACTGCCGTCAGAGGGAGTTTTCATTGGTTTGATTGAATATTGTGTACTGCAGGCAATCGGGCTCGAGATAGTAATCTGAACTTAGGAAGTTTGATCTCTGTTGCTGAGTAGCCTGTGCAGCTGAATACGGACATTCATACTGTTACAGCCTGTGGACCGGTCTGTCTTTAGAGATACGAGGAACACGAGGATTCATGTTACGCATCGTCCTTTATTAGAAGCCTTAGGGGCGACGTTGGGCTCTACAGACTATGGTATCTGTAATTACATTAACAATTCAATTCAGCTACTTCGTTACATTAATAAATCATTTCAGTTACTTCATTACATTAACAAATCAATCCAGCTACTTCATCACATTAACAAATAATTTGCACCATGATTCTTTACACTACACAACTTCACCTGGCACTGACATAATGAAACATGCCATGATTATTTCGCCACCATGGCTTCACCATAATTCGCTACTTACTATTCCCATCCAAACATGGTCTGTCAAACCAGAATTAATTATTAACAATGTGACCTCTTCATCTCATTCACTACCGCATATATGACATAGTATAAGGAAACAGCTTCTGACTCAATGCTCACCAAAAGGGTTCCCTTCTGCCTGCTCAATGCACGTCTTGTCCACGTGACGGACCGTTACCAAAGGAACGCCTTGAGGTGATATCTACCGAAGTAGTCTAGTCACCATTCTGTGCATTCAGAGGCTAACAATTCCAGTATTTTATAGTAACCCATACATGTCATCCTTGGTTCACAGTTTGACAATGCTCAACAACATTTTATTAGCTCCAATACAACATATTGTCATTGTACAGTAATACCTTTCTATCGCGGAACAATACAACAGGAGCGTCGTAAAATCTGTAGTTTACATTCCTTCATAACAATACCATCATCTTACAACATATTTCACAACACAATTATATCATACATAATGAACCAATGCAATGTGACTCAAATCCAGATTTGTAACACTTCCAATATCATATTTCCTACATCGTGAATTACATCTTTGAATCAAGACATTATACGCCGTGAGTTACAGTTAGCTTGAATCATGTAATTGGCATTCACATACATAATAGTCCAATACAATATGGCTCAAATCCAGACATCAGGCAATTGGCACTCACACGTACTATTTTTTCTTTTACCCAATTTAAAATGCATGGTTGCAAGATGCCCCTTTATCTTATTTAAAATATTTATTTATTCATATTTCTAACGCAAAAAAGTATATCTTTATTTCTCCAAGTGCACCAGTAATTGACCCATTGTAGATCACAAAATATATTAATATCGATATTAAAGAATATATAGATAACGACATACCCAAGTTGGTATGTAAACCCTATGTAGAATGCAACTTGTCGACCCATTTTAATTTGACATATGTATACATGAATTTTTACGTTAGCAACGAAATAGCAAATTCAATACGCACTTAATGTGAAAAATATATGAAATTATGAAAGCCTACAAATTCATTAATCACATTTGAAAATTGCGAAGATTTTTTTTCATTTTGTCGATGACCTGTGAGGGCAACGACTTGACGTCACACAAGCGTATTTGGGGATCACAGGCCCGTGGTGGGGCCACGAACTAAGCCTTCGAGGCTAAGCGGTATGACTTTGCAAATATCCCAGATGATCCAGGAGATTAGAGTGGCCAGTGAATGAACACGTAACCTATTTTCCTTCCTTTTCTCTCTCTCTCAATCTTTCTCTCTCTCTCTCTCTCTCTCTCTCTCCAGTAAGTAGGTTTGGAACACACTGGTCGACTTCGAGGTTACCCTGGCTGTATGATAAGTGTGCTTTTATAGTCGCATTGTATAAACCTTTTCATGTTCTATCTCTCACATGCGAGAAGTGAAGACAACTCACTCATTGTTGGAAATGAACACACACACGTATAATCAACGACATAGCAAAGAGGACAAGTAACTTTTTACGGCATGTAGCCCACGTTTTTATTTATTTTTTTTTTTTTTTAAATGACCACGAATATTCAAGAAGTGATGAAGATTTCAATCAGTTCTGGGAAGCCTTTCTGGGCGTGTCCGGGGTGAAGCCCCTTGACCACATATAGAAAAAAAGAAAGTCTGAGATTGAGGCAGAAGACACTTCACGTCAACAAAAAGCCCTCGTCACCATCGTCCGATCGATAAGATAAGAGGTCTGCCGCGAGATAAGAAGTCTCCCGAGAGAGAGATTTATCTCTTGTCCATGAGGCGAGTGTGGATCCATCCGCATCACGTCATGATTTGTGATCTTTGTAATGCACCTACCTATTTATCTATTTACATTTATTTATCTATTCT
>NC_134782.1:36729469-36746969 GCF_046742065.1 Oratosquilla oratoria
CCCCTCTATCTCTCTTTTCCCTCTCTCGCTCTTTCCACCTCTCGCTCTTTCCCTCTCTCGCTCTCTCTTTCCCTCTCTCTCTCTTTCCCTCTCTCTCTTTCCCTCATTTTCGCTTACTCGTTCCCTCTCTCGCTCTTCCCCTCTCTCTCGCTCACTTTCCCTCTCTCTCGCTCACTCTCTTTCTCTCCTTCCCTCCTCCTCTATATCTCTCTCTCTCCTCCACCCTGAATGGTGTATTGACTGCACAAGTTTTATGCAGTCAGTATTTAGGGACTTTAGTAGAACCCCTATGGATCAGAGTGATACATCCATCTTTTAGGACTGGAAACTAATTTTATCTATACATTCGTTTATTTACTTGTCTGTCAATTTTTGTTTGTTCATTCGTTTATCCATCTACCTATCTACTTATGCATTTACTTATTTGATTGATTTGTTACCCCCAACTTGGGAAGAAACCCAGTCACAATGCTAACGTACCTTCATGCTCCACTTACCCCCATCCGCCACCCCCCCCGTCCTCTTTCTAAATCAAATTCACCAACATCCCAATGACCTCAGGGCTGCCTTCTCTCGCTCTTTTTCTTATGTATGTCGCCTGTGTGTGTGTGTGTGTGTGTGTGTGTGTGTGTGTGTGTGTGTGTGTGTGTGTGTGTGTGTGTGTGTGTGTGTGTGTGTGTGTTTTCGTTTAACAAGTAAACTGCTTATTCTGAACAAAGTCTGTAAAGAACAAAAGAACCCTTTCACTAGTTATGAATTATTCGCTTATTCTTGTCATCACTATTCTATTTTATTAAACAATGGTGCCCTGGCCACAATACGATGACAGTTTTACTTGCAACACCAGCAAACTGAAATCGGTCCTCCACCTCTTACAGGATGACAATAAATAAAGAAAATAAACAAAACCCTGCAGAAAGGTTCTTTTTACAGTCACGCTATGACGTCATGTCGTTTTTTCTGAAAATCGCGTCATGGAGTCGGGCGCGGCTACCTCCACTCTTAACATTTTTATTTACTTTTTCTTCGAAAAGTCAGGCACAACCACTTCAAGGAATAACACTTATTATAAAGAAGCAGATACCTATTCAAAGAAAGCGCATTCAATTGAGAGAGAGAGGGGGGACACAGAGAGGGAGAGGTGCTAATCTGCGAGTAAAACCGTCACCTTTGCCTTGGATAACTGGATTGCCAGGACAAAATTGCTCAAAAGAACTAATTAGAAGGCATGTGTGATACTATATGCACACAGTGAAAATAGATAATAAATAAACAAACAAATAAATAAATAAATAAATAAATAAATAAATAAATAAAAACAAATCTACAAAAAAATTATAAACAGGAAATAAAAGATAAATAGAAAACACAATGCGTGTAATCAAACCTCGCCTCCCACCCTTGGACAGCGGACCGTGGAAATGGAGAAGGAAGCAAGCAAGCAAGCAAGCACTACATCTCCGGCGCGGCGAGCAATGGCGGCAGCTAAGGACCTGCGGATTCGATTACAAACGTTCGTCTGTACAAGCACAGTTTCTGGGTCGTTGCTTGACCCGCTACCGCTTAACCCCGCCCCCCCCCCTAACCTTCGCATTTTCTCGTGGCCTCAGATGGGGGGGTCCTCAAAAACAGAAAAAGAAGAAAGAAACAGAAATAAATGAGGAAGAGGGACACAGGGGAAGAAGGACAAGTAGAAACAGAAAACGAAGAAAGATACAGACGAAAAAGAAGGAAACAGAGGAAGAAGAAATAAATGAAGAAAAAAAGAGAGCACAAAAAGGAGGCAGAGTAAGTAGTAGTAGAACAAGGAAGTAGAATATTTAGAAGAAGAAATAACAGAGGAAGAAGGCGAACAAAAAGTAGAAGAGGATGGAAAAGAAAAAGAAAAGAGTAAAAAGAAAAGAAAACAAAGAAAACGACAAAAAGAAAAAGAAACAAGAAGTCAAAGAAGAAAAAGAAAGGTGAGGACGAAGACAAAATACGAACAAAAAGAAGAATACTCGTTCAACAGACAAAAGCGATACAAATCTGAAAAACAAAAAACCAAAACGACAAAAGCGACCCCAATTTGAAAACTATTTTCTTCTTCTTCTTCTTCTTCTTTTCTTGTTCTCGAGAAGTTGGGTGACACCTGCTGCAGAAGAAGAATTCCTGAAGAAGGTTTCCCCGAAGTGCCAAAGACGACTTCGTCCCAAGGCAAACACCGGCCCCAGAGTCTCGTACAAGAGGCTATATTTTTCAATCTCCACCCAAAGGGGGCGGAGTCTATGAGTGATGTCACTAACCACACCAAAGTGGGCGTGGCTTAACCGTAAAGGCACTCTAACCCTACCCAAAGGGGCCTATGAGTGACGTCACTAACCCACCAAACTGGTCGGAGCTTAAGCGTGAAGGCACGCTGACCCAACCTCAAAAGGGGCGGGGCCTATGTCCGGGGTGCCGCCTGACGATTTTAATAACCTTAATAAATAATAATAAACAAAATTCTTTGTGCTTTCGTGAGTTTAATGACTTGTACACAAACACACAATTTGTAAAATCTTGGCGGCCGCATTGAATTCCATCGGGAATATACATCATACAATAAATCAGCCATAAAATACACCATAAAATAAATCAGCAGTAAAATACAACCGATTCATATTTCCCGGATCCAAGAAAATTAACTTGGTATCGCCCGGAAAGCTGTTCAAGAGAACAAATACCATTCTCCAAAGAACAGCTAGCAAGCACGCCTTGGAATTAAGTGACCTTCACCCGTTTTGCTACGATGGCCCTGCCTTCCACTTTCTCCAGTTCTTTGATGATTTGCTAATGGATCAAGAAAGGTGATTTGGTGATGTTAATTAAAGCGGGAGAAGGAGTTGGAGTGGGAGGGGAAGGAGGCGGTCTACTGTCTGAAAATGGTCCAAATCGATCGAGACCCCCTCCCCCTTCCCCCTTCCCCCCGGGAAGGACTCTCAAGATGACAAACAACAGTGTCTTTTACTCCTCCTCCTCTTGCTCCTTCTTGAAGATGACAGAATACCACCTTTTCCTCCTTGTCTGTGTCCTCTTGTTTCTTCTCAGTGCCCCAGTCCTCTTTCGTCTCCTCCTCCTTCTCTTCCTCCATGAAAATTAGAGAATATCGTTTTTTCCACCTTGTCCTCCTTGTCTGTGTCCTCTTGTTTATTTATTTTTTCTCCTCAATGCTCTTGTCTTCTTGTCCTCTTTCTCCTCCTCCTCCTCCTCTTATTGCTCTTTCCCTTATTCTTCCTCCTCTTCTTCGTTCTTGAATATGACAGAATACCGCATTTTCCTCCTTGTCTGTGCTTTCTACTTTCTTCTCCTTAATGCCATTGTCCTACTCATCCTTCCCCTCCCTTTCCTCTTCCTTCTCTTCCCCTTATTCTTTCTTGTCCTCCTTTTTCCCTTCCTCCTCCTTGTCCTATTATTCCTCTTTCTTCTCCTCTCTTTCTCTTGCACTTTCTTCTCCTCTTCTTCTTTCTACTCCGATTCCTCGAAGTTGACAACCAATATCGTAACGTCCCCCTCTTCCCTGTCCTCTTCCTCCTCCTCTCCCTCCTCTTATTTCTTTAACGAGGTGGCACAGTGTGTCCGCTAACCTTTCTCCCCCCTTCCCCCCTCCCCCCCACCCTCAGTGACATTTACAAGAGCTCCGTCTTCTCTTATTCCCACTGCTCTCAGATTCTCTCATTTAGATGACTGTCTCTCCCCACCCCTCACTCACTCACTCACTCACTCACTCACTCACTCACTCACTCTCTCTCTCTCTCTCTCTCTCTCTCTCTCTCTCTCACTCTCTCTCTCTCTCTCTCGGGAGAATGGAAGAAGCGGCAGACGTCTGAGCGCATCGAGAGTGGTTCCCTAAAAGGGCTGCTCAGCACTCCCTCCTCTTCCAGTCTACGCTTTCACGACGTCCATTTCTCTGTGAACATACACAGGTACTGTACGTGGTTTCTTATGTAAGAACAGATACACACAAATCCCAAGATGGCCGACCTGCACAGTGATAATGTGAAGGATTCGGGTGTCGTTCTCCTTCCTCCCCACCACCATCTCCACCTCCACCATCTACATCTCCAGCACCACTATCTACACCTCCAGCACCACCATCATCTCCACCATCATCTTCACCACTACTTCCTCGATCATCATCTCCATTTCTACCACCACCTCCCCCCATCCTCCTCCTCCTCCACCTACACCTCCCCCTCCTCCCCTTCCTCTACGTCGGGTCACACCACCAACCGGTCCTTCGTCAACCACTTCTTTTTTTCCTCAAATGCAAACTGATCGCTCTCTTGACACGTCAACCTTGCTATTTCATCCGGGTTTTTTTTCGCTTATTACGCTGATCCTCAACATGCAAATACGTACAGCTAGCAACTGTTTCTTCGTATATTTACTTGTTATTTGGTTATCAATTCATTTATCAGGTGACCCATTTATCATATATCTACTTAAATCCGTTCATAGCTTTTTGCATGTCATTGATAGACAAGACCAAAAACCAACCCTAATTCATGGTGATGATGAAAAACGTTGTATAATATATATATATATATATATATATATATGTATATACATATATATATATACATATATATAGATAGATAGATAGATATAGATAGATTGCATACAAAATATACACACGTACACACAGGGGAAGAAAACGAAATGAGGGTGGGAAGAAATGCGAGGAGAAGAAGAGGAGGGAGGGAGGGAGGGAGGGAGGGAGTGGGCAAGTGGGCGGGGGGAGGAAGAAGAAAGCAGAGGAGGATGGAAAGAAGAGACTATGGCAGTGGAGAGATAGATAGGTTTTGTTTTAATGTAGATTTGTTTGAAATATATTTTATACATATATACTAGGACGTCTAGAGGTGGAAATCAAGGAGGGTAGAGTCCCGCTAGAGGGTCAACGCGCGACGACAGAACTCCTCCAAGCACCTCCGATAGGCTACCATGCCTAACCATCTTGCACATCGCGTATTGGATAAAAATCTTAAAAAAGAAAAGAGAAAAATAAAAGAAAGAAAACGCGTGTGTGATTGGTTATCTCTTTATCTTGCCCTGATGCACCGCGGATTTGGTATACAATCATGTCAAACATGCAACATACAATTTGCAACATGTAATATGCAATTTGCAGCTTGCAACATGCAATATACAATTTGCAGCTTGCAACATGCAACTTGCAACATGTAACTTGAACAATGCAACCAGATTTGTGATGATGAGACCAGAGATAAAACCAATCTCTGGGCGGTGGTGGTGTGGTGACAACGACGACGAGCTGGATGCGACCCGAGTCGGGTGCCAGGTGGCACATTTTCATTTCATGGCCTTGCTACCGCCAGCTGGCTTCATTCACCCCCACCCCCTTTTCGCAGTGAAGCGATGAGTGCAGTAACTGAATAAAACCGCCTGGCCTGATTTGAACATATCCTTTGCACTTATCACGCTGTTCAAAAGACTACAATGGTGTGACAATGGTGTAGGCTATCCTCCCAGTAAGGTGGAAAATATCCTAAGTAGGGGAAATAATGACAGCTGCATGATCAAGATACCAGTGGTGATGGTGACAACGACAATGACGACGATGATGACGGAGATGATGACAATGATGATGATGATGATGATGATGATGATGATGATGATGATGATGATGATGATGATGATGATGATGATGATGATGATGATGATGATGATGATGATGATGATGATGGTGATGACAAAGATGATGACGGTGATGATGACGATGATGAGGAGGATAATGATGGCAATGACGACGTTGATGATGACAATGATGATGCTTATGATGATGACGATAATGATGACGATGACGATGATAATGATGGTGATAACAATGATGATGATGACGATGATGACAATTATGATGATGACGATGATGAGGAGGAGGATGAATGATGATGACGATGACGATGACGATGATGACGATGATGATGGTAGTGTTGGTGGTGGTAATGGTAGTGGTGAGGGGGATGGTGGTGAGGATGATGATGGTGGTGGTGATGGTAATGGTGATGTTGGTGGTGATGGTAATGATGATGATGTTGGTAGTGATGGTAATGATGATGATGTTGGTAGTGATGGTAATGATGGTGATGATGGTGGTGATAGTGATGAAGATGTTGGTAGTGATGGTAATGATGGTGGTGATATTGGTGATTGTGATGATAGTAATGATAGAGATGATGTTGTTGACGATGATGATGATGATGATGATGATGATGATGATAATGATGATGGTGGTGATAGTGGTGATGGTGATGATAGTAATGATAGAGATGATAATGTTGTTGTTGTTGATGATGATGATGATGATGATGATGATGATGATGATGATGATGATGATGATAATAATGTTGTTGATGATGATGATGATGATGATGATGATGATGATGATGATGATGATGATGATGATGATGATGATGATGATGATGATGATGATGATGATGATGATGATGATGATGATGATGATGATGGTGGTAATGGTGGTGGTGGTGGTGATGACGATGATGATGATGATGATGATGCAAGATGATGATGATTGGGATCTTACACGCGGACAGAAGCGCTGGTAAGCTACAATGCATTACAGCAGCAGCAGCAACAACAGCAACACTACAATCAAATAGTCCATATTGATGAAGAACAAGCAAAATCTATAGCAAACCAATGAAGTAAAAATAAATAGAAAAAACAACAACAACTATGTACGTGATGCTGTACAAATTGTCATGTGAATATTATTTGACGTCACTTATGGGTACTGCAGTGACGTAAAAATACCTCTATTCGAGGGCGCCGGTTGGTGTAGTACTTACAAATGAATCACAAAACCAGTCGCTCAAAAGGGCAAAATGACACTCGGTAAGGAATGGGTAACGATGTCAATGCTTAAAGAATGCCTCTCACCATTTGAAGAAGAAATTACAAGAACCTTTTACCAAAAGAAAGGAAAAAATTAAATTAAATTAACGTTGGTGACGTTACTAAAGAGGATGAAATGGTTATTGAAATTAACGTCCAATTTTTTGGAAACAGAAATAAATGAAAGAAAAATTAAATGAATAAATAAATAAATACAATAACATTATTTCAAATACCGACGACAAACAACACAGAAATAGCCAACGGAATAAAATGTTATTGACGATGAAAAAAGAAGTTAAAAATAATGTCCATCGAAAAAAAATCAGAAAATATGACAAACAGCAAGGACAAGACAAAGTTCAAACGGGATGAAAGCTTCTGGTAAAGACGAAGAAAAAGAAAATATATATCGTCCACTCCACGTAAAAGAAAAAAAATCAAAGAAAAAATAGACAACAAAGAGGAAGAAAAACGATACGACATGACGTCATAGAGTCTTGATGTCGACGATGCCACGAGTCTCGGATTGGGACACATGACCTGTGTGGGCATGCATGTGCACGAGTGTACGTGTATGTACGCATTGTACGTGTACATGCTTTTTTTTTTTTTTTTTTACTGCACATATCCTTCAATCCTTCAAGTTACGTATTGTTCTTTTCGACTGAGTGTCAGCCAACCTACGTACGCCCACGTCAGCCCATTTCTTTATGGGAGTGCGGCCGGGGGGAGGGGGTTGGTCGGGGTCCAGCCCACGAGGTACCTCCTCCTCCTCCTCCTCCTCCTCCTCCTCCACCTCTTCCTCCTCCTCTTCTTCCTCCTCCTCCCCATCTCTTCCTCCTAGATTTAGCTCGACACCCAATGAATCCCTCCTCCTTTTCTTCTTCCTCCTCTTCCTCATTCTCCTCTTCCTCCTCCTTCTCCTCCTATTCTTCCTCCTCCTTCCCCTCCTATTCTTCCTCCTACTTCCCCTCCTCTTCTTCCTCCTCCTTCCCCCCCTATTCTTCCTCCTCCTTCCCCACTTCTTCTTCCTCCCCCTTCCCCGCTTCTTTCTCCTCCTTTTCCTCACCCTCGCGGTTCCTCGTACGTTTCGGGAATTTCTCCGAATGCGGGAGGAGTAAAAATCCGTCCAAGTTGGTGCAGCACTTTCGCAAGTCGAGACTTCTCTACCCCCCCCCCCCAAACCCCCGGCACTCGCCCGTCCAGCCGTCCATCCCAGGCCAGTCCCACCATTCTGGGCTCAGAGCCCTTCCATGACCTCGCTGCAATGCAATCACCTGGACTAAAATAATACAAAGCATCTATGATAAAATAAATAGAATAAAATAAAATACAATATCAAATTAAGAATATAACCATATAAAATCAGACGATATAATACAATATGAATAATATATATATGCATATGCATTTCCATTGCGCTCTCACTTCTATGCCAGCTCGGTGTCACTTCGGTTTCGATACGGTTTATAAGGCTATTGCAAGATCAACTGGGTGCTACTACGGCGTTGCTACGGTAACAACTCAGTGCTACTACGGTAACTTTGTTATCACTTCGATGCACGCATTGTCTGCTCGATACCATCTCGATGCAATTGTTAGTTCTATCCTAGTTCGAGTAATGCGTTTTAGTTTCGATATCACTTCTATGTCAGTTCGTTCTGGAACATCGAACTGGCTGAGCGGAGGGAAACTCAAAATTTTGAACAGGTTTGAATTTTTTGGGGAGCTTTAGTGGTCGATGCGATTGACCTTGCGTTTCTCTGACACCGTGCAGTGTTATCTCTAAGTTATCTCAGTATCAGTTCGACCCATGCATTTCTAGTAAGATGTGGGCGCATTTACATCGAAGTAAAAACGCATAGGCGAAACGCATTGGTGTGAGCGGGGCTCACCGATCTGGTGGGTAGAACCTCATCGAACAAATCCATTTTCAAAATTTACAACCCTTATTAGCACCGAGCCAGAATTGCGTTGGTGTGAGCGTGCTTTTAGTCTCGATCATGTTCCAAAGAATTTAAATGTATAAAGTTACTGGGGATGATAAGATGAATATCTGTATACGGGAGACCATTCCGTATATGTAATATATTATATATATATATATTATATATATATATAATATATATGTATGTATGTAATATATTATATATATATATATTATATATATATATAATATATATGTATGTATGTATGCGTGTGTGTACGTGTGTATACATGTGGGTTCATATGTTTACCTTTTCACTCATGTATTTACTCTGGCTGGTTTCAGACGATTTTATTCAACCATGGGAAAGCCATCAATGCACTGATGATACACGAGCCCTTTAGCCATTTTTCCCTTTCTATGTAGACAGGTCTCTACTGGAAACTTCTGCATTTCAGAAACTCCCTAATCTAAGGAACGCAATGGTCACTCGAGAATATGACATAATAAAAGGACGTGTTTCCGATATCCAAAAATTTAATTCAGTTATCCGAATTTTTTTCCGTTGCCCGAATTTTTCAGTTTCCGTCAGCCAAAAAAATATATTTCTGTTATCCGAAATTTACTGTTTCTCTTACCCGAAATTTTCTAGAATTTGAGACTTTTTTGCTCCAAATACCGGAGATTTTTTAATTATAGAGATTCCGAATAGGGATAGATAGAGAGATGGAGAGCGAGATAGAGTCTTAAGCATAACACTGAGCAGCTTCGCTCGAGTTCGCTTCTGTATCTACGGCCAGAACGGCCACCTTTGCCTTACGTACTCGGTACAAAAAGACACACCAGTGCAAAAACACACACACACACATGCGCGCATCCTTACGTGCTTGAGATTGTTGGGACGGGAGAGAATGAGGCCGGCGGCGAGGGAGAGGGGCAGCGGGGGAGGGAAGGGGGAGGGGGAGGGTAAAGGGAGGCGGAGAGTGGAGGGGAGGGAAGATTGTGGTGAGGGGAGGGAAGATTGTGGTGAGGGGAGAGGAGTGGGGAGAGGGTGAGGGGAGAGGAGAGAGGAAAGAGGAGAGGGTGAGGGTGAGGGAAGAGTAGGGTAGAAGGGAGGGCGGATGGTGGCGGGTAAGGGGAAGGGGGAGGGTAAGGAGAGGGGGAGGGAAGGGGAAGGTAACGGGAGGGCGGAAGGTTAAGGGAGGGGGAGGGTAGAAGGGAGGGAAGATTATGATGAGGGGAGAGGAGAGGGGAGAGGGGGAGGGAAAGGGAGGGTAGAAGGGAGGGGGAGGGGAGGGTAAGTAGCGGGGGAGAGTCAGGGGGAGATTAAGTAGTGGGGGAGGGTAAGGGGAGGGGCAAGGGTAAAAGGAGTGGAAGGATAAAGGGAGGGGGCGAGGGTAGAGGGAAGGAAAGATTATGGTGAGGGGAGAGGAGAGGAGAGAGGAGAAGGGGGAGGGTAGAGAGAAGAAAAGATTATGGTGAGGGGAGAGGGGGAAGAAAGGGTAGGGTAGAGGGGAGGGTAGGTTATGGGTAGAGGAGCAGGGAGGGGAGAGGGGAGAGGAGCGGGGAGGGAAAAAGGAGGGGAGGGAAAGGGGGAGTGACAATTTTGGGTAGGGGAGATGGGGAGACAATGGGAGGGGGAAGGGGGTAGGTAGGGGAGGAAAGTAGAAGGGGAGGTATGGGGAGAGAAATCAGATGGGGGAGGTGGAAGAAAGGGGAATAAAGAGGTGACAAGGAGAGGAGGAGAGAGGTAAAAGAGAGAGAAAGAAAAGGGTGAGGAGGGAAGGGGAGGGGAGGGGAGGGGAGAAAGGAGAAGAAGGAAAGGGAAGGGAGAGGAGGGAAGGAAGGGAAGGCAAAGGAAAGAAGGAGGGAAGGGAACGTGAGGGGAGAGGGGAGGGCAGGTGAAGGGAGGGGAGAAGACGGAAGTGGAGAGAAGAGATGAGAGGAAAAAAAGGAACGAGGGGAGGGAAATTGTTGGGCAGTTTAGAGGTGCGGAAGGCAGGGAGGACAGGTGGTGGGGTAGGAGACAGAGGAGGAGGAGGAGGAGGAGGAGCAGAGGAGGAGGAAGAGCAGCAGCAGTAGGAGAATGTCGTAGGACGGGATGCAGTCATCTCCAATGTCCATCTCTCTCTCTCTCTCTCCCTATCTGAAGGCGCCCTTGTTGGCTCCTGACGAAAGACGAAGGTTCCTGTTTCTTTTGGTCTTAAGGTCGAGCCTTTGTGGTGATTGAAACCACCTGACGACGGCGTCGAGGAGGCGTTGTCGTGATGGGTGCCACTTTTTTTTTTTTTTTATAAATAAAGGAAATATAAATAAATCTAAACAAATATAATATATACATACATATATATATATATATATATATATATATATATATATATATATATATGTGGTAAAAAATGTAATATAACATGTAGTATGAAATGATAAAAATATACATGAATTAACATTTTATCTATTTATATATTCATTTCTTGATTCATCTATCTTTGTGAGGAGCAGGCGGTCTTATTCAGCAGGGTAAAGGGCCCGGCCCCGAGACTGAAAGGAGTCTTAATCGATCATGAACCCCTCTCCCTCAGTCCTCCTCCTCCTCCCTCTCCCCCCCCCTCTGTCTTGATCTAGACTTTCAATCTATTATTAGTGGCAAGAGTGGCGATAGTAGTAGTAGTAGTATTTGTATTTTCTTAAGATAAGCGACCTCCATCCTTGTGGAACTGTGTGGTGAATGTAGCAAGCAATGACTGGCCGATAAACATTTTATAATCTCTTGCCTCATACAATTTCTCACTGATCCGACTTCCTACTACTTTCTGTTCGAAATCTAGGGGACCTGGTACTTCTCAGACTCAGACATAGGAAAGCTGACCATAAGAGTGAGAATGAGTCTACATTACATCTACACCACAATGCTGTTCTTTAGTTGGCGTTTCTTTTCTGCCATTACATCTGCCAGTCAAGCGTAGAATGCCTTTGCCCATGGACCCACCCCACCTCAAGTCGTGAATGAGCCCTGGTCCATATTTTGTACACGCTCCTCCTACATCTTGATCTCTTCGCTTTCATTTCGGGCATGGGCAGCTTCGACAGTTGTAGGTCCCTGTAACTAGGAGCCACTGCGTCCAATATTCGTATGTCAAGGAAAGCCACGTGTCCCTGTATCCAAAAACCTCTTGCGCTGAAGTCCACTCGCGTTTCGTCTGACGTGTTGGAAGTGCGGTAACTGAAATTCTCCCCTCCTAGGGATAGTGCTGGTTCGACAGTCACATCTCTGCAAACCTCACGAAACATTTGGACCGTGAGACCCCTCAACTTTACCTAAGCAATTGTATTTGTGGTAGTACATTGATTGGTGATGATAATGGTGATGATGACGATGATGATATTGATGATGGTGGTAATATTGATGACGATATTGATGATGATGATGATGATGATGATGATGATGATGATGATGATGATGATGATGATGATGATGATGATGATGATGATGATGATGATGATGATGATGATGATGATGATGATGATGATGATGATGATGATGATGATGATGATGATGATGATGATGATGATGATGATGATGATGATGATAATATTGATAATGGTGATGATAATAATGATTATGATAATAATTATGATAATGATATTGATGACAATTATATTGATGATATTGATGACGACATTGATGATATTGATGATCATAATATTGGTGATGAAAATAATGATTGTTATTATAGTTATTACCACTATTATTATCATCGTTATTATGTATTCATTTATTTTAATCTTCAATTGTTTTTCCTTTAATGGCGTCTGCCACATAAAAACAGTTAAGTTTGATGCGGCCAAGTGTGTAGGAAGAGAAAAAGAAAAAATGCAAATGGGAAGAGAAAGGATTCAAGACGTGACTTGTCATAACAACGACATTTTTGCTTGGCACCCACCATTGCCTTCTCTCCCTCCCTCCCTCCCTCTCTCTCCCCTTCAAATCAGAGACATTTCTTCCTCACTCCTGTTATATTTTTATCTTTTCATTTATTGATTCATATACATTTCTTTCACAAAACACGACTACTGCATCATTACTAACATAATGAAACTGTTACACGCTAAGTGGCTGATGGTGTTTAGTAAGCTTCGTGTCATGGTATGGCATTCTAGGTTAGATAAGTAACACATATTAATAGAATATTGAAAATGACGTAACAGAAATATTTTCATATTTTCACATTTCTTTCAATAGCATTCACATGAAAGTATATATATATTTATACACACATTATATATTATATATACATATATTATATATATACATATACATGCATACATATATACATATACATACATATACATACATATATATATATATATATACATACATATACATACATATACATATATATATATATATATATATATACATATACAGTCATACATATACATATCAATATATATATATACATACACATATACATATACATACACATATACATTCATACACACACACATGTATATGTATATATATATATATATATTCATGCACGTATACATATATATTCATACATGTATACATATACATTTATACATGTATACATATACATTCATACATGTATACATATACATTCATACATGTATACATATACATTCATACATATATACATATACTTTTTTCACACGTGCACATACTAGCTAAATGCACTATCATAGCGGAGGTGGGTTGAACGCGATATTTCGTGTAGGTGTATGTAATTCGAGCATACAAATATAAGAAAGTCGTACTCAATTTATATATCTCTTGATAGTGTATTGGTTTAAGTCACTGTAACTTTGTCACGGGTTAGCTGGGTTCGAATCCTTGGCTCGTCCACGTTTCAATTTCCAACGGATGCCTCCATCGAGCGATTCTTCAGTCTCGACTACGATGGCATGGAATTAAAAGTGATTTGTGGTTGAAAAAAGACATTAATTGATCACTGGGAACCATTCAGTGTAAATGTATATACATATACATTCATACATGTATACATATACATGTATATACATTCATACATGTATACATATACTGTACATTCATACATGTATACATATACATTCATACATGTATACATATACTGTACATTCATACATGTATACATATACATTCATACATGTATACATATACTGTACATTCATACATGTATACATATACATTCATACATGTATACATATACATTCATACATGTATACATATACATTCATACATGTATACATATACATTCATACATGTATACATATACATTCATACATGTATACATATACATTCATACATGTATACATATACATTCATACATGTATACATATACATTCATACATATATACATATACATTCATACATATATACATACATACTCTATATATATATACGTATATACATATATATATATATATGCATACATATACATATATATATACATACATATACATATATACATACATATATATGCATACATAATTATATATACATACATAATTATATATACATACATATACATATATATACATACATATACATATATATACATACATATACATATATATACATACATATACATATATATACATACATATACATATATATACATACATATGTATATATATGCATATATATATGTATATATATGCATATATATGCATATATATATGTATATATATGCATATATATATGTATATGTATGCATATATATATGTATATATATATATATATATATATATATATATATATATATATATATATATATAAATATATCTATATACATACAGTTAAGTGATTTTTTGGCCTGTTGTAATTACTGGATATCGTTGCAACTCTTTGCGTGAGTTTCTCACATTCTCTCATTCCGAAAAGCTGCTTCATTCATACTCGAACGCTATAAGCGCAATATATAAACAAACTTGTCGGCGGATGGGTGGTTGTCCTGCGACGATATACAGTTTCGCTAAAATCACATTTCGCCAAGTTGCTTATCGCCAAATTTATTAAGGTACTTCTTCGCTTTATTTCTTTAAATTAGGTGTTTTTGGCGAACTTACTTAGGTTAAGTTACCTTGGGTTGTTAGGTTAGCTTCGCAAACCCCGCTCCCCAACCCCCAAATTTCATAACATCGTCTATGATTAGCTAGAATAGAATATATGAAGTACGCCCCATGTTGGCACTCTATAGTCAGTCACAAAGGCTGCACCACCACCACCAGAGGGACAATCCGACGCTCCCTTCCGGCTGCTGATGTCATTATTCTAGTATAAAGAGGAGGCACCCCCGTCAGGGTAGGCGAGTTAACTAAACCACTTATCTTAACCCTTAACCGCCTAGTTAAACCAGTTATCTTTACCATCCACGTAAGGGGGAGGAGAGTACCCCACGACCTTCTGAGGTTCATAAAACGTACTAAGGATTTCCTTGGTCGCACTCAAAGTGTAACCTCATCCTAGGAGTGTTTGTCATCCATCCATCCATCAACCCGAAAGACTTGAGTTGACAGACACCCAACAAATAACTTCATCAACTCTCGTCTATCTTGTACTCGTAAGGAACTCACAATGAATGTCATGACTGGACGTCGGAGAGGATGATCTCCCTTTCAAGGGTAGGGAGAGGGAGTTTCCATTGGCAGAATAAAATCGTCTGACGTCAGTCTGAATGAATACATATTAGATAAAACGCAGACATTCGTTTTCATTCGGAGGTGCAATCCAGAAGGGATGGCACTCGATCCCTAGGCCAAGCACAATATCTCTTATCAACTCATGGGAGAGTTGACAACAGCTGACTGCTCTCTTTCTCCTCTTCCTTCTTGGAACATTCAACCTCGCACTCACAAAACACCGACAACAATCTAACGTTTCTTCCCAAAAAGATCTCCAGTACGGGTGGGCACAAGGACCGTTCCCGGAAGTTATTGGGCCGCGGATATCCAACATTATAACTGGCTACCCGAGCACAGAAGGCAAAGGTGTGTGCACATGTATATGTGTGTGTGTGTGTGTGTGTGTGTGTGTGAGAGAGAGAGAGAGAGAGAGAGAGAGAGAGAGAGAGAGAGAGAGAGAGAGAGAGAGAGAGAGAGAGAGAGAGAGAGAGAGAGAGAGAGAGAGAGAGAGAGAGAGAGAGAGAGAGAGAGACCGTGTAAATGTGTATTTACGCGCGTGCATCTATGCACAAAATGAAGGGTAAAGGTTACCTACGCTCAACAGGCGAGCGCAGACCTCCTCCTCCTCCTGTTTCTACACTCCCATTTCCATCTCCACCCTCTTGTTCCTACCCTTCCTCTTCTTCCACCTTCTCCTCTTTCACCCTCTCAATGCTCCTCTTTCTCTCCACATTTTTCTCCACCTCTTGCTCCTATCCTCCTTCTTTTTCCGCCACCTCCTCCACCATTTCCTCCTTGTCCACTTCCACCATCACCAACATCTCCTCCATCACCAACACCTTTTCAATCTCATATATCTATTCTCCCTCCTCCTCCTCCTCCTCCTCCTTCTCTTTCTACACTCCCATTTCCGTCTCCACCCTCTTGTTCCTATCCTTCCTCTTCTTCCACCTCCTCTTTCCCCGTCTCCATGCTCCTCTCTCTCCCTTCACCTTTTCCTTGCTCCAATCCCCCTTCTTCTTCCACCACGTCCTCTACCACTTCCTCCTAGTTCACCTTTAGTCCCTCCATCACCAACACCTTCATCTCTTATATCTATTCTACCTTCTCCTCCACTTGCACCTCTTCCTCTGCTTTTTCCTCTTTAACTATTCTCCTCCCACCACCTCTTCTTCTTACTCCTCTCCCCCCAACCTCTCAATTTCCTCCTCCTACACCCCCTACTCTTCTTCCAACTCCCCATGTCCCACTTCTCCTCCTCCTCCTCTTCCTCCTCCTCCTCCTCCTCCTCCTCCTCCTATATCTTCTTCTTCGGCTTACGTCCCTTCCTCCTACACCTTCCCCTCTACATCTTGCTCCAACTACTTCTTTCCCACTTCTTTCTTCTTACTTCCTCCTCCTCCTCTTCTTCAGCCTACGCCTCTTCCTCCTTCCAACGAGCCACCTCAGTACGTCCCCACCTTCGACAGCCTTCCCCCCCCCCCACTCGCCCCCAACCCGGTGGCAGCCGCCGCCTCTGTGTGATGCCACCATAGATCAGGGCTCTTACAAAGCCGGGCCGATTTCACGCGCTAACGGCCCCAAATCTGGGCTTCTTCTATTGTGTTCCGCCGATTCAAAGGAGGAGGGAGGGGGTGGAGGAGGGGGGAAGGAGGTGGCGAGGTGCGGTGGGGAGGCGTTCGAGGAGCACCGCTGAGAATCCCCCGATCCAGTCTATTTACAGTCTATTCCAGGATTCCAGGACGTTTCCTCGCCTCTTCTACCTTCCACTCCCTTCCCCTCTTCTCCTAACACATATACCTAACCTAGAGACTTCTTCTAGAGGATTCCTTGCGGGACAAGTCGAGCGAATAGCTTGGGATGCTGCTAAGGTCAAGAAAATCATCTGACGTGTTAGTCAGAGTAAAGTCAGTTAAGCGATCAGATTTGGTCTTTTGTCACCCCACGAAGAAATTTAACTGATGATAGTACGATACCAAAAATTTCAACGATTCCGGTACGAGTCCCGATGCTGCTCTAAACTTCCGATTCCATTGAATCATTATTAAA
>NC_134782.1:36749469-36769469 GCF_046742065.1 Oratosquilla oratoria
TAAATAAATACACAAATAAATATGTAAATAATTAAGCAAATTAATAAACTACTGAATACAAAATAAACAAAGAAACAAATGAATGAATACATGTGTATAATCAATCAATAAATAAAATAGATTAACAAAATACAAATAAAGTTCTTTGGTGGAGATCTAGCGCTGGCTAAACTCTTCATTCTAATTTGGCAAAATTCATTGGAGAATAGAAACAACTTAGACGAAGAAACACAACAGGAAATTAATAATAATTGTAAATCTTCAATTACATTTGAGGTCTGGTTAGATTAAGTTGGTAGGGGTTAAGTTAGGTTGCGACAGATTAGCCCATGTTAGGCTGCATTACATTAAGCTACCTTAGGTTCAGTTAGTCCATGTTAAGTCAGGTTAGTATAGGTTTAGTTACGTTAGATTAGGTTAAGTTAGGTAGGGTTAGGTTGTCAGGTCAGGTCAGGTTAGGTTAGTTTAGGTTAAGTTCGGTCAGTTCAGGTTAGGTCAAATCAGTTGAGTATAGGCTAAGCTACTCAGAGTCCAACACGCTAACACCCCCCCCTTGCATAAAGAAAACAACGTTAATAGATAAAAAATATAAAAAATAATGAAAATTCATCAAAATCATTTAAAGAATCTTCTAGTAATCAATTAGACAATATATTCCTCATGTCACCGTTCTTGGGAAATCCTAAGCAAATAGATACATTTTAGAACCCGAGATAAAATAAAGAGACTCTGAGCCCTCCACTAAGCGGTTATTTCGCTTACTGATACCAGGCAAACTCCAGAAAAGCGTCTGTGAACCGCGTCCCACATTCACAGAATGGTACTATTTACGAGTGCCACTAGTTATACGGTTTCAAGTTGAATGGCAACTTTCGTTCGCCTTCGACACAAGGGCATCAGGTCATGGAGGGGTCTAGGCTCATTCATAATTCCTTCAGCTTGGGATCCATTTTTTTATAAATAAACAAATAAAATTGAAATAGATACATAGATAAATAAAGAATAAATAAAAACAATGTCCTTTATTACAAAATCTATATATATTATTTTCATTTCATTTGTAGTAAATAAGTCCTACTTTCTGCAAACTATCATACATCAAGGCATCATTCTAAATATTGCAAACCCTAATGTGTATATCATTATCATTACTATTATTATTGTTGTTATAACTATCAACGTCATCATTATCACTATTACATTATCATTATCATACCTGTTATCAATACTGTCATAATTACTAGAAATGCTAGTACTGCTATTACCTATACAGAAAACCCAACACCAACCAGCACAATCCCTCCAAGGCTAACTACACTCCCGAAAAAGAATTGAAGAGGAATGTTCATGAACAAGGACCGAGCATCAAGTGGAGGAGTTGTAGGACCAAGTGAGAATCTCGGAGCCTGAAGTAGCCCCTCCACTCGTCTTGATGAAAACAACCCCGTTATCTCGATACAGGTTATATTGTGTTACGGCCTTGAGGGGAACGGGGGAGGAGAAGGGGGGAAGGAGGAGGGGGAAGGGGGAGAGGGAAGGGGGAGGGGGAAGCCTCGTTATCGCGTTTGTTTATGACCCGGGGGAATCGAGACCGTAAGACTCAGCTGTATACACAAACATGTTTGGTATTTTATATATAGCATGGGTATATATATAAATATAACACATACATATTCATATTTACACACACACACACACACATATATATATATATATATATATGTGTGTGTGTGTGTGTGTGTGTGTGTGTGTGTGTGTGTGTGTGTGTGTGTGTGTGTGTGTGTGTGTGTGTGTGATTCACCATGGTCCTGGATCACGGGTTGGACTCGTGAGCGACGGCTGTTTCTCTCCCGGAAGAAAGCTCAGAGCTCATATATAACCTATCTATGGGTAATGCTGTGACCTTACACGTAAAGACACACCCAACCCCCTCCCATGAGAGTTGGAGTAACGACCCGCAGCACAGCGATACTGAAATTATTTCAGCCCTAGGCGGGATTCGAACCTGGACCACCGTAGTGGCAGACGAGAACTCTACCATTGCGCCACGAGTCGTGTGTTTGTGTGTGTGTGTGTGTGTGTGTGTGTGTGTGTGTGTGTGTGTGTGTGTGTGTGTGTGTGTGTGTGTGTGTGTGTAATTAACGACGGATGGACGCCATATAAGGTCATTTCCCTTCCGCCTTTTTCCAAAACCAGTGAGGATCTTAATCTCCATCTGGAGGTGCAGCCCCAGGGGGATGAAACTCGGTCTCTCGACGGGGCCCAAGATCTCCCTCACGATGAACTCTACATTTCCTTTACCAAAGGAAACCTGACAACCGATGACTGGTCCCCTTCTCCTACAACTTTCTGCCGATGGTATAGAAATGCACATACTAATGCAACAATGTTATCAATATTCTTAGTATTAATCAATAAATCATGTATATTACAAACATACGTATTGCTTACGCATGAGGCCATATTGCCACCAGCACCTTGTCATGTGCACAGGGATTTAAGCTCGGGACACCTTGTCCGTGATGCGACAGCATTCCCACTGAACCATCGGGGGCTCTATTAAAGCCACGTGTCTATTTTGATGGTTTTATTTTTCGCTTTCGTCAGACTATTCTATTTAGCTTGGAGAAACTTCTTGGCCTTCATGTATCACTCCCACCCTGTAGGGTATTTACACGAGCTAATAAAATCATCTGACGACAGCTAGGATAAAAATGACAGTCAACTTCGGCAACAGAAGGGTTTCAATCCTTTCACTCCTATTCTCCGATTCCTACATGAGCTCTGGCTGCCGCCGGGCGACTTTATTCAGCCGAGAGAAGTCCCCCACCCTCCCTCCATCCTCGAAGCAAGTTCAATATATATATATATATATATATATATATATATATATATATATATATATATATATATATATTTGTGTGTGTGTGTGTGTGTGTGTGTGTGTGTGTGCGTGTGTGCGTGTGTGTGTATGTAAACTCAAGTCTCATTTTCTAAAATAAGCAAAATAATAATAATAATAATAATAATAATAATAATAACAATAACTATAATAAAAATAATAATAATAATAATAATAATAATAATAATAATAATAATAATAATAAATGAAGAATTACAAAATCCGACCTTCATCCCAAAATTGATGAATGAAATCCTTCTTGTACATTCCATTCTTATTCTCGCCAAACGCTTTTAGACAGCTGAAGCCATCCTCCCGCCAGTTCAGGGGAGGACGCGTCGACACAGCCACAGAACAAGGTTCCGTTCAATGCTGAACACCGACCATCTGATAAAATTCCTCCAAGAGCACTTGAAGAAGAAGAACGGCGCACAAGTCTCAAAGGCCGTGGACTGATCTCCGACCTTGAGTCTTTTCTTCTTTTTTCTGTTTTTTGCGGGGCTCGAACCCGCCCGGACCTCAACTTGGCAGGTGGTCGGGAACAGTTCACCACACGTGGACGCAGGAGAGACGGGCATTTCCACCACGGTATGATGCCAATCTTGCAGTGACGATGCCCGGAGGAAGCTGAGGTCTTCTCGGAAGGGTCCGAGGTGAGCAGCGGTCGGGAGCCGTGACTCAGAGTGCACGATGTCCTTCCTCCTTATAACCTCTACGCCGTGGCCAGGATTCGAACGAAAGAAGGAAGGAGAGAAAGAGAGCGAGGGAAAAAGAGGGAGGGGAGGAAAGAGAGGGAGGGAGGGAAAAAGAGAGGGAGGTAGGGGAAGAGAGAGGGAGGGAAGAAGAGATGGAGGGAGAAAGGAAAAAGGGGAGGGGGGAAGAGAGGGAGGTGAAGGAATGAAGCTGACCTTGCTCGCAAGTTTCTCTTCCTGCAATGACCTAGCTCACCTTCTCGACCCTCTAAAGTCAAAATAATCTTCCGACGTTAGCCAGAATAAAATATGTGAAGATTCCTATTAAACAGAGAAAGCTCCATGAGACAGTCGTTGTTTTTGTATAAACATGTCAGACTGGGCCTCAAATATTAAACTGTCTCTTTGTACACCATTGTTCCAAAACAAATATCAGAGTGCGAATTTAAATTATGAAGTATTAAATGTAAACAAAGCGAATTAACATATTCTTTTACAGAATCATATTTTATCCTAACAGCAGAAAACAATATGTATATATATATAAATATATATATATATTTATATATATATATATATATATATATATATATATATATATACATATATACCTGAGAGAAGGACTCTGTCATGACTCATAGGTAATATGAAAAAAATCACACTGTCGGAGAAAGTAAAGGGATGAAGAATAGAATCAAACTATATATTTCTATATTTCGACCATTCTTTGTGGACGGATGAAGAATAGAATTAACTGTATATTTCGACCATTCTCTGTGGTCCTCTTCAGCATCTGCTGAAGAGGACCACAGGGAATGGTCGAAATATACAGTTAATTCTATACTTCTTCCGTTTTCTTTCTCCGACGGTGGTATTTTTTCATATATATACATATATATAAATATATTTATATACATATATATAAATATATATATATATATATATATATATATATATACACACAAGCACCTGGCTTACGCCAGGGGTGCTTGGCCTTCGGCAAGACCCGCTACGCGGGTCGCTCACTTCGCTCGCAGTGCGCTCCGCGCATCTTTTTTTTTTTTTAATTCCGATTGCTTTATTTATCTGAATCAGCCTTATCATCTATCTTCACACGCTTTATAGGTTCATCTTCTGTCTCATCACCTTCTCTTTTCCTCTTGGGTGCCAACGATCTTCCCTCTTGAGTAAGCTCCTCACCCGATGCCTCCAACAACTTATTTACAGCCTCGTTGATATTGTCAAGTTTATGTTCAAGTTTACGTTGCAAATTTACAGCCTCGTTGATATTGTCAAGTTTATGTCCAAGTTTACGTTGCATAGCCTCTATTTCTTCTTTTACAGTACTTTCAGGGGTTGTCGGTTTCTCATCTTCTTCACTGTCATAAGTGTAGTCTGGGAGTACCATATCGATTGCCTCTTTCTCCGATATTGGAGGGATTACTACCATGGACTGATCAGATTCTTCTGCTATCGCTGCGTCGTCCGAGTGTTCAGTCACCACCCTTGATTGCTGTTCGGGCTCTACTGGCACATCTTGGGCAAAGAATAACTCTTTATATACTACGTTGGTAGGCAGTCTTCGACATTCACTGTCTTTAACCTTCTTCCACCCAGTATAGTAGTAAAGTGAATCCCAACTCGTAACACGGGAACACGCAACGTACAATTGTCCATGTGCAAAGCACCGGGTGCCATCTAGCAAAAGTCCACATTTTTCAAATGTTTGCCCTTGCGACTTGTTAATTGTCATGGCAAAACTCAACTTGACAGGGAACTGCTTGCGCTTGAAGGGGATACTTGAATCCGTGGACTCGAGTGTTATCCTGGGGATTACGGTCTGTTCTCCTGAATACGTTCCCCCTAGAATCTTGCCAACGATAGTGTTCTTTTCAAAGTTGGTGACCATCAATCGCGTACCATTACACAACTTGGGAGGAGTAATGTTTCTCATAACCATTACCACGCAACCAACCTTAACCCGCAATTTATGCAAAGGGATAGAAGGGGTATCAATACTTAGGAATGTTTTCTCCCTTCCTTCAAACATGTCATACACAATGTCGTTGGTTGCGTCTACGTCGTTATTTGTAGGGCTTACTATCACCCTACTCTCCAAAAAAAAGTTCGTTAAGAACATTATCGGAGAGACCCCCGTAAACTTGACCAATTAATTCTTCCCGACTCCGAGTCATTATTCCGAATTTTTTTGGTAGTTTAGTAGGGCCACTATGTCCCTGCCCCAACAACAATAAGGATCGTGCAAATTTCTTGTTTTCTTGGTCTGTAGTTTTCAGCCTCACATTTTCGGTAAGTTCGATTTTGATAAGGTCTTCCCAAAAGCCACTTGACTTGATGCAATACCCAAGTTCGTCATCCTTTCCACCACCTCGAATGACAGGTAAGATTTGCCTGAAGTCCCCAGCACACACAAACACTATTCCTCCCATAAAAGCGTCGTTACCGGTTATGTCTCTCAAAGTGATATCCAATGCCTCCAAAGTGTTCTTGTTTGCCATAACAACTTCATCCCAGACTATCAATGATGTCATATTCATAAGCTGTGCTAAATCGGTATTCTTCTTGATGCCACATGTTCTCACTTCATTGTATTCCATTAGGGGTATCTTGAACATGTTATGAGCTGTTCTACCACCGTGCAAAACAGTAGCAGCAATCCCAGAAGAAGCTACAGCCAAAGCTATCTTCCCCATGGAACGGACAGAGTCCAATAAAGTGTTAAGCACAAATGACTTACCGGTGCCACCTGGAGTATTCAAAAACACCCCATTATTCATGCTCTTATTAGCGTTTTTTATCCTTAACATTATGACATCGTAACAATGCCTCTGTTTAATGTTCATGATAGTCAACTTATCGTTAACTTCCTTCAAGAGTTTTTCTTTGTTGTACGACCGTTCCCGGCGAATGACGTTGCTCGACTTTTCCCTGTTTCTACTCTTGGGCAGCCCATACTCTCTGATATCTTTTCCTCCACAGTTCCAAACGTGTTCCTGTATATCGTCAAGAGCATCGAGATAAATCTCATCGTTATAGTCTTTCAAACCGGACTGATGAAGGAAATCACTTGAAAAAAGGTCCTTAGTCTCACTCCAAATCGTAGACTGATCCTCCAAATCTGAAAACACCAACATACTCGCGTATGTTTCTCGAAGCTTTTTTTGATCATTTGTGTGATTGATGATTTCCAATATAGTTTGCCGCCAAGTCTCTTCGTCATTTATGAGACCCATAGCTTTAACCGTCTCTCGGTACGTGTCGTACCTACGAGCTTCAAATGAAGCGTCAGCAGTAACCTCATATAGAATAATTCTACAGTCTTGGTGTTAACCGCCCTTATGCGACCCAATGTTGTCCAACATGTCTTCCGCTCTCGCCAAATGTTCAATTTTTTATCCCAAAGGAAATGGTTAGGTACCTGGTGGTAATAAAGCTCAGCTACGAACTTATTTTGCGTACAAAGTTGAAAAAACGTAGTGAGTTGTGTATCTATGTTCGGTACTATCCGAATCCTTGTAGAAGACCTCGTTTTCTCCCTCCAAATGAAGATCTAGTGACAGCAATGCTGGGCTATTTTTATGTATCGGGAACCTAAATATCTTCCAAGTAGCCTCATTCGCATTAACGAAACGGGCCTCCTGGTAATTCTTTACCTCGTTCACCGTTTCCTCACCCTCTTTAGTGTAAAGGATACGATCACAACCCTTGTTTAGGTACTTTGTAACATAAAGCGATACACTTTATGGTGTTGGCACACTCCACGTTAATGTGAGCATCAAAGAGTAGGCAAAGATAAGCATTGTAGGGCACAACCCACGAATTTTCGATAGTGACGTCCTTCCCCTTGACTTTCTTAACAATAGAGTTTCCTCTTTGACCTATTGATCTCCTTTTATACAGAGGGTATCCGTTATTACCAAATAGGAGTTCTTCCCTGCAAACTTTTGGGAAACCCTTACCACAGGTGTCACTTTTACTGTTTTTGCCCTGACAACAGGGTTGTTGCTCATTGAAACCCTTGCAAGGACCGTGAATCATATTACGTGTTACAATATCGTGTAACCTGGGCTCCTTTTCAGGGTCCGGTATCTCTGCTGATATGATTTCATCAACCAACGATGCAGTTACACGTTTTTCCATCCACAACAAAATGTGTGCATGAGGAAGCCCCCGTTTCTGCCACTCGATACTGTATAAGTGAGCCTTAAAACCACCGAAAACCTTCCAGAACTTCGAGACCTTCCAGACCTTCGAGAACTTCGGCACTTTCGAGAACTTCGGCACCTTCGAGAGCTTCGGCACCTTCGAGAACTTCGGCACCTTCGAGAACTTCGGGACCTTCAAGAACTTCGACACCTTCGAGAACTTCGGCACCTTCGTGAACTTCGGCACCTTCGAGAACTTCGGCACCTTCGACAACTTCGGCGCCTTCGAGAACTTCGGCGCCTTCGAGAACTTCGGCGCCTTCGAGAACTTCGGCGCCTTCGAGAACTTTTGGACCTTCGAGAACTTCGGCACATTCGAGAACTTCGGCACCTTCGACAATTTCGGCACTTTCGAGAACTTCGAGAACCTCGACACCTTCGAGAACTTCGGCACCTTCGAGAACTTCGACACCATGGCTTTACGATGATCGTTCTTTACTCAACGATGATCGTCCACGGCTCAACGATGATCGTCCATTGCAAAACGATGATCGTTCAGGGCTCAACGATGATCGTCCATGACTCAACGATGAGCGTCCATGGCCTAACGATGATCGTCCACGGCTCAACGATGATCGTCCACGGCTCAACGATGATCGTCCACGGCTCAACGATGATCGTCCACGGCTCAACGATGATCATTCTTGACTCAACAACGTCCATGGCTCAACAATGATCGTTCTTGACTCAACGATGATCGTCCACGGCTCAACGATGATCGTCTATTGCTCAACGATGATCGTCCATTGCTCAACGATCATCATCCACGGCTCAACGATGATCGTCCACGGCCCAACGATGATCGTCAATGGTTCAACGATGATCGTCTATGGCTCAACGATGATCGTCCACGGCTCAACGATGATCGTCCATGGCTCAACGATGATCGTTCTTGACCACGATTGGGGTACAACCGCACATGAAAAATCCCTTACACCGGGCACGTCCACAAAAACTTGAATCGTCATCTGGGCACGGTTTCGAAAGCGTTCATTTTTAATAGTTAGAAGTGTCACCGAAATACCACCTGTCCCCGACTTCCACAGCGTTTTTTAGAAGAATATTTTTATTTAGACTTATATATATATATATATATATATATATATACATACATACATATACATATACCAAGGCTTTTTCCCCCTTACCAGGTAGGTAGCCAAAAAGGAAAAGGCATAAAATCATTCCCACCCATTACATCCCTGAAAACACTCCACACCCCTCCACCCTCCCTCCCATCTTAGCACCTCCTAGATGACGGGTCATCCCTGCACCCTGTCCACTGCCCTGGGTCAGAAGCAGTGTCGCAAGACACAGCACATCCACAGCAAGGCCGCTTCATTAAATCGGCGACCCCCCCTCTCCGTCCCCCCATCCAAAGGAGAGGACGGGAAGAAATCCCTTCGGGCTGCGTCAAAAATTTTTACTCACACACACTACCTCACCCCCATTCCCCCGTCCAATCCACCTCATGCATCACAACATTTTCCATATACAACCATTCTCCATTCACCCCTGTCTTCTGTCCTCTCCCGTCCTTCCTCAACAGACATTCCCCTTCCCCAAAGCCCCCTTCACCCCATCCATCCATCTCATCCTAGGACGTCCCCTCATGTTCACTCCGTCCACATCTGCCTTCCATACCTCCTTTACTAGTCTTTCTTCACTCATTCTTTCCATGTGTCCAAACCATCCTAATACTCTTTCATCCACCCTATCTCCCAGCTCCCTTTCCACCCCTGTTCTCCTCCTCACTTCCTCATTTCTCACTCTATCTAGCCTAGTAACCCCCATCATACTTCTCAGACACCTCATCTCAAACACATTCAAACTCCTTCTCTCTTCCTCTCTCATGTTCCATGTTTCTGCTCCACACAGTGCTGTTGGCACAATCACTCCTTCATACAGTCTCCTCTTAGCATCCATTCCCAGATTCCTATTCCTCATTACACTTTTTAAACCACCAAGGCATTTACTCGCTTCTCTCAATCTACATTCTACCTCCACCTTCACTCCACCCTTTCCTGCCACATTTGCACCCAAATATCTAACACTATCCACTTCCTCCAGTTGCTCTCCTTTAATGGTCACTTCCAGATTACTGCCACTTTCACCCCTTGTACATCTCATCACCTTACTTTTACCCACATTTATCTTCAGCTTTCTTCTATCACACACTCTCCCAAACTCTGTCACCAGCTTCCTCAATCCCTCCTCCGATCCTGCCACAAGCGCAGTGTCGTCCGCAAACAACAGCTGGCTCACCTCCCACTTTTCTCCATTTTCCTTAACCATCTCCAATCCCTGACCCACTACCCTTGCATTCACCTCTCACACCACCCCATCCATGTATAAGTTGAACAGCCAGGGTGACATAACACATCCCTGACGAAGTCCCACCTTTACCTCAAACCACTCACTCTCTCCATTTCTAATCCTGACACAAGCTCTACTACTCTCATAAAAACTCTTGACAGCTCCAAGAAGCTTTCCTCCTATCCCGTATATCCGCATAACCTCCCACAGTGCCTTTCTGTCTACCCTGTCGTAAGCCTTTTCCAGATCCATAAAGGCCCAGAAAACATCCTTCCCCTTACCTATAGCTTTCTCAAATATCTGTCTTACCACAAAAATCTGATCTACACAACCTCTACCTGTCCTAAACCCACACTGTTCCTCACCAATTACTCCCTCTGTTCCTCTCCTAATCCTCTCAATCAAGATCCTCCCATAAGCCTTCCCAACTACACTTAACAAGCTAATCCCTCTGAAACTACTACATTCACACTTGTCCCCCTTTCCCTTGTAAAGTGGGGAACAACCACTATGCACTTTAATTCTAAGCCATCAACATCGGGAGACCCAATGGAGGCCACAAGCAGAAATGGAAATGTGGTACTGCCGAGGACTCGAACTCAGCTATCGCATGACAAGTGACGCAGTGACTTACCAACTACGCGTCACTTGTCATGTGATAGCTGAGTTCGAGTCCTCGGCAGTACCACATTTCAGTTTATGGTTGTGGCCTCCATTGGGTCTCCCGATGGCTTAGAATTAAAGTGCATTGTGGTTGTTAAAATGTATCTCTAATCACTGAGACCCATTCAGTGTTGTACATAATATATATATATATATATATATATATATATATATATATATATATATATATATATATACATATATATATATACATATATATACATATATATATCATATATATACACATATATTATATACATATACATATACATATATATATACATATATATATTATATACATATACATATATATATACATATATATATATATATATATATATGTATATACATATACATATATATATATATACATACAGGTATATATATATATATGTATATATATACTCAAGGCTTTGATAAAGACACTGAGGTCGAAAAGTCAGCGATATATATATATATATATATATATATATATATATATATATGTGTGTGTGTGTGTGTGTGTGTGTGTGTGTGTGTGTGTGTGTGTGTGTGTGTGTGTGTGTGTGTGTTTGTGTGTGTGTGTGCGTGTGTGTGTGTGCGTGTGTGTGTGTGTGTGTGTGTGTGTGTGTGTTTGCATATATATATATGCATGTCGGTCTCCACTGGGTCTCCGGATGTTGATGGCTTAGAATTAAAGTGTATTGTGGTTGTTAATATATATATATATATATATATATATATATATATATATATATATATATATATATATATATATAAATATCACTTATAATCTCAAACATACAAATGCACACACACGCACGCACAGAAATGCACGCACGAGTGAGCAGTTTATTGCCGTCGTGCCCCGTCCCCTTCCACGCGTGGTAGTACTATTCCTGTCGTCGGCCTGTCTTTACCCCCACCCCCCACCGGGCATCTTAGGGTCCACATGGAGTAAGGCAAGACCTTTGAACCAACCCTTCTCCTTCTTCCGTACCAGATGTCACTTTCTTTTCTTCCGTCTGGCGCCGCCAAGCTATTTCTGTTCACGTCCGTGGCCCTGTTCACCACAGTAGCGAAGGATTTTCAGAAGAACAAAGCTCTCATGATTTGGGGTTTTGTTGTTCAAGAGTTCTTTTTATGCAGACGTTCGGGATAACAACGCTGGGGGCGAGGAGGAGGAGGAGTGGGTTAAGACAGGTACTCCTGGACAAATACAAAGTCAGTTGTGATCGTGCAAAAAAAAAAAAACAAGATGGATCGATAGTTAAGAAAATCGACTCGTCAGACTGGGCATCACATAAGTGGAATGAATCATATGAAGAGGTGGTAAACGCCTGAAACTTGGGATGTAAGAATACTGTGAGATAGAACACCATGATCGCCCTCTCTTCTGTGTTAAAAGTGTAGGTAAAGGCAAATAAGTATTCATGCACACGCACGCACGCGAGCACACACACACACACACACACACACACACATGTACACATACTCACACACACATATGCACACATACGGGCGCACACACATATGCACAAATACGCACACACACACACACATACGTACAAACACACACACATACATACGCACACACACACGCACGGAAGCAGACACGATACACCTTAAGGATTCAAATAATTCAAAACAAACCACTGTTTGCGTCTGTACTAGGAGGGAGAAGAAAAGGAGATAGGCTATTAAGAGACTGACTCATTCATCTTGCATGTACGCACATGCATAAAAACACACTCACATACATACAAACACACACACATACACTCACCGCATAGGCACGCATGAATGCACCAGACCTTGGACTATCTGATAATGATGACATCCAACTTGGACATGGTGAGTACAAACACTTGAGGAGAGACAGAAAAGACAAAAAAAGGGTGAAATGATGACAAGATTGAAGAATGACACAACAAAGGACAATGTAATACTGGGCGAAGGTAGGGAGCCAAAACAATCAATCTGAAGACTATAATCAGGGGAAAAGATGCTCGCTGGCCGAGCGGGTTAGAGCGTCGCTCATAGCGGCGGAGGTCGAGGCGACGGGAGTTCGATCCCTGCCGCCGGCGAATTGGTCCAAAGGGATAGTTCACTGAATTCCACGATACAAAGTCCTCTGTAAGGAATATTATCCTAGTCTCCTGAAAGGGGGAATTCGCAACGTTAAACCAAGTCATCATTAATAATAATCAGGTGAAAAGTTACAAGAAACTTCAATGTAGCATGTCGTCGATGAGGGTATGAAACAAAACCGAGTTTCAAGGATCGGTACTGGCACCCGTGATGTTCTCGGCTTATGGAAACGCATGACGCTAGGAAGAATGAAATAGGCAAAATTGGTTTACCAGTAGAGTAGTTAACGAATGGAATAGACTTAGTAACCATGTAGTGAGTACTGAAACTAATGGTTGTTTTAAGAAGATAAATTTATGGATAAGGATGACAGGTGGTAAAGGACATGGAACTGCCTTATGGTCTCTTGCAGTCTCCTCCATTCCTATGTTCTTATGTTCTATATTAATCTCTCTGCAGACCCCACGAATGGAACTGAAAGGAGGGGGGAAACCTCATTCGAAGTCGTACTGGAGACCAGAACCTACGAAGACCGAGAGGAGGGAGACCCTTACATGATGAACCTGATTAGCTTCAGGAGGTCACGGGACAAAAATACTAATAAACAGACAAATAAATATACAAAATTGTAATAACAATATAAAAGAATACATACATGAAGGATAACAAGGCACTTTTTTTTTCAAACACATCATCTTGTGAAATGGCCAAACACAAGACATTCCAATCGGAAACCATACACGATTTTTTAGTAAAAGTCTGACCGGTGGAGACAAAGAGACGAGATTCCACGAGCGTAACTCTATTAATTATTGGACAGTACAATTAGACAAAAGCAATTAAGTAAACACACACACACAAAGCTTCGTGCACACTTTGTGAGTCCAACAATTACGGATGAAGTGCCAAGACTTGGAGGCCAGTGGACATGCAAACGTCTCCAACGCTGTGACGCCTCCCTCCCAACATCTATCAGTTACGTCACCATGTTGAGACGACGCTCCAGCCGTGCGTCTAGGCCTGGCGCGCGCGCGCGCGCGCGTGTGTGTGTGTGTGTGTGTGTGTGTGTGTGTGTGTGTGTGTGTGTGGGTGGGTGTGTGTGTGTGGGTGTGTGTGTGTGTGTGTGTGTGTGTGTGTGTGTGTGTGTGTGTGTGTGTGTGTGTGTGTGTGTGTGTGTGTGTGTGTGTGTGTGTGTGTGTGTGTGTGTGTGTGTGTGTGTCTGTGTGTGTGTTAATGACAGAGCAGCTAAGACATCAAGCACCGATGGAATGGAAATATTCAACAATGAATTACGGGACGGAAGCCAATCAAAGTACAAGAGAAAAGTAAATATCGTTCCTTTGAAATTTGGCCAAGAAAAAAAGAAAAGGAATGCATTTTTTCTGGCGAAGAAGAGACAAAAGTCTCAATTGTTGTATATTACGTTATGTTTGATAACCAAACCTTCCATCAGTTTAAGGACAGTTTAGTCTAGATTCGGTTGCTATCTGTATTGGTGTGTCTGTCTGCATCTGTCTGTATTTCTGTGTGCCTGTCTAGTTTAATTGTTTGTCCGTCTGTCTGTACGTGTGTCTGTTCTTCTGTCTGTGGACAGCGGCTGCGGCAGCGGGCAGATGCAGCTTACCGGATCGTTGACGGGACAGTGCAGCGCCCGGGTGGAGGGGGTGGGGGAGGGCGAGGAGTGGACGGGGGGAGGGGAAATTGGGAGGAGATGAGAGGGGAGAGGAGGAAGGGTAAGGAGGGGAGGGGGAGGGGAAGAGGAGGGGAGGGGAGGGGGAGGGGGAGGGGGAGGGGGGAGGGGGAGGGGGAGGGGAAGAGGAGGGGAGGTGAAGAGGAGAAGGGGAAAGGGAGGGGAGGTCAAGGGGAGGAGGTTAAGGGAAGGGGAGAGGAAGTGAAAGGGGAGAGGGTAAGAAGGGAAAAAGGAGGGGAGGGGAGGGGGAGGAGGGGAAGGGAGTAGTGGAGGGAGGGGGTCATCTCCTTTAACACGTTAATGTACTTTATCATTTTTATTTCATTTTATTTTTTTCGGGTTTTTTTTCGATTTTGTCAAAATGCAAAATTTCACAAAGACGAGAGACATGGGCGGATACAGTTCTGATTTAGAGGAAGGGGAGGTCACAGGGGGAAGCTGAGTTGGGGGGGCGGAGGGAGGGAGAGGAGCAAAGACAGGGAGATCACCTACAGCAGCAGCAGCAAACTTACAACGAAAACGACAAGATAAACTTGCACATTTCTTCTCTTTTCGGTTCTGCTCCAATAAAATGGTTAAATTATTTCAGAAAAAAAAAAATCTACACAGTTCTGACTTTGGGACAAGACAAAAGTCATTTACATTTCGGCTAAACTACTTTTTTTTCTTCTTCTTCCCAAGCAATAATTATTTCACCCATCGTTATCTATATTCCATGATGACAAAAATATATAAACATTTTGTAGTTCAGAGGAACGTCAAATATTACCGACACGGGTGATTACGTCATGTCGCCTGTACTCCAAAATACCGCCATCTCGCACTTCATTAAAAAATCAAATCAAATAGATAAATAAATAAATAAATAAAAATAATGCCATTGTGAATTGACAGCCTCGAACACTATCCCTTCGAAATGCCAATTTCAAAAAAGGATTCTTCCTTTGATATGTTCCTGAATTATACATCCGCTAAACAAAGGACGTGATAGAGTGGCAGAATGAGCAGCCAAGGAGAGAGAAAGAGAGATCATATTTTAATCAGAGATCATAGAAAACATACAAGAGCCGTGTGAAGATTATATTTCGATTTTCTTTAATTCTGAAAGATGAAATTTAGAAGTCGAGACGTTCCTACTCACCTTGACCTTTTGATTGTGTCGCCTTCCCCCACCTCCCCCTCTCTCTCTCCCTCCCTCCCTCCCTTCCCCTCCTACTCCAACCCTCTCCCCCCGTCCCGCCCTCCCCCACTACCTCTCTTCTTGTTCCACCTTCCTCTCCCAGGATATATCTAATCATCTTTTCTCTCTCTCTCTCTCTCTCTCTCTCTCTCTCTCTCTCTTCTTGTCCCAGGTATATAAACCGTATGAAAGAGAATGAACAACAGAGAAGACGAAGAGGGAGGGAGGGAGAGAGAGAGAGAGAGAGAGAGAGAGAGAGAGAGAGAGAGAGAGAGAGAGAGAGAGAGAGAAAGAGAGAGAGAGAGAGAGAGAGAGAGAGAGAGAGAGAAAGAGAGAGAGAGAGAGAGATATGACGCCATCTTGGGAGACGCAGGGCTAGGACGTGGGGGAAAGAAAAACAAAGATACAAAAGAAACAAAGGAAGCGAAAAAAGGAGGAGGAGGAGGAGGAGGGAAGGAGGAGGAGGGAGTGAGGAGGGAGGAAGGACGGAAGGAGGAGAAGGGAGGAAGGTGGAGGAGGAGGATGAAGAGGAGGAGCTGCACAGTAGACCGAAGGGAAGATTCAACTTGGGGTCTCTTCTCATTCGAGGTGAGAGGTGGGGGATACGGTGGGGGGGGGATGAGGAAGGGAGGGGGATGGAGAATGAATGAGAGGGGAGGGAGAAGGAAGGAGAAAGAAAAGGAAGGAGAGAGGGAACAAGGGAAGAAAGTAAGGAAAGGAAGTGGGTAAAGGAAGGAATAATGGAAGGACGGAAAGAGGAAAAGAAGAAGAGGGGAGGGGGAGGGGGGGAGGGAGAGCGAATGGGAGGGAGGAAGGGAGAAAGACAGGGGAAGAGTGAAAGAGGAAGGGTGAGAGAGAGGAGGGTGGCAGGGAGGAGGGAGAGGGAGAAGACGTCGAAGTGGGGGATGTAGATAGAGAGGAGGAGGAGGAGGAGGAGGAGGAGGAGGAGGAAGGAAATGGGAAAAATGAAAGAGGGAGGGAGGAAAGGGGAGAGGGAGGCATGGAGGGAAGGAGGGAGAGACGAAGGAGGGAGTGGTTGAGACTGGTGGAGGAGGATATGTGCACCGTCAGCCTAGGAGTGGAATATTGGAAGTCGTCAACTACTACGAGTATACCAGAGCCACCTACTGCTTCCACTCCTGATGAAGCTACCTTGCCTACTGCTGCTGCCTACTGAACCTGCCGTGTCCACTGCAGCTACTTGCTGCAGTTGCCCTTTCACCCTGCTGCCACCTACTGTCTTCAAAGTTGTCGTTAGCAGTTGCCTATTGGAGCTGCCTGCTGAATCTGATTGGCATATGTCCTTACACCTGTTTGATGAGGGCAACTACTACTGCAGATTTCTCCTCTCGTCTCTGGCTGTTGTTTACTGCAGCTGTTGATTTATTCGTCCTGCTGATATTCCTGACAGCATCTCTAACCTTTTGACACCTTGACTGATGACAATGGAAGTGCAATGTTGCATAATGCGAATGATTGTTGAATCAGGGACCAAATACCCAAATCCAGCCGTCGTCACCTTGACTCGAACCCGGGCCAGTGAGCGTAGGACGTTCGTCCATTACCACTGTACCAGCAAAGATACTACTGACAGTGATTATGATACCCCTCAGTCATAACCCTTGCGACGGAACCCCACGAGTACACTGGGATGTCGAGGACCTCCCTAAAAAGGAGTTCAACACACTTCCATGTTATAACCTTTACTGCGAAGCCTACAGGGACACCGCCACTCCAGGAACTTATGAATAAGACGAAATTTATTCACGGGGGCACCCAGTCATCACAGACTTTTAACGGCGCAAGCGGTGTCCATGAACAGATTTAGACTGAACTTAAACTAATCTTCAATTAGCCAATTCAACAGTAGACCAACCATCAACCGTCCAACCCATTTTGTGTACACTAGATGGGATGTACACATTTCCTCCTTGATCAAGGTTCGTTTTGTGTAGAACCTTAGTAACAAAGGTGATTATTCATATTTCCTTTCTTTATATGCATGTATGTCGGTTATGCGGTTTACTCTGGGAGTAGTGTGGGGTATACGAGTATATAGACCCATGCATCATGCAGAGAATGCCTCTTTGAATGCAACACCCCGATCGCGTGGCGAGTCTTGCCGTGCCATGAGCTCTACTGAGTCAAAGGCCTTTTCGTAGTCTACGAAAGACTTCGCATGACCACATTTTGTTCTGGCTAACGTCAGACGGTTCACTCCAAGCCCAAGTTGGTAAGTAGACTCGAGTTCGAAATCAAGTCTCCATGGATCAAGACCCCAATCTGCCCCATTGGGACAGATGACGTCATGGATTCAAACATGACGTCATCGATAATAAATACGTTATATTTGGGGATGTCATCGATACGAAAGGTTTGATGACGCCATCGATACAAAAGGTGGCATATTTTGATGTTATCGATACGAAAGATGATGTCATAATTTGCGATGGCGTCATCGATAAGAAATATTACGTAATCACTTGGGATGACGTCATCGATACAAGAGGTGACGGTGTGTGAACAAATGAGTACGTATATTCTAAGTGACAGATAACATTATCTCAGGTAGTCAACCCGCCGAGGGGGGGGGGGGTTATAGGTTCCGTCATGATGGTCCAAGGTTTTCAGCAGGGTACACTCCTCAGCGCCTTCAAGGTCGTTGGTTCGAATCCTTCTGTCACCGACCGAAGCCAACCTTTATCACAGGTGATCACCTAAAAAAAGGATCAAATTACCGAAAGTAGTTGGCAGCGATACTGATGGCACCACCTCTCAGATTCACGATAAGGTCTTGGTCGAGTTCCTGCCGGGAATGAGAAAACGTGCGGAAAATCTAAAACCCGGCTCAGATTATAGCACGAAAAAGAACAACACATACACATACACATACACACACACATGCACACACATGGACGCCCTTGATTGCCTTGCAGTGTGCGATGTCGCATCATACTGTTGAAACCAGGTTTCGTTTAGTTGTGGAAAATTGTTCAATGCAGGTGCAACTAAAGATTACAACGTCTCAACACGACGATCCAAAGTAACAGTCACTGTGCTCCTCTGTTCATCGGACCTTACTTTTTCGAAAATGAACAGAGGAGCACAGTGACTGTCACCTCGTATCATCATGTTGAGATGCTGCAATCTTTTGTTGCACCTGCATTGAACAATTTCACACTTCACGAAACCTGGTTTCAACAGGATGGTGCGACATCGCACACTGCAAGGCAATCAATGGCAGCTATAAATAGTAAGGATATGAGCTCGGCGATACTGAGACACTGCGAAGACAAACAACACGAGATGGAATGGCAGAATGCAGGTATCAAGTATAGATAGGCCGGTAAAGGTGTGAGGCTATTTTTAGAACCCTGAGCAAGTGACCAGGCTAGTGTTAATAGATGCGTCAACTTGAACCCCATTTACGTGGGCATTAGGGACATGCTGGACAGAAGGCACCCGACCGGGCAATGATGTGTTGCCCCTCCTATAGGTGGTGTAGAGCTTTGACTTTCACCCCTACCCCTCCTCGTGATGGTATCATTTCTAGGGTCTGTCTTTTTCCTTGTGTCCGGACCACGTCCCGTATTTCTTATTTTTAGGCGGACAATATACCACAATACACTAGCTGGTGGCTTTTGTCTCCCCGGTTTATTTATTTATTGACATACGCTGCTTCTCCTTTCTATGTCATTGTTGATTTACTCTATGGGATTATATCATCTCTTCTATTATTGTATTTATTTATTCCTCTAAATTTAGTTTTACGAATTATGTATATAAGTGTACGTCTCCATGTGTATTTTATTAATGTTTTTTTTTTTCTTAATTAGTGTCCTCCCCGGTGCTTCTCATGGTGAAAGACATGTCATTTATATTGATTCCCTTTGCAATCTCTGTATATCACTCAAGACGAACCCTAGAAGGGTTCCCAACTGTAGGAATAAACTTATTTCCACGAGTTCAGAATTCACTTTCTTCGCCTATACAATGGTTCTTGGACTCCAGTTCTTCACGAATATATACACATATATATACACATATATAAATGTATGTATACATACACACACACACACACATATATATATATATATATATACATATATATATACATGTATATATATATATACATAAATATATATATACACATATATGAATGTATTATATATATGTATATATATATAATATATATATAATGTATATAAACATATGCATATATATATATATATATATATATATATATACATGTGTTTGTGTG
>NC_134782.1:36781969-36799469 GCF_046742065.1 Oratosquilla oratoria
TGGGAGGGGTTAGGTAGGTTAAGGTAAGGAGGTAGTGTTCGATCACTCAGTTAACTAGCCCATACGATCAAGTCAACTAACCCGGCTTAAGTCAATCAAAATAACATCATCAAATCAGGTCACAGTAATGAACCTCCTCTTAACTGCCATTATTTCTGCCACGTCCTGCAACTGCACGATCCTTTACTTTCACTCCCGCCTTAAAACACGTACAGTCCCTACATATATACACACATACATACATATATACATACATACATACATATTGATGATTTCCCCACCCCAAGTCCCCTGGGAGGGATCTTTCCCATCATGAAATCATCTCCTATTTCCCCTGGGTCTCTTCCTATACAAGAGATTCGAATGTTTATAACATGGAATCTGAACCTATTTTACAGTGAATCCAATTCTCTATGTGTTGGCCTCTTCAACAATTCACGACAACACTGAGTAGAATCGTCGGGCACCCACAAAATACGTCCAGATGTCGGGGTTTGGTTCTTTTAGTGAAAACTAAACCATCAAGGCACACAAGCAGAGTCCTATTGGTCTGTACAACGCACATACGGTACAATTGTCTCCAATTTATAGGAGATTTGGGTCTTTACGCTCTTTATTCCTTGTCCACTATCGCCCCACGTTTTTCTTTTTTTGTTTCCATGGCGCATCCCCACCCCACCCAGCTTCACTGATGAAAAAACACAAGAACGTAAGAATAAAGGAGGCTGCAAGAGACCATAAGGTCTACACTTCCATGACCCTTACCACGTCATTCCTATCCATAAGGTTCTCTTCTTTTAAAATAACCAGTCGTTTCAGCACTCACTACAGCATGGCTACTAAACCTATTCCCTTTCCTTCGTTAACCACTCTGTAGGTAAACCAGTTCGTGCCTACTTCCTTCTTAAACCATCCCCTTCCGTACTGAACTGGCATCCTACACACACATACACACACACACACACACATTATATATATATATATATATATATATATATATATATATATATATATATATATTTATCAACCACAATGCACTTTAATTCTAAGCCATCAACATCGAAAGAACCGTGGAGGCACATGTTGATGGCTTAGAATTAAAGTGCACTGTGGTTATTAAAAATGTATCTCTAGTCACTGGGACCCATTCAGTGCTGTACATATATACATACATACATACATATATATATACATATATATACATATATATATATATATATATATATATATATATATATATATATATATGATGAAGGTAGAAAAAGAAGTCACGGGACTAGTTCCGAGTTTCTGAGTTTATCCTGACCGGTTTCACTCTATGCTTCTTCAGAGTTTGCATAGAGCGAAACCGGTCAGGAATAATCTCAGTAACTCGGTGCTAGCCGTGGGGGGTGTTTTTCCACCTTCATCAACTTGTCACAAGGTACCAGCATATATATATATATTCAGTATATATATATATATATCTATATATATGTATGTATCACACATTATACTATATATTATTTTCATTCTTATTCTGACTACCGTCAGGTGATTCTATTTACCATTGTGGCAATCCCGCAGAGGCTAGAATGGAGGGGGCGGTGGAATGCTCTTGTCCTTGGGCGTCAATAACGACCATTATTAATGCCATTTATAACTAATAGGTAATCCTAAGCTACGTTTATTCATATTATCTATTACATTCATAATTAGCAGGTATTCCTGAGCTGAGCTATTTTCATTCATAGTATCGCATTCCAATGTAAACAATATTCTGTCCCAAAATCACCAGAAACAAACAAATTAATAAATAAATGGATAAATAGATGAATGAATGAATATAAATGAATAAATAACTGTACAAATAAAAATAAACAAATGGGGTATATATTAACAAATAAATAAAACAGTGTGAACTATGACATCACACAACCACCCTAAGCCTTCTTCCACCAGATCCCTCACCACCAGATGAAGACAGGCCCGATTTATGTTGCTACGTGCCTACAAAGACCATAACCGGTATTACCACCACTTATGGTGCGCAGGTAACCCAAATTGGGTCCATTCATGGAATTTCAGACCCGAGGAACCCCGACGCTTTATGTCGCCCAAACTAAGGAAGTGTGGTGAACTGTACATAATAAGTTTGAGGTCATTTTTCGTCCGGATAAGTAGTGTGATTTTATATTAAGGTCATAAAGGCATGTATTAATTCCCCTAATCTTATTGATTTTTTTGATAGAGTAAAATGTTTTTAGCGGTTTTCTTATGATCTGTTTCTTAGATTTACTTCGCTGCTCTACTTCTTCAAATCTGTCAATTCACAAAATTTGGGGCTACAATATATACGACAGCTTGTATGTGCATACATGCATGCGCGTCTGTGCATGCATTTACCTAATTATAGTATACTGGAAAGGAGCAACGCTGTGTGTGTGTGTGTGTGTGTGTGTGTGTGTGTGTGTGTGTGTGTGTGTGTGTGTGTGTGTGTGTGTGTGTGTGTGTGTGTGTGTGTGTGTGTGTGTTTACCTTGTATTATACAGGAAGGGAGCTATGCTCGTAGTAACCCGTCTTTGTATCTCTCAGCATCTAGTTTGTTCTTAAATTCTTGTATGGTTTTTGCACATACTATTTTTTCGTCCAATTTGTTCCAGACATCTATCACTCTGTGTGGAAAACTATTCTTTTTCAGATCTCTTCTATAACTATCCTTTTTGAGTTTCTTTTCGTGTCCTCTTGTTTTTCTTCTGTCCCACTTTAATAAATCTTCTCTATCAAGGACTTCCATACCTTTCATGATTCTGTAAATGGCCAGTAGATCTCCTCTTTCTCTTCTTTGTTCCAGGGTTGGTAGTTTCAGTTTGGACAATCTTTGTTCGTATGTCAATTTGAAAAGTATTGTTGCCATCTTCGTCGTTACTCTTTGAATTCTTTCTAATTTCTTTATATTCTTTGTGTTGGGTGTCCAGTGTCGCAACGTATTCCAATCTTGGTCTTATCAACGTGATTAATATTTTCTTTACCATTTCCATGTAGTTAAAAGCTACCTTTATTGTTCTTAGTAAGTTGTAGGTTTCTCCGACTATTTTGTTTATATGCTCGTCTGGTGACATGTCTTTGCTAAAAATGACTCCTAGGTCCATTTCCAAGCTAACATTTTTAATTCTTTTGCACCAACCTTATATCGCCCTGATACTCTATTCTTAATTTTTCCAAATTCCATTATACTGAATTTCTTGATGTTGAAGTTCACTTCCCACTTTTGGCTCTATTTCCAGACTTTGTCCAGATCTCTCTGAAGTGATTCACAGTCTTTCTCTGTACTTATTTTCTTTAGTAGTTTTGCGTCATCTGTAAAGATCATATAACATTCAACCCCTTCATCCATGTCAATTATATATATGGCAAACATTATCGGAGCTAGTACAGAACCTTGTGGGACTCCACTTATCATTTCTTCCCAGGTTGAGTTTTTGTCTCTGAGTACCACCCTCTTTTTTCTCCCGTTCAAGAAATCTTCCATCCATTTCATTAACTTTCCTAGTACACCTCCTGTTGTTTGAATTTTTCTTATTAGTTTTTCTGTGTGGTACTTTAACAAATACCTTTTGTAAATCTAGAAAAGCACAATCTGCCCATCCGCCCCTTTCTTGCATTGTGTGAGTGTGTGTGTGTGTGTGTGTGTGTGTGTGTGTGTGTGTGTGTGTGTGTGTGTGTGTGTGTGTGTGTGTGTGTGTGTGTTTGTGCACGTGTCTGTGTGCGTGCGTGTCTCCCATCAACGACAACAGTAGAAGCTACCCTTACTTGATGACGACGATTTCCCGCCTCGACCTTGACGGCGACTGAGGTCCAGACACGCCACTGTAGCGCTGCACCAACCCCTTCAACACGGTTACGTACCCCCCCCGAAACCCCTTCCCCCCTCCCCGTCGCCGCCGCCAGGTGATTTTATTCAACCGAGGAACGGACCCGACAGGGAACGAGCTTCCATCGACCGCGACCCCGCAGTCACCTTCCTCAGCTGAATAAAACCGTTTGGTGACACCTCTGTCACGGAATTGAACATACGGGACGATCCTATTACCTTATTTCATGAACTCTGTCTTTATTCTATCTGCCGCATGGCGATTTCATTTCCCTGGGAGGGAAACGCCCCTAATAGGGTGGGGGGACGACGACGCAGAGATGCAAATCATATCTTAATCTTCCTTTAATGGTAGTCCACCACTTAACCTCCATGTGAGGGGATGTTAAATGTCGAGAGACTGAGCAAAAGCCGCTTAAGAAGACAGCGTCCCCCTTCCCCCTCCCCCGACGCCATTTATGGCTCGCAGCCTTTGTTCACAACCGCCTGTGCTTAATCTTACTAAGGTCGGGGATTCGCTTCGCCTGATGCCTGCCCTTTGTTCCAAGATGCTCTCTGACACGTCAGCCTCCCCTCTTCTTCCACCTCGTCTTCATTTTCCTCTTCGTCTTCCTCCACATCGTTTTCTCCCTCCTCTCCATTTTCCTCATCGCCTCCTCCTTCTCCTCCTCCACTTCTTTTATTATTCTTATTGCCCTCTCCCTCTTTCCTTGTCCTTTCTCAGCCCCCCTCACCACTTCTTCCTTGTTCTCCTTTTCATCTTCTCACTTTCCTTGTCCTTCTATTATTCCCTCACCTCTTCCTCCTTCTCCTCCTCCTCCTTTTCTTCTCCCCACTCTTTCTCCCCTACCTCCTCTCCTTCCTTTTCTCCCTCATCTCTCTAATGCTCCTCCTCCTCCTCCTCCTCCTTCCACGCTTTCTCCTCCAACCTTTTTCTTCCCTTTCTTCCTTTTCCTCGTCCTCCTACTATTATTCCTCCACCTCCTCCTGTTTTCCTCCTACTTCTTCCTTTTCTTCTTCCTCCCTAACCTCTTCTCATTCTTCTACTGCCCCTCCTCCTTTCCCTTTTCTTCTAAGCACTCTTTTATGATTGGAGACTGATCTCCACAAAAAAAAAAAAAAGAAGAAGAAGAAAAGGAAATGCTGATCCCTTTTTATCCTCTTCTGTCTCTCCGTTCTGTCGCCCTTCATAAATCTCGCTCCTTGATCATCACCACCTCCTCCTCTATGACTACAAAGGAAAGAAGCGCTGGACATTAACGACGAAACAATCCATTCCTTTTTCTTCCTCCTCCACCTCTTCTTCCTTGTATTGGGTCCTCCCGATCCTCTTTCTACAGCTACTCCTCCCCTTTCTTCTCCTCCTCCTCCTCCTCTTCATTGTACTGGTCCTCCCATTCCTCTTCCTCTTCTTCCTCCTCCTTCTCCTCCCCTTCCATTTCACTCTTCCCCTCCTTACATACACCATAGTAAGACAAAGATTTTTCCGAATTTCATATTTCAGGGATTATTTAATATAAAAATTACCGTTTTACTGCGATTTCTATGACCTAAAAACTAAGTTCATTGAATTAGGTAACTTTCGGTCATCTGATTCAATGATACCAATGTGTAATCAACATCAAACGACACTGTACATACCAAACCACGTGCGATTTAAATTAAAATATATATATATATATATATATATATATATATATATATATATATATATATCCAGCCACCCTCTCGCTCACTCTGTTAATCTTTGTTCCATCATCTACCGTCAAGGGATTTTATTAAGCCGAAGGAAATCCTCTGGAATCCAGGAGTACTCCCGACCGGGAACGGCACCCCACCGGAACGCCAACCTTCCTCATCATCCTCTTCCTCCTCCTCCTCCTCCTCCTCCTCCTCCTCCTCCTGTCGGCCACAGCACCCGCCACCTGCCGAGCGTTTCGGGGCTAATTTGAGTCCGAGTTTTCCTCTTGGTGTCGGAGGAGTCCCAAGTGAGCGCCTCCACTGAAACGGTAGCGGGGGAAGGGTGCACACGACGTCCACCCGCTAGGACAGACTGTTAGCCCCTAACTGCAGTGTACAGTACGTGGTGGCTGGTTGTGGTGGTATTGGTGCTGGTATAAACCATGGTATTGGTCGTGATACTGGTCGTGGTATTGGACGTGGTAAAGGTTGCAGTGATAGTAACTCTGTCATTTGTAGTAGTGGTGTTATTGGTGATGCTGGGTGGTGGTGGTATGGGTAATGGTATTGGACGTGGTAGTGGTGGTGGCGTTATGGAGGTCAATTCAACTCATTATGACCATTAATGTGTCGTCGTTGTCTCTTGAAGACATAATCCTTCCTCCTGGGAGAGAGAATTCTCTGTGTCACTTCTTTATTTCTTTCTTTCTTTTTTTTAACCACATTCCGCACTTTTCATTTTCATTCGCCCATTCGTTCATTCCTTCGCTCATTCATCCATTCATTCATTCATTCAGATGCCTACCGACAGAGGAGGAGGAGGAGAAGGGGGAGGAGGAGGAGGAGGAGGAAGAGGGGAAGGAGGAAGAGGGGAAGGAGGAAGAGGGGAAGAAGGAAGAGGGGAAGAAGGAAGAGGGGAAGAAGGAAGAGGGGAAGGAGGAAGAGGGGAAGAAGGAAGAGGGGAAGAAGGAAGAGGGGAAGAAGGAAGAGGGGAAGAAGGAAGAGGGGAAGAAGGAAGAGGGGAAGGAAGAGGGGAAGGAGGAAGAGGGAAAGGAGGAAGAGGAGGCAAAGGAGGAGAATGAGGAGAAAAGGAGGAGGAAGAAGAGGAGGAAGAGGGGGAAGAGGAAGAGGAGAGGTGGAGGAGGACAAAGATGAGGAAGGGGGGAGAGGAGAGGGAGAGAGGGAGCAGGAGTACGAGGAGGAGGAAAAGGGAGGAAGGATGTGAAGAACATGAAGAAGGAACAGGAGGTGCAAAAGGAGGAATGCGAAGAGTAGAAAGAGAAGGAGGAGGAGGAGGAGAAAGAGGATGGAAAGGAAGAGAAAGAAAAGGTGAAAGGACAAGAGACGAAACAAAAGGAAGAGGAAGAGAAGGAGAAGAAGGAAAAGGAGGAGGAGAAAGAGGAGGAAGTTAGAAAGGAAAGAAAAAAAAGAGAAGGAAAAGAAGAAGAAGGAGAAAATGGAAAAGGAATAGTAGTGGCGGGAAGCGGAAGAAAAGACGAAGAGAAAATGAGGAGGAAAAAGATGAGGAGGAGAAGGAGAAGTGAAGAAAACAAGAGGAGAAAATGAAAGAGAAACAGAAAGACCAAGGGGCGGAAGCGGAGGAGGAGGAGTAGGAGGAGGAGTGGGAGGAGGAGGAGGGGGAGGAGGAGGAGAAGGGGGAGGAGGAGGAGGGGAGGAGGAAGAGGAGCAAATGTAGCAGGAGCCTGAGGGGGGCAGAGTAATTGCGCAGCTCGAAACATTAGCAGCATCAGCTGTCGTCGTCGTTCACCCCTTCCCCTCTCCCCCCCCCTCCACCGACATCTCAGTGGCTTGAAGACCTTGAGGATCCCAACGTCCGCTCCCTTTGTCACTTTTCAGCCCCCTATCTTCCCCCCTCCCCCACCTTCCCGGGCTGACTTGAATAAAACCACGTGACGCCGGGGTCAGTTCTCTATTAAAGAGAACACCCAAAATGAAAGAAAGAAAATCCGATATTCGAATAAAATCGAAAATTCGTTCCGAATTATAAATTTTGTTTTTATTTATTTATATATTATCATTTTCGGCGTTTTAGCGATTTCCAATAGAGAATTTTGTTTTGCATATTAGAACATTCTCTCTTAATATCCGATCGGGAACACTTGTGTTCTTTTTCCACTGAAGTTTAACACTGACCGAAGCTATCACCTATGCCCTAAGTGTTTGAATACCCAAGTGGCAATCACTGGCAGCCTTTGGTGTTGAACCAAAGCCTCTGTGAAGTTGAGGGTAAGGTTAGGTAAGTTAGATAAGATTGGTTCGGTTAGGTAAAATTAGATTAGGTTAAGTTAGGTTAGATTAGGTTAGGTTAAGTTAGGTTAGATTAGGTTAGGTTAAGTTAGGTTAGATTAGGTTAGGTTAAGTTAGATGCAATTAGGTTAAGTTAGGTTATAGGTTGAGTTAGTTGCAATTAGGTTAAATGTAAGTTAGGTAGGTTAGATTAGATTAGGTATTTTAGCTTAGGATAGGTAGATTTAACTACAGTGTATGTTAGGATAGGTTAGGTTAGGTTAGCTTTGCTTAGCTTAAGTCCGCCTCAGAAAGTCACGAAACGTGAGAGTGAAGCGCTTGCACCACGACGTCTCAGTACTAAGGGCGCGGGTGTTAGTGCGAAGTCTATCTGTCGCAATGACCGTCAGACACGTCCCGTGCCTCCCTTCAGCGCTCTCGCTTCTTCTCTTGCTCCCGATGAGGACAAACCCACTTCTACCAAGGGGATCATTCTGTCATTCACTTTTCCTTTCTTTCTTTCTTCTCACTCTCTTTTTCTTCTTCTTTTGTTCTTCGTTCTTTCTCTCTTCCTTTTATCTTATGCATGTATGTGAATGTATGTGAATGAGCGTATGTATGTGTGTATGCGTGTATGTATGCATATGGGTATGCATGTATGTATGATGTGTATGCATTTATGTATGTGAATGTATGTACTGTACAGTGTGTACGTATCTATGTATGTATATATGTACGGTGTGCATGCACGTATGCGAATGCATGTATGTGAATACATGTATGTATGTATGTATGTGTGTAGGTATGTATGTGAATGTATGTATGCATATGTGAATGTAAATATGCATGTATGCATATATGTATGTGAATATAAGTACGTATGTATGTACATATGTATGTGAATGTAAGTACATATATATATATATTATGAATGGTAAGAATGGAAAGACACGATTGAGAACAAGAGACTTTATTCCTAACCGGTTTCGCCTTTGAGGCTTCTTCAGAGGTAATCTGAATTCTGTATATTGCTTCTAGAGTCTTTCTTTAACTCAATGGAACCAAGCAAACATTTTACATGAAAATCTAAACAAACCACAAAGAAAGACTCTAGAAGCAATATACATAAACACCAACGATTGCATCAACAACAGAACAGGAGACATCAAGATTGCAAAACATGCCGCCAAATACGCCATGAGACAAATGTCCACACATAACAAACAAACAAATACATCCACCCGCCTCACATGACCACCTAGCCTAGCAACACACGGAATCCCACCCCGCGTCCCTCATAAACCACAGCAACTGCCCTACAAATACCTATGCATTCATTCTCTGTAAATATTACCTCTGAAGAAGCCTCAAAGGCGAAACCGGTCAGGAATAAAGTCTCTTGTTCTCAATCGTGTCTTTCCATTCTTACCATTCATACACCTGTCATGATGTCACGATACTTGTCATCAGGTGAGAATGGTCTGCACGACATAAGAACAGAGACATCTTACAGAATGAAACTAAACAGCCTACAAAACCGAATCACCTTCCTCCAAAACTGTATAGCAGAACAAGTCCTACCAAGATCAGCTCCTCAACACTTACGCAACGGGATCAAACCCTTCACCAAAGCAGCCCACCAATACCTGCTGGACAGCATAGAAACACTCAAGTTACAATCCTTGGAAACGCAAGAAAATCTACAATACACCACGCTCCCCACTGAAACTAACGATGAAATACGAAATGAAGACCAGCAACAAAAAGCAAAATTAGGCACTAAACTTTGTGAACTTTACAGCAAGAGCAAATGGAACGACGTCGGACGACCGGACTTGATACACAACATCTCATCATATACCTTAACGCAACCACAACAACAAGCACTCTCATTAGGCCTAAAATTCGACACTGGAACCAACGCCAAGCAGCTTTCACAATATCTGGAGAAGAACTACAAATGGAGAACTAACGACATCGACATTGGCTTCATTCAAGGCATCTTACTTTGCTGCACAATCGCCGCTAAAGACCGACACCCAGCGATTCCTAGAAGATTCATTATGGCGTTAAACGAACTTCGAAGAAATGAAAACATCCTTATCACCACAGCAGACAAAGGAGGAGGAATCGTCATAATGGACAAAACAGACTACATCAAGAAAATGGAAGACCTCCTCACAGACACAAGCACCTACACCCCACAATCAGAACAGCAAACCAAAGAAGTCTCGTAGATTCAATACCGATGTTAGGAAAATCCTCAAACGCACCAACAAAGGAAAACACTTACTCAATCTCCTAGAAGAGGATCCCAAAACACCAACGATACGTGGCATTCCCAAAACTCACAAAGCAGGGATCCCCATGAGACCAATCACCAATGGAATAGGCAGTGCCCCCCACAAATTACCTAAGATACTAGCCAAACCCCTTACATCAGCTCTTGGAACATTCAGCGACACACACATTAGCAACTCCACTGATCTCATACAAAAACTCCAAACCACAGACTTTACAAACAAGAAACTTATCAGTCTAGACGTCATCGCCTTATACACCCACACATCGCTAGCAGACGCCATTTCAGCCATACAAAGAGTCATAGATAACATCGATGAGACTACCCTCCCAATCAACAAAAGAGATTACAAACAACTAGTAGAAAAATGCCTTAAATGCGCTTTCTGCACATTTAATGGCAAAACTTACCGACAACACGACGGCCTACCAATGGGATCGCCCCTCAGTGCTATAGCCGCCTGCTTAGCAATGGAAATTCTAGAGCAAAGCAACTATAAACAATTCCTCCCCGATGGCACCACCTGGTTCAGGTATGTAGATGACTACCTTCTCATCATACCAAAAGACACAGACACTGACATCCTTCTACACAATTTAAACAAATCACACCAGAAAATACAATTAACAGTCGAACAAGAAAACCAGGACTCTCTCCCATACCTCGACACTTTAATCATTAGGAACAATAATACAGCAAAATTCAAAGTTTACAGAAAAACCACAAACAAAAACAACTACATACACTACTTCAGTGCCCACAGCTAGAACTAAAAGTGGTATACTAATAGGATTCTTCCTGAGAGCACTAAGAATATGCAGCCCAGAATTCCTTCAAGACGAAATAGACCACATCATCACTACATTCAAAACACTCCACTTCCCAACAGGAATCATCGCCCGAGCCCTACACAAAGCTAAAGAAATCAAACAAAGAAGCATCTCAGAACCACGAACTAAAAATGAAAACATCCTCCTCATAGCACCATCATCGGACCTAACTCACCTCCTAACCAAGAAATAAAAACCCATAGACATCACAGTAATATCAGAAAAAGGACGACAAATACGCGACTTCACAAATAACAGACAAAATCCCACTCAACCAGACAGTATCATATACAAAATCCCCTGCTCGGGATGCAACCTTGCCTATTATGGTGAAACATACAGGGGATTAAACAAACGCATACATGAACACAAGGCCGACATCCGTCACCACCGCACAACAAACGCGTGGGTAAACCACATAGACGATAAACAACATTTACCTCAATGGAACCAAGCAAACATTTTACATGAAAATCTAAACAAACCACAAAGAAAGACTCTAGAAGCAATATACATAAACACCAACGATTGCATCAACAACAGAACAGGAGACATCAAGATTGCAAAACATGCCGCCAAATACGCCATGAGACAAATGTCCACACATAACAAACAAACAAGTACATCCACCCGCCTCACACCTGACCCCACATGACCACCTAGCCTAGCAACACACGGAATCCCACCCCGCGTCCCTCATAAACCACAGCAACTGCCCTACAAATACCTATGCATTCATTCTCTGTAAATATTACCTCTGAAGAAGCCTCAAAGGCGAAACCGGTCAGGAATAAAGTCTCTTGTTCTCAATCGTGTCTTTCCATTCTTACCATTCATAAACCTGTCATGATGTCACAATATATATATATATATATATATATATATATATATATATATATATATATATTATATTATATATATAACTATGTATATATGTATGTATGCAACTATGTATGCGAATGTATGTATGCATATGTATGTGAATGTAAGTATGCATGTATGCATATATGTATGCGAATGCAAGTACGCATGTATGTATATATGTATGTGAATGTAAGTACATATATATGTAACTATATATAAATGTATGTATGCAACTATGTATGTATGTATGGATGCATGTACATGTGTATATATGTTATTCATAAATCGATATATACACATTTTTCCTGATTTTCCCGCCGACCCACGTTCATTCCAGGGGATTTAGTGGTATCAAAACCCATTTTGCCATTTTTGGTTTTGCTCATAAATTCTCTAAAACTAAATGCTACGCTTCGGGTGATCCCTCATCAGTTACTCCTCCCTTCCCCTTCTCTCTCTCTCTCTCTCTCTCTCTCTCTCTCTCTCTCTCTCTCTCTCTCTCTCTCTCTCTCTCTGTGTGTGTGTGTGTGTGTGTGTGTGTGTGTGTGTGTGTGTGTGTGTGTGTGTGTGTGTGTGTGTGTGTGTGTGTTAAAGTGAACGTATACTTGATAAGTATGTTTGCTATACGATACCTTCAATATCTGGAAATACCACCAACGTTGGAGGAGAGAAGAGAAAGAGGAAACCTAATAGTTACGTTTATAATAGAGAAAGAAATGGAAGAAATTGACAGAGGACCTGATGGTACGAGATGACAGAACATGAAGAAGAGAGCGAAGTTGAAGAAGACACCTTGCCGAAAGTACGTGAGGAAGTACAACATTGCAATAAAAATATATATTTAATGTAGTAGCTGCGTTTTGAGTAATATTGGGGCGAGTAATAGTCTGCTGGATATTGGAAAGGAGTGAGGGTTTCGAACCTACGATTAGGCAAATGCGAGACGAGCACGCTTCCACTTACGCCACCTGAGTATAAACCCAACCCCGTACATTACAGTTAAGTAAACACACACATACACAGACACAAAACCCCACAATCGTTGCTCCTTTCCTGTATACTACAATTAGGTAAATACACATACACATAGTTTTACAAACGTATATGCACATGTACACGCACTCACACATACATGCACACGTATACACACACACATAACACCTACATGCACACATATAGAAACACATACATAAGTTCTACATGTACACACATACATGTATTTACATACACATGTCCACACACAGGCCCAGACACCCCCATGCACAAACACACCGAGACAGACACACATGAGGTGCAGTATTGACTAACTGAAGCAATCAGGGAAAGTTGTTTGGCAACGCTAAAGTTGTCTGGTGCCTGAATACATCATTTCAACTTCATCCCAAGGCAAACAGAGAACAGGCAACAGGCTGGTGAGAGAAGGAGGCAGCCTATGTTGGTCCAACTGATGTACAATATAGACTACTAGAGACCAGAGGTCGAAGCGAACTCGGGTATACCCGCCTGGAACTACGGAGAGATTGTTAGGAATCCTGTTTTGATGATTATTGTAATAATGGAAAATCAAAGCAGGTTTGTTTGGTTATATGTGAGAGGAATCGAATAAATAATGACTAAAGGAAAATGTATCTCAGAAGTTAAAGTTGTCTGAGATAAGGAAAATTATTATGACGACGACGATGACAACCCCAATATTGTCACGAGCAACATCAATGGAAAACGACAAATAACAATGGCAGTTCAATAACAATACCAATGGCGGTTTATTACTATGAATAATGTTTATCATACTGATAATGACAACAATAATTATACTTGAAGTACAAACAATTAAAGATTTCCATCTCATTATTCCAATAAAATCAACGACTACAAATCCAACTCGTGTACAGACACGAGCAAAAAATTTTGACCCACGCTACAGTTCTTACGACGTCGATATGATTTTTGTGTCAATTGATATATTTTCCTACGTGTTGTTTAGTTTACAATTAGGTAATTTTCTTGAATAGAAAAAAGAAAGTTCAGACAAAAATATTGAATTTTGTATCATGAAAAACTCTGGCTGGGTCAAAACTTTTTCTTGTGACTGTACAATGACATTATTCACGGAACAAAATTCCTTTTTTCCATTTACATTATTTTCAGGACAACTTCTCACTGATGCTGATGAATTATACATTTGATATCGTCTGAATGGATTATTGATGACACAGAAAACCAACAGACATATATTACACTCACGAATGCTTTTGCAATGAGTCAACTGATCAAGAAGATGAAGGAATACGTTCGTGTTTACCTTTCTTAAATTACGAAAATGTCTTCGACCCGGTACAAAAAATGGCAGTACTAACTTCTATATGCAAACAAAATACAAACAAAAATTGTCAGGGTTCTACAGATCATTGGTGCGAAAGTACTGCTATAATTCAACAACATACAGGCACAAAAAAATAAAGATCGAGAAAGGAGTACGGCAAGGCAATACAAAGTATGAGCGAATGTATATATATATATATGTGTGTGTGTGTGTGTGTGTGTGTGTGTATGTGTGTGTGTGTGTGTTTGTGTATGTGTGTGTGTGTGTATGTATATATTGTTACGAATCTCGCTCACATATCTGACTTGCAATAGATTAAGTATGTGAAATGAGTTCCCAAGACCCCATGTCTTTGGGATAACTCAAATAGAAATTGTAAAGTTGTCAGACTCGTAACACATAGTAAGAGTGAATGGGTGACTGAGTTCCCAAGACCCCATGTCTTTGGGATAACTCCAATAGAAATTACAAGGTCGCCACTTGATTTTATATTATCATAAAAATCAAGAAAAATGAAACGCACAGAATAACGTTTAACACTATTCATTAAAGTTAATAGGATTACATGAAGGATTACAATCACTGAATATTCAAGTGAGTAAAAGTTTTCATTCAAATGAGTAATTAAGTTTCAAAACAGAAGATTCCCGCTCGAAAACTTTTAACGGGGGTGAAAGAAGATTAATTAATTAATTAATACTTTACCAACGAAAAATACTGTCTAAGTCACTACTATAGACATTTCACACCACTACATGAAACACTAGATTAAAATAGCTGAGTTATTGTCTTACGACTAATACAGGGGGAGTACAGAGGACTTACTTCAGCCGACGACCCCTTCGAGGCGACACCTTTACATCGTACCCTCTACTCTAAAACTGATTCTGACACGCCCAAGGCGCTCTGGTTCTTCTCTCAAAATCCTCTGATTGCCCCATAGGAATTGCGTCTATGGTGGTTGAACCTCATTGGTCAATTAACTAAAAACGTTCTCCTTCGTTCTAGGCTGAGTGTTAGAACAAATACTCCATTGTATGGATGGACCTCCTTCCCACGCCTCCTCAGTACTCGTCCTGTAATTTGACGCCCACGTTATCGCGGGGCGCCGTTCTCCAACGTAAGACTCTTCCCCCCTCACATATATGCGAATATATGTGCCAATATATATATATATACATATATATATATATGTGTGTGTGTGTGTGTGTGTGTGTGTGTGTGTGTGTGTGTGTGTGTGTCTGACTTAAACGCACGAATTTGAAAACACTATTCTAATCACAATGACATCATCCTTAAACTCCAAATGTCAGAAAATTTCATTCAGATGAGGAACAGACCTCCAAATGACATCATCGGCTTGCACACTTTGAAACGAATGGAATACACTTAGTAACCATGTAGATAGTACTGAAGAAATTAGTTGTTTGAAGAGAAGATCAGATAACTTTATGAACAGTGATGACAGGTGGTAAGGGACATGGAACTGCCTAGTGTAGGTCTCATGGTCTTTTGCAGTCTCCTCCATTCATATGTTCTTACGAATCCCTGGAGAGTAGGGGTGGAAGACCGGTGCTCCCCTCCCTCCTTTCCCCACCTCCCTCCCAAGTTCATTTCCTCAAAAACAAAAGACGGCTGATCAGTTCCTTGAAGAAATTTTGAGAGACGGAGCATCGGCCCCGCCGGCCCGCCTCGTACACAATGAACACTCAATTACTTCCTTCCCCCACGTGATGGGCAGGCACCCACACGCCCACCCGAACGCCCGCACGCCCGAAATTACACGCGTAGGAGGGAAAGGAAGAAGGATGGAGGAGCAGGAGGAGGAGGACGAGGAGGAGGAGGAGGAGTAATACGAGGATGAGTAGGAGGTGGTGGTGGAGAAGAGGAAGAATAAGGAGACGAAGAGAAAGAGAAATAGGAAAAAGGGGGTAAAAGAGGATAAGAATAGGGGAAGGAGGAGGAAGAAGAGAAAGAGGAAGAGAAACAGTAAGAAGAGAATGAAAAAAGGAGGAAGATTAGGGAGGACATGAGGACGAGGAAAAGGAGGAGAAGAACAAGAATGAGAGGATGGATGAGGAGGAGAGGAAGGAGAAGAGGGACAAGGAGGAGGAGAACGAAAAAGAGAAGGAGGATGAGAAGAGGAAAGAGAATAAGGATGAGGAGGAGAAGGAAACTTAGGAGGAAATGGTGGTGGTAGTGGTGATTGTGGAGGAGGAGGAGGAGGAGAAGAAGGAGGAGGAGGAGGAGGAGGAGGAGGAGCAGCAGCAGAGAAGACGATGTAGGCCATCAGCACTCGAGCGTCTTTGCCTCGTCTGTGTCCCGTGCAAGAGCGAGAGCCACCTGCAGGTCGAGGCCGACCTCTGCCACAAGGCCGTCCTCCGCCGGGACGCGAGTTCGGAGAGAATTTCGTCAGTGAGGAACAGGGGAGTGGGAGGAGCAGGCACTCTGCCTCTATTGCATTAAACATTACGTGGATGGGCATAACGTCCCTCCTCCATGAGAAGGATGGACCAGACTACTAAATATATTATTCTGCTTCCAAGTTTCCAAAGTGTAGTCTATTATACTAAAATAAACACAGCAAACATGATATACATACCTACATTCATTATATATATATATATACATATAATATATATATATATATATATATATATATATACAGTATATTATATATATATATATGTGTGTGTGTGTATATATGTATATATATATATATATATATGCATATATATGTATGCATATATATACATATATATACACATATATATATACATATATATATTATATATATATATATATATATATTATACATAAATATATACATATACAGTATATACACACACACAATATATATATATATATATATATATACATATACAAGTATATATATATATATATATATATATATATATAGTGTGTGTGTGTGTGTGTGTGTGTGTGTGTGTGTGTGTGTGTGTGTGTGTGTGTGTGTGTGTGTGTGTGTGTGTGTGTGTGTGTTATGGTCATTCAGAAGATCCATGGCTTTATCAACACACGAGTCTGGGTCTAAAACAACTACTTTGCCTCCTTTATCTGCCTTGGTGATAATGATATTACTTAGTTTTTTAATTCTTCTACACCCAATCGGAAATGCTGTTCAAAAGCACGCCTTTGAGACATAATAAATCTTTATCATAATTATTGTGGGCCAAGAACTTGTCAAAACCTACAAGGATGTTGTGTTTTTCCGGTTTTGAAGCAAAATTCAAACTAAGGCCTAACACTTCTAATTGTGATTTTGAAATCACTGTGCTGGAAAGATTAACGACATTCTCCGAAGAGGCAAACTTGGCCCAGATGCTATTATTACATGACTTAAAAAGTTTTTTGTTGAGGATCACTTGGTGTTTATCATT
>NC_134782.1:36804469-36806969 GCF_046742065.1 Oratosquilla oratoria
GAATTGAAACAAACTTTGAACATCTTTGAACTGGCCTGCCCGCGATATCAAATAGAAATAATCAATATTTCAACATTTGGTAAAATTATACAATAATTTTTCATTTATATGCTTTCTTCTTACAAAGGCTATCATAATTTGTGGCAACATTAATTTCACAAATATAAATAATATCTATGAACATATACAATGGTTTGTTTAATCATAGTAATTTTTTTTACAAACAGGCTATGCACGTTAAGGGGATACTACAGTAGTGGCGTGTTACCACACCATACCCCACCTAACTTTAACCCTTAACCCTAGCCATTTTTTAAATGATATATAGTTATCCAAGTACCTGGAAATACAGGGTATCAAAATATATATGGTTATGGGGGTCTATCTCCAAAACCCTAAGAGGAGTTCGTGAACAAACAGACAGAGGCTACTACTTTATTATAGTATGTATATATATATATATATATATATATATATATATACATATATATATACATATATATATACATATATACATATATTTATATGTATATATATATACATACATATATACATATATGTACATGTATATGTATATATATATATGTACATATATGTATATATATATATGTGTGTGTGTGTGTGTAGGTGTGTGTGTGTGTGCGCGTGTGTGTAAACACGCACACACACACATGTATATATACATATATATATATATACATACAAATGTGACAGGTAACGTCACATGCATATATATATATATATATTATATATATATATATATATATATATATATATATATATATATATATATATATATATATATACCGATGTGACAGGTAACGTTGTTCCGACCGACCTCTCTGGCCTAAAACCTAGGACTACCTTCACGACCGCGACGATATGAAGCGGATAGATTTGACTAGGACGGCCCCCTTTGTCACCTTGTACTAGCTAACGCAAACCTAAAGGACCGCCCTGTTGTGGGCGGATCTATTAACCTCTTCAATACGGTTCCGTCATTTTACAGATTATAAGTTTTTATCTAAACAACTGGTTTTATACAGTTGAGAGGACGATCCCCATCTTGAAGCTCACTTCGTGAGGTCGTGACTCCTTTTCAGATCTGAAATCCAATTCCTTATCTCCATCAGACGGTGTGCTCTTAGTATCTAATTCCGTGTAGTATGTTATCGTGCTGAATGGTTCGAATTTCAATCGGTTTTATATTACCAGATATGTAAACCCACACAGAGGTGGTCCGGCGCCGCCGTCGCCGTGGCGGAGTGCCCCAAGGCAGCTCGCGCTGTGGACACGCGGTCCCGGGGCAAACACCGCCTCAGGAAGTGAGAGTGCGGGAGGGCGGGAGAGAGAGCGTGAGAAAGAGGAAGGGGCTAGAGAAGGGGTCGAGAGGGGAGGGGAGAGAGGGGGCAGACATCCGTAGCTCGGCGAGACTCCCCACATTTAGCCCAGAGTAGATCACTCGTATCTGCGAGAACTTTCAGAAACCTTTTGAGGACATAAGAATACTGTACTGTGTTCGGGGCCAAGAATCAAGATGAGGTTCACCGGGACTTCAAGCTTGAATAAACATTCGCCACATATTATCACCCTAAAAACCACTTTAACACCGATGATGATAATAGCAATATTAGTAATAATAATATTAATAATTATTAAGAAAAAGAGAGTACAATATCAATAACAACAACATGAATAATATTAAGAGTGCACCATACTAAACTCATTACTGCACGGTCTTTCACCTCCGAAAGAGCCACTGTATCCATCCTCTCATGATCGCCTCCGGTAAAAAAGGAAGTTCTTTGTCCTTGGAATAGGGAAGAATGTTCCAGGCGCCCACACGGAGAGCCCGCCGAAGGTTCACCCCGGGCCTGGCTCGACGTGTCTGTGCATCATTTGCAATACCCCGGCAGCCTGTGCACCGGTGCAAGCCCACAACGACGACCGTAAGCGCCATGTATGGGTCCCATAGGTATAGAATTTTAAGGATCGCCCTCCCACCTCCCCAACCCACCAACGAACTCAATGATGGGTATATAACATCTTTCATCCGCCAACCCCAAAGATCGTGGAAAATTTGATGCATCCAACACCTTGGCACTAGGAGGAGGCATACATAGGCGTCATCCCAGGGGGTAGCTGCGTGACTCAAAGGTTCAAGTCAGGAGGTTTACCTCTCAGAACTAAGATGGGCCATCCGTCCTGGCCTGAATATACGGCCACAAAGACGTGTTGCTAACCTTATGGTAACACATCACCACTAGGGTATCACTCAGCCACCAGTCTTCGGGACCTGCAGGGACGCCACCCACGGTAAGCACATGGGTTAGTAACCCATAACGTCTGCACTTTCATTTATCTATTCATTTATCTCGTCCACCACCTGGATGTATAACATACCCTCCTCACTGGCGGGTTACCAGTGGGAGAACTGGTTTAATTGCTAACGAGCCGATCATGCAGTAGGCAGTACAGAACAACATATGTAAAGTGTGTA
>NC_134782.1:36809469-36816969 GCF_046742065.1 Oratosquilla oratoria
ATATACATATATATGTATATATATATACATATACATATATATATACATATATATATATACATACATATACATATATATATACATATATATATATACATACATATATATATATACATATATACATACATACATATATAAACATATATATTATATATATATACATACTGGACAGAAGGACGACAGAATGAGTGGAAGGGTGGTGAGATAAACACCGAGTAATGTTGGAGTGTAAATTTACTGACGTTTCGTCCTTAACAGGACTTCTTCAGAGTATGAGTACATAAGCATAAAATCAACATATATATACACGCGTTCATGTCCGCGTTCCTGCTAACCCACGCCACTCGAGTCCGCTTGTTTCCTCATCTCCCGGCGGATGAGTCGTCCGGACATTTGAGACAGTTTGATGAATCCGTCCCTGTGATTAAGGCAAGGCTGAGATGCTATATATGCTGCCTCAACTAGTTTCCTCTTTTTCTTTTCTAACCCCTGTTGTAAAATCTCTACCCCGCTCCAGTTGGTCCACATGAACCACCAATGCGTTGGAGGTGCGGTGGGCTTTTAGGTCGTTCTTGTGTTCGTATGTTCGCTAAGGAGAGAAAGGACAACATCACTAATAGCGTGGTATACAAAATACCATGTAGCAGCTGTGAACTGAGCTACTTTGGAGAAACTGGGAGAGGTCTACCCAAGCGAACATACGAACACAAGAACGACCTAAAAGCCCACCGCACTACCATCAACATACAGCAAGCTGCCGATTTTATTCTCCCTTCCGCGCGCCCTCTGAAGAATAACCCCCTCCAGGAACAACAAGCCCTTAGACAGCAGCAGCCCCACGAACAAGTGAAACATGTCCAGCTAGTTAATCAGCGCCTAGGACCAATAACCAGAGCAGCAGCAACTCAGGCCAGAGCTTCCAGACATAATCCCACCACCTTGGCTCCCGAACAAAATCCCACCCCCTTAGCTCCCAGACAAAATCCCACCCTCTTGGTTACCAGACATAATCCCACCCTCTTGGCTCCCAGACAAAATCCCACCCTCTTGGCTCCCAGACAAAATCCCACCCTCTTGGCTCCCAGACAAAATCCCACCCCCTTGCCTCCCGGACAAAATCTCATGCTGCCCCTCTCGGCCAATGAGGGGCCAGTATTCCGTCTGAGCTAGGCAGGTCGAGCCTTATAAGCCAGCCCATCCAACCAGCGGTCAGTATTCGTTTGAAGACCTTTCAACACAACAGAGCATCCACAAAGCAGTCCTCACCCTGAAGACGCCTCACGACGAGGCGAAAAACTATAGTTTCGGTGGAGTCAATAGTTGTTCAATACTATTACTATGCAAAAATATACCAGTTGGCATACACTGCGTATATTCTTTTGAGAGTCATGAATGACTACTTCCAGTCCCTCTCAGTTGCTAATAGGAAAGTATTCTCCAAGATAAAGAATACAGTCTTGAAGATTGTTAAAGCAACTAGTGCAGTGGATTTCAACCACAAATATATATATACAAATATATATATACATATATATATATACATACATATATATACATATATATATACATATATACATATATATACATACATATATATATATATATATATATATATACATATATATACATACATATATATATGTATGTGTGTGTGTGTATGTGTGTGTGTGTGTGTGTGTGTGTGTGTGTGTGTGTGTGTGTGTGTGTGTGTGTATGTGTGTGTGTATTCACTTGGTCTTTGGTCTTTGGATCACGTGTTGGACTCGTGATCGACAGCTATTTCCCTCCTGGAAGAGAGCTCAGAGCTCGTAGGTCCGATCTATGGGTAATGCTATGACCTTCCACACACACACACACCCAACTCCCCGCCCACGAGAGTCAGAGTAACGACCCGAAGCGCAGCTGTACCGAAATAATTTCGGCCCTGGGTAGGATTCGAACCAAGCACTACGAGCACCACCATGCTAGTAGTTCATCGCTCTACCAACTGTGTGTGTGTGTGTGTGTTTGTGTAATAAAACCTCTTAGAAAATAAAATGAAAGGTGATCGAGCGTTTTCGTCTATTAGACAATTTCAAAGGTCTTAAATATGTCGAAAACGTTCGGTCACCTTTCATTTTATTTTCCAAGTGGTTTTATTACACATTTTGTGAATCATTTGTTTTTGTGATTTATTCGAAAATATATATACATACATACATATATATATATACATATATATATACATATACATATATATATATACATATATATATATACATATATATATATATAAATATATATATATATACATATATAAATATATATATAAATATATACATATATATATAAATATATATATACATACATTTCCTTATATATATATATATACATATATATGTATATACATATTATATATATATATATATATATATATATGAATATAGTACAATTACATTGCACGAAAACTTTTACCTATTTATATACTCGTTCATTTATCTATTGATAACGTTATAGGGAAGACAGAGAGAGGGGGGGAGAGAGAGAGAGAGATCAGGACTTTGTTCGGGGAGTAAGTGCCATCCCTTTGGGGCTGTACCTCTGAGTGTGGGTGAGTCATATCGGAAGACTCTAGAGCAACAGTTCTTTGAGGACTGTACTCTGCAACATTCTATCATCCAAGCAAACTCTAAACAGCCAAAAGCCCACTGAAAACAATCATGGCACTCTCAAGTGCCGAATAGATGAGTGCCAATTAGCCATATGTGAAGAGCCTTAAACCCCCTCTCCCCACCCTCACCCCAATACCACGCTATCAAAGTCCAGGATCCGACGCATTAATAATACAAACATTAGTATCAAGAGTTGGATGGCCTGATGACACCAGAGAGACACTTTATTAGCTTTGTCAACAGTTGAGGGAATTGTATGCATTTGCACATGCATATATACATGCGCATACACACACACAGGCACGCACACACACGCACACACACACACACACATATATATATATATATATATATATATATACTGTATATATATATATATATATATAATGTTGAGACATTGTGACAAGTTGAAAAAGGTGGAAAAAGAGAGTCACGGGTCTCGTTCCGAGTTTATTCCTGACCGGTTTCGCTTGTAGCTTCTTCAGAGGAATGTTACTCTGAGAATAAAGCTGGCAGTATACATAGTGGATTGACTCCGCGTTCCCTCTTTGTGGGGGTCCGTTGGAGTTTAAATGAATTGTTGAGTGAGGTGTTGTTCTATAATGTGTCGTAATGTTACAATTTATAATATGACTTGTGTTAAACCAATAAACCAGAAATCGAAAAGTTGTATGGGAATAGAGTGGCTGAAGTGTCCTAAAATGTGGCGAGATGTCACATTTTATGATATGAGAAGAGTGTGATCATGTTGTGAGAAGAAACATATTAACAGAACAGAAAATATAAACATTTATATGTGAAACAAACGAGGGGAAGGATAGAATAAATTAAAGTTATATGTGTGGGAATAGAGTGGCTGAGGTGTCCTAAATGTGGCGAGATGTCACATTTTATGATATGAGAATAATGTGATCATGTTGTGAGAAGAAACAAAATTAACATAACAGAAAATATTAAACATTTATATGTGATACAAAATATGTGATACAAATTAAATTTGAACAAAAGAGGGGAAGGATGGAAAGAATTAAATGAAAATGTGGCGGAATGTCATGTTTTATGATAATACGAGTCTAGTGTGACCTTGACATGAAAAGAAACTCACATTACCAGAACAGAAATTAAACATTGTGATAATTTTTTTATGTGATCAAAAGAGGGAAAAATGGAATAAATAAATTAAATAAATTAAACTCGGATGAGCATTCATGTTATGTTGGCGCTGTGTTGGGGGCGATTTCTTACTGTTGCATACTTAGATGTATATTTTGTCCATTTTATGTTCCCCACTTTCTGATTAATGTTAGAGTTGGTGATTATGTACCAAGGCTTCGATAACTTTCCTCTGTCCTTTTCTCAGTCCTTTTCGAATGATTTCTGCTGAAGAAGCTACAAGCGAAACCGGTTAGGAATAAACTCGGAACGAGACCCGTGACTCTCTTTTTCCACCTTTTTCATATATATATATAATATTATATATATATATATATATACATATATATATGTATATATATGAATATATATATACATATATATACATACATATATGCATACATATATACATACATACATTTATATACATATATATATACATACATATATGTATAAATATATATATATATATACATACATATATATGTATATATATGTATACATATATACATATATATACATATATATATGTATATATATGTATACATATATACATATACATGTATACATATATACATATATATATACATATATGTACATATATATACATATATATGTATACATATATACATATATATATACATATATATATATATATACATATATGTACATATATGTACGTATAATACATATATATACATATATATACAAATACATATATCTATATATATACATATATACATATATATATACATACACATATATATACATACATATATACATATATATACATACATATATACATATACATATATATACAAACATATATACATATACATATACAAACATATATACATATACATATGTACATATATATATACATGTATATATATAATACATATACATATATATACAAATACATATATATATATACATATACATATGTATATATATATACAAATATTCATGTATATATACATATACATACATATATAGATAAACATATATACATATACATATATATACATATATACATATACATATATACATATATATATACATATACATATATATACATATACATACATATACATATATATATACATATGCATATATATACATATATATATAGATATATACATGTATATATACATATATACATGTATATATACATATATACATACATATATATATAGATACATATATATATACATTTACATATATATATATATGTATGTGTATATATACATATATATACATATATATACACATTATACATATATATACATATATATACAGATATATATATATACAGATATATATACAGATATATATACATATATATACATATACATATATAGATATATATACTTATATACATATACATATATACATATATATACTTATATACATATACATATATATATATACATATACTTATATACATATACATATATACATATATATACTTATATACATATACATATATATATATACATATACATATATATACATATATATATTCATATATACATATATACAGTATACACACACGCATTCATATAAATACATATACTCGTACATACTCACGGAACAAAAGCCAATTTTTTCATTTACCTCAAGTGTCCAGAAAAAAAATACGAATACTGATGTGTGTACTCCGAGATGCCTCCAGGACCTCCTTGAGACACAAAGGCAATTTAACAGTTTATTTCCCCCACCTCCGCACTTCCTCCGAGCCTCTTTGTTGGCGGAGGCCATCAATGCTTCGGCGCACACGCGGTTGCCCGCTGCTGCAGCCTTGTTATGGGGCCAACCGCATGTTTATGCATAATGGCAAGATCCTTTCCCGGGCTTTGAGTCTTTCACAGTGTCAGTCTTCTCGCTCGCTCACTCACTCACTCACTCACTCACTCACTCACTCACTCACTCACTCACTCACTCACTCACTCACTCTCTCTCTCTCTCTCTCTCTCTCTCTCTCTCTCTCTCTCTCTCTCTCTCTCTCTCTCTCTCTCTCTCTCTCTCTCTCTCTCTCTCTCTCTGAATTTCAATCCTCATGGGTCTTAGCCAGATTAAGATTCTTGAAGTGCGCCAAGTTGGTCCTTACTGCAGTCATTTGTTTCTTTGGAATAAGGATTTTTTTTAGGCTTGGCAATACCGACGCACACACGGAATCCTAGAATTCACACACACACACACGCGCGCGCGCGCGCGAGCGAGCAAAAGAACGAGCGAACGAACGAGCGTCTGTCAGCACACACACACACACTTGCGAGTCATCACTCGTATTTCAGTTGGCTCGTGCCGAAAGAACCGCAGTATCAAGTGCATCTGACCATACTGAGATGGGAGTGTGCCCTGTCATTAACGTGCGTGCACACACACACACGCGCGCACACACACACACACACACACACACACACACTAATCTGAGAGAGGAAGTTTCACGATCAAGAAGAGACAAACAAAAGAGCTAAAATGGCCGCGCCCACGTCTGAGGACAAGACCAGCTGGCACATTACCAATGAATAGAAAAATAAATAGATATATAAATCAATACATGTTTGCATAAATAATGAATAAACAAATAGATATGTAAAAAGATTAATAAAAAAGAATGATCAAAGTAAATAAAAAAATCATTAAATAATAAAAAAGTAATAGAAGTAATAAGAATACTAAGATAATATAATAATGATAATGATAATATCATTATTATCATTATTAATAACAATGATAACAGTAATAATACATAAATACATACATACTCAAACACATGACCAATGTCCTTTTCCCTTTATTAGCGGGGGTGGGGGTGGCCGTGTCAGAGCGCACCCACCAACCACACACTCATTAAAACACCATTTCACGCTCCTCCCGTCACAGACCCTCGTGAATGAAGAGTCGCCCCTCTCTCCCGACACACAGTCCGCGTCGAAGGCGACACAGCAGGGACCGACAGCCATACCTGGTTTAGCCACACCATTTCATTATATGGCGCCCTCCCCCCCTCCCCATTTCCTCATCCACTCAAAGATTTACAAAGCGAATGCGAAAAACATCCTTTCATCTATTCTTTTCTGTCTATGGCCTCTCTCTTCCTTGCTCGACAAACATTCCTCGCGCATTTACATCTACCTTTACTCCATCCATCCATCCATCCATCCATACACCTCCTCCTTGGTCTTTCTCTCAAGTTCTCCACCAGCATCTGCTTCCCACACTCTTTTTTGCCAGTCATTCCACGTTCATTCTTTCCATATGCCCAAACCATCTCGGCACTCTTTGATCTACCTTACCCGACTACCCCTTTACGCCCCCGCTCTCAGTCTCACCTTCACATTTCTCACTCTATCCATTCTCACAACCCCTACCGCATTTCTCATACACTTCGTCTCAAATTCTGCCTCCTTTCAATTCCTCTCTCTCTTATTTTGCACAGTCCCACAAGCACAATCACTTTTTTATGCAACCTTTTCTTTGCGCTCCTCCCCAAATACTCTTATTACAATATTTTTTCTTTCCATCTAGACATTTAAACACCTATTACATCCAATAATTTACCCCCACATCGAATCCCAGTACCCCATTCACTGCCCAAATGCGACCGCAAAATGGACAAAATACAAAGAAAACGAAGGAACAGTACAAACAAGATAAGGAAATATCAATACAATTCCCTATAAAGCGAGGG
>NC_134782.1:36819469-36841896 GCF_046742065.1 Oratosquilla oratoria
CCTTCTCTACTCCTTCCTCCTCAGTTTCTTCCAACTACTCTTATTCCTCCTCTTCTTGTTTTCTTTCTTTTCTTCCTTCTCATCTTCTTTATTCTCTTGTTTTTCCCCATCTTCCTTCTTCATTTCCTCCTCTTCCTTATCTGACTTCATCCTCTTTTCAACAATATATGCTGAGTATATATTTTCATCATTCGTCCTTTCCATTTTTGCTCTCTTCAACATTTTCTATTGTTCACTCTTTAATTTTTTTTTTTTTTACAATTTCCAAAACATTATTATTTGTGTGTGTGTGCGCGCGCGCGTGTACGTATGTGAGCGTGTGCGTGTGTGTGTGTCTGTATTCTCGATAGCCATCTTTTACATATTTTCATTTTTTTCTTGTTCTTTTATTTCTTAGATATTCGTCTATCAGCTTTTGTTTTTAGTTCTTTAATATGAACCGAAAACTAGACAAATTTAATACTTTTCATATCGACACCTGTTTTACTTATCTATTTATGTATTCATCAATCTATTCATCAATCAATTTCAATTACTGTCTCTTACCTTTTTATCTTATTCTATGTCTCCTTGTTCATCTATTTCTTTTTCGTTTTTAACTTCATTTTATCTATTTATCTACTTATTCATTTTTCTGTTTATTTATTTAGTTATTTTAATACATTTATTTATTATGTTCCACCCCGGATACAGTCATTTGATCCTCCTGCGAGAACGCTGCCCCTGAGCAGGCCGGAACTAAGCAGAAGCCATCTTGGCAAGAAGCTGTCCCACAGCTGTTGTGGTGAGCAGCTGGCGCGAACAGCTCCACTTGGGGCCCCACTCCCTGTATGCTACGAACGAATTTCCTCTACAAGGAATTTCTGAAATTCGGAATAGCTCCAAATTTCAGAAATTCTCCATATTTCGGAATTTCTCCATATTTCGGAATTTCGCTATGTTTTGGAATTTCTCTAAAATTCATAAATTCTTCAACATTTGTTCCGAATAATAATAATTCCGAATTTCAGAAACTCCCAATACCTGAAAGAAAGCAATCAAGAACTTGGGCGAGATACAAACTTATCCTTGCGAATCAGCGAATCGATCTTCTTAAGAATTTTCATTTTTAGGGGGAGAGAGTGTGGAGAGCGAGTGATTCCATAAAGCAACGCCAGGAGGTTGTTCGAATCCCACTACAAGGTCAACACGTGACGACAGTTAAGGACATCGTAGGGTCTTGAATCACCGAGCTGTCATGACTAACCACCTCGCAGAGCGATTGTCGACTAACCAAAGAATTATACATAAAAATGATTAAACACTATGTATACAAATACGAATAAATAAGCTAAACAGATAAATGAAACAAACAAGTAAACAAATAAATTAATAAATTAATGAATAAAAACAAATAGGAACATAAGTGAATAATTAAATAAAAACAAATACATATGTGAGTAAATGAACAGACAGAATTAAATAAACAGACAAATAAATTGATAAATATATAAAAAGTGTGGGCAGTGGTTACACATGTCTGAAGTGGAGAGGGGGGTAGGGGGGGCACCCTTCATAAACATACTTCGTCGAAATCTTAAGATTTTTTTTCCATGTTGCTGCTTAAAGCATAACTGTTTTATTTAGCCACGCTGGGTGGGAGGGTGGAAGGGAGAAGAGATGGATATATATATATATATATATATATATATATATATATAAATATATATATATATATATGTCTATAAATATTATATATATATGTATATATATACATATGTCTATACATATATATATGTATGTACATGTATATATATATATATATATATATATATATATAAACATATATATATGTATATATATGTATATATATATATATATATATAGAGAGAGAGAGAGAGAGAGAGAGAGAGAGAGAGAGAGAGAGAGAGAGAGAGAGAGAGAGAGAGAGAGAGAGAGAGAGAGGGAGGGGGAGAGAGGGAGAGAGGGAGAGGGAGAAAGGGAGGAGAGAGGGAGAGAGGGAGGAGAGAGGGAGGAGAGAGGGAGGAGAGAGGGGGAGAGAGGGAGAGAGGGAGGGTGAGAGAGAGGGAGAGAGGGGGAGAGAGGGAGGGTGAGAGAGAGGGAGAGAGGGGGAGAGAGGGGGAGAGAAGGGAGAGATGGGAGGGGGAGGGGAGGGAGGGAGAGGGGGGAGAGAGAGATATAGAGAGAGAGAGGGAGAGTGAGGGAGGGGGAGAAGGGAGGGAGGGTGAGAAGGGAGGGAGGGGGAGAAGGGAGGGAGGGGAGAAGGGACAGAGGGGGAGGGGGAGGGGGAGGGGGAGAGGGAGGGGAGAGAGAGGGAGGGAGAGGAGGGGGAGACGGAGGGAGGGAGAAAAAGAGAGAGATAAGAGAGAGAGAGGGGGGTGGAACGGACAGTCTTGACAATCCATTAATGGCTTTGGAGAACATCCTCCAGAGTCTTGGGCATTCGCCCTCGCCCTCGCACTCGCCCTCGAGGGACTCAACTTGGCTCATCCTCCAGGGGAACTTGGGCCTAATCCCTGCAGCCGCAGAGACGCACGCTAAAGTTCCGACGCGCCCAACGCAAACAAAACTACTTTCGTTTTCTTTTTATGCAACAATCGACTCACGGTCTTTTTTTATGAAAAATATTTCTCATGTCTTCGGGTCCGTACGATGCGTTGTCATATTTCTTACTCATTTTTGTGTGTACGCGTGTGTGTCTGTTTGCTTGTGTATATATGTGTGTGTGTGTGTGTGTGTGTATGTGTGTGTGTATGTGTGTCTGTGTGTGTGTGTGTATGTGTGTCTGTGTGTGTGTGTATGTGTGTGTGTGTGTATGTGTGTGTGTGTGTGTGTGCGTGTCTGTGTGTGTGTGTCTGTGTGTGTGTGTGTGTGTGTGTGTGTGTGTGTGTGTGTGTGTGTGTGTGTGTGTGTGTGTGTGTGTGTGTGTGTGTGTGTGTGTGTGTGTGTGTGTGTGTGTGTGTGTGTGTGTGTGTGTATTCACCTTTTTTTGTGTATGTGTGTGTGTGTGTGTGTGTGTGTGTGTGTGTGTGTGTGTGTGTGTGTGTGTGTGTGTGTGTGTGTGTGTATTCACCTTGGTCTTTGGATCACGTGTTGGACTCGTGATCGACAGCTACTTCCCTCCCGGAAGAGAGCTCAGAGCTCGTATCAATGATCTATGGGTAATGCTATGACCTTACACACGCACACACACCTAACTCCCCGCCCATGAGAGTCAGAATAACGACCCGAAGCGCAGTGATACCGAAATCATTTCGGCCCTGGGCAGGATTCGAACCAGGTACTGCGAGCACCACCGTGCTCGCGGTCCAGCGCTCTACCAACCGCGCCACCGAGTCGTGTGTGTGTGTGTGTGTGTGTGTGTGTGTGTGTGTGTGTGTGTGTGTGTGTGTGTGTGTGTGTGTGTGTGTGTGTGTGTGTGTGTGTGTGTGTGTGTGTGTGTGTCTATGTGTATGTGTCTATGTATGTGTGTTTGTGTGTGTGTTTGTGTGTGTGTGTGTGTGTGTGTGTGTGTGTGTGTGTGTGTGTGTGTGTGTGTGTGTGTGTGTGTGTGTGTGTGTGTGTGTGTGTGTGTGTGTGTGTGTATTTACCTAATTGTAGCGTTCAGGAAAAGGAACAACGCCCGTTGGATCCCGTCTCCTATTCCCTAATTATTTATGTGTGCGTGTGTGTGTGTGTGCGCGCGCGTGCGCTTGTTCTTGGGCCAGTTTAGGCAACCGTAGTTACCTATATAGGAAAAAATATGTATTAATCAAAACTCAATAAAAACAATCGAGAAATCGGAGAATGGGCTGAATGCACAACGTAAACAATACTCACAGTAGGTTGAGTACTTTGTTGATGAAAGTTATATATATATATATATATATATATATATATATATATATATATATATATATATATATATATATATAATTTTTGTTTGGCAACTAATGTTTACTACGTGCTTTCAACCCCTCCCCCTTAAACGTATTTACCTCAGCTTGTAGGTTTGTTCTGTCTGCCGCCAGGCGATTTTATTCACCTTCCGCCCGCCCCCACCCCCCTCACCACCTTCCTCAAACAAATGATAAGAATCGTCCCAGTATACTTTTCTGACTGACGCCAAACAATTTTATTCAGCTGGTGCAGCCCCGACACCCCATCTGCAGTGAAAGTGACTAAAGTTTGGCAAAACATATCAATTTATCTACCCGTCTATCTATATACCCATTATTTACCGAACCGTAATTACCATTTAATCATTATTTACCTAAAAACTCGCTGTATTCCTTTCGACCCGAAGGGTGTGACGGGATGCAGGGATGACCCTTCATCCACGTAGTACTAAGGCGAGAGTTGGGTTGAGTGGGCGTTTTTGATACAGTCAGCCACCCCAACCCCTTATATGGGGTAAAGGACCTTGGTATATGTATATCTACTTCTCTACTTAAATACTTACCTATTCACCCATGCATTTATCTACTTATCTATTTATTTCTCCGACGCAAACAACATTTGCCAAACAAAACACCAGCGGGAAAAGACGCAGACAGCCATGACATCCACCCAGGCAAGGGTTCTCACCTGCAAAGAGAGAAAAATAGAAACTGAATTACTTTCTACCGTGTTGGGAGAGACAGCTCGAAGACCCTTCAATACCGGATGACACTTTTCCTTTTGTTATATCTATCGCCAGGCGATTTTATACACGACTGTGTGTGTGTGTGTGTGTGTGTGTGTGTGTGTGTGTGTGTGTGTGTGTGTGTGTGTGTGTGTGTGTGTGTGTGTGTGTGTGTGTGTGTGTGTGTGTGTGTGTGTGTGTGTGTGGGCGCGCGCGCTTTACACCCAGAAAATGCACCTGTAGGCAGTAATGATGTTCTTTATTTGGATCCGCGAGGCAAATGTCAAGAATTAGTTATTCATCCAGGAGGAGGGGAGAGAGGGAGAATGAGGGGGGAAAGGAGGGGGAAGAGAATGGGGAGAGAGAGGGGGGACGGGAGAGGGAGAGAGGAAGAGAGAGAGAGAGGAAGCAAAAGAGAGGGAGAGATAGAGGGGAAGGAGAGGAGGAAGGAGAGAGGGAGAGATGGGGATGGGGATGGGGTGGAAGAGAGGGAGAGGGAGAGGGGAAGGAGAGAGATAGAGAGAAAAAGAGAGGGAGAGGGGAAGAAGGAGGGAGAAAGAAGCGGAGGGAGAGAGGGAGTTGAAGAGAGAGAGGGAGAGAGGGAGTTGAAGAGAGAGAGGGAGAGAGAGAGAGAGAGAGAGGGAGAGAGAGAGAGAGAGAGAGAGAGAGAGAGAGAGAGAGAGAGAGAGAGAGAGAGAGAGAGAGATATGGGGGGAAGGGAAAAGGGAGAGGGAGGGAGTGAGAGAAAGAAGGACGAGAGAGAGAGAAAGAGAGAGGACGAGAAAAAGAAAGGACGAGAGAACGAAAGAGAGAATGGACGAGAGAGAGTTACAAAGAGTTACAAGGAATCTCAGTACCTCAAATGGTTTTAGAACCCGTAATACCAAGGAGGTCCCGTTAAAAGGTTACCGGGTGTTCACACTTGTACTTACACTAATGTGTGTGGCACCTTGTCCAACCGACTTTTGAGCTGCTCAATCGAGGAACTGTTTACCACGTTCTTTGGCAGTCTGTCCCAAGTGTTGCAGATTTTGTATGCCAAAAAAAAAGACACCAACCTTGTTGTAAGAGGAACGAGGAGAGAGAGGGGAGAGAGAGAGAGAGAGAGAGAGAGAGAGAGAGAGAGAGAGAGAGAGAGAGAGAGAGAGAGAGAGAGAGAGAGGGAGGGGGAGAGAGAGAGAGGGAGGGAGAGAGAGGGAGAGCGAGAGAGAGAGGAGAGACACAGAGAGAGAGGGGGGAGTGAGAGAGGAGAGACAGAGAGAGAGAGAGAGAGAGAGAGAGAGAGAGAGAGAGAGAGAGAGAGAGAGAGAGAGAGAGAGAGAGAGGAGAGGAAGGGGAGAGAGAGAGAGAGAGAGAGAGAGAGAGAGAGAGGAGAGGAAGGGGAGAGAGAACGAGAGAGAGAGGGAGAGTGAAAAAGGGAGAGAGGACGAAAGAGGGAAGGGAGAGAGGACGAGAGAGGGAAGGGAGAGAGGACGAGAGAGGGAAGGGAGAGAGGACGAGAGAGGGAAGTGAGAGAGGACGAGAGAGGGAAGAAGGGAGAGAGAACGATAGAGTGAGGGAGGGAGAGTGAGAGAAAGAGTGAAAGGACAAGAGAGAGGGCGAGAGAGAGGAGAAATGACGAAAGAGAAAAGATGAGAGAGAGAGGACGAGAGAGGACGAGAGAGAGAGGGCGAGATAGAGAGAGAGGGCGAGATAGAGAGAGAGGGCGAGATAGAGAGAGAGGGCGAGAGAGAGAGAGAGAGAGAGAGAGAGGACGAGAGAGAGAGAGAGGACGAGAGAGAGAGAGAGAGGACGAGAGAGAGAGAGAGAGAGAGAGAGAGAGAGAGAGAGAGAGAGAGAGAGAGAGAGAGAGAGAGAGAGAGAGAGAGAGAGAGAGAGAGAGAGAGAGAGAGAGAGAGAGAGAGAGAGAGAGAGAGAGAGAGAGAGGACGAGAGAGGGAGAGGACGAGAGAGAGAGACAGGGAGAGAGAGAGAGAGAGAGAGAGAGAGAGAGAGAGAGAGAGAGAGAGAGAGAGAGGGAGAGGACGAGAGAGACAGACAGGGAGAGAGAGAGGGAGAGAGAGAGAGAGAGAGAGAGAGAGAGAGAGAGAGAGTGGGAGAGAGACAGAGAGAGAGAGAAAGAGAGAGAGAGAGGAGAGAGGAAGGGGAGAGAGAGAGGGAGGGAGAGTGAAAAAGGGAGAGGGAGAGAGAGGACGAGAGAGAGGGAGGGAGAGAGGACGAGAGAGAGGGAGGGAGAGAGAGAGAGAGAGAGAGAGAGAGAGAGAGAGAGAGAGAGAGAGAGAGAGAGAGAGAGAGAGAGAGAGAGAGAGAGAGAGAGAGGACGAGAGAGGAAGGGGAGAGAGAACGAGAGAGAGAGGGAGGGAGAGTGAGAAAGGGAGAGAGAGAGGACGAGAGAGAGGGAGAGAGAGAGGACGAGAGAGAGAGGACGAGAGAGAGGGAGGGAGAGAGGACGAGAGAGAGTGAGGGAGAGAGGACGAGAGAGAGTGAGGGAGAGAGGACGAGAGAGAGGGAGGGAGAGAGGACGAGAGAGGGAAGGGAGAGAGGACGAGAGAGGGAAGGGAGAGAGGACGAGAGAGGGAAGGGAGAGAGGACGAGAGAGGGAAGGGAGAGAGGACGAGAGAGGGAAGGGAGAGAGGACGAGAGAGGGAAGGGAGAGAGGACGAGAGAGGGAAGGGAGAGAGGACGAGAGAGGGAAGAAGGGAGAGAGAACGATATACATATTTACAAACATATATATATATATACATATGTATTGCCTTTGTTTATATATTCATGTGTTGCTTTCTCTATGACGCAAGATTATTCTGACTGTAGGCAATCATAATCCTCACTTCCTTAGCATCCCCCGTACAGATTATTATTAAAAAAAAATAACTTAATGCATTGATATATAGATAAATAAATTAATAAACAAATTGAATAATTAATCATTTAAAAAATCGTACCCAAACGCCAAGCGATTGTCAAACTCAAGAGACCTGGATGTACAACTTGAAGCTGTGACCTGAACGGAGCCGCTGGCGACCTCTGCACGACATGACGTCATTTGTTTACCATTTCAAAAAATGGCGCTGAACGACGCAATGCAATGCAATGCAAGAAAAAAAATCTTAAAGATGTTTTCATTTCAAGAATATTAATCTGGCTAATACCAAACCAGTAGTCATTCATTATACATTACTTTATACGATACAGACAGCAAAAAACTAAAAATCCTGGTAAACGGCAAATCAAGTTGTATCTATTGCTCATCAGTTGGTAAATAATATCAAAATGCTGTTGTATAAGCTCGTTCCTCAATATTACTCAAGAAAAAATAGGTTAAGTACCACAAGCACGTTTTTCCATCACTAAAAAATACTATACAATGACGTCACATACCCGCTGACGTCACACGCAGTGACGTCATGCATCAGATGCAACTACTCCACCATATGCAGGAGGTACTTCAGCCCCTGGGAAGAAAATCCCGGCGGCACTCCCTCACAGGATCCTGTCACTCCTCGGGAGGAATATTCAGGTCTTTTTTTTCCAAGTTGGTACTTTACTTTTCCAGATCTTTCCATAACGATATTTTACACACACCCTCTCTCCCCCCCTCTCTCTCTCACACACACACACACACATACACACACACACACATACACACGACCCTTAGCATACAAATGCAAATATACACTTACATGAACACACAAGCAGGACAACACACCAGCATGCCCCCTGCGTTGGGGAGGTATCAGTGGGAGTGGTGTTTGCTTATTTGCTTGTGTGTGTGTGTGTGTGTGTGTGTGTGTGCCTGCTTCTGTGCGTGTGGGTGTGACTCACCACAGTCTTTGATCACATGTTGATCTCGTGATTGATAACTATTATCCTGCCGGATGAGAACCCAAAGCTCATATACAGTATTGCTCGATCTATGGGTAATGTTGTGATCTTACACACACACACACACACACATATATATATATATATATATATATATATATATATATATATATATATATATATATATACACACTAATTCATTTGGGTATGTGCGTTTGTGGTGTTGTGTGTGTGTGTGTGTGTGTGTGTGTGTGTGTGTGTGTGTGTGTGTGTGTGTGTGTGTGTGTGTGTGTGTGTGTGTTGTGCGCGCGCGTGTGTGTACATCAACGTCAGTAGACGAGTCAATAAGCCTTTTGACTCTGGATCTTGCTCCATATAAAATGGATTGGCGAGCAAACACTCGCTCACAAAAGCCCCGACTTGACTCTCCCATCCCCTCTTTCCGATCAACAGGTATTTCTCTTCTGGTAATGAATTATTTAATGCAAATGAGGTATCCGAAGTCTAATACAAATGAGAGTGAAAAGGGTGAAAATAAGAAGAATAAGAGAGAGAGCAGAGATAGACACGAGAAACGCGCGCGCACACACACACACACACACACACACACACACACACACACACACACCGAAAAAGAAACCACGTGATTCCTTCCATCATATGTACGTATCCCTATATACAGTATTCGAGCGTGTGCGTGGGTGCGAGCAGGCACAAAGGGTATCGAGTCACGAAGTGTATCCCCTCCCCCCCCCCCTGCTGTAGGGCGCCAGACATGCCAGTGTACACAAATCCTAGAGGTCCTGGTTTGTTCCCAGACGCCGCAGTAAGATAACACAAAGATAACACCGACTGATAATGATACAACACCTCCAGAAATCTGTAGCACCAACCCAGAGCGCTAGCACCATCAGAGCGTGTGATGATAGCACCACGGACAAGGACATAACACGAAATTAACAATGAAGTAACGAGGTAACACAGGTTTGAAGACCGTGATATCAGATATGATAACGCCGATCATGTGTAATGTAGCACAGATAGTGATAACACAAATAAAGAGGGTTCTAACACATGCAAAGGCGTCATAAGGGTAGTAGCATGGTGTATGATATAACACTCTGGGAGACACGAGAAACGAGATAACACCGCCTGAAAGTGGACTAGTGTAGTCTAAGTGGTGCATAACACCATCTAGGTCCGTGGTTCACAAATAATGTTTCAAAATGACTTTTTGGATTGTCCAGAGAACTCGATATTCTTGAAAAAATAAAGAAAATGAATTCACTGAAAAAACAAAACAAAAAATTTTAGTTGCATGTCACCATGCGTTATTTATCTACATTCTCTATGTATAAATATATTTCAAACCAAAATGTTTGCTATTTACCCATATGTTATTATTGAGAAAAGATGGTACATGATATATATATATATATATATATATATATATATATACATATACATATATATATATATATATATATATATATATATATATAAGGGTGAGGTGGAGGGGGGTTGTAAATTTCGAACAGCCTACTAATCGCCGCTCAGGAAATAATGTCAGGAGTCCACTGCCCTTTAGAAATATTAATGTTGGGGCATTCCTCAATTAATGCTGATTCAACTATTTTCCTCCTGAAACTGCAGTGGGACTTGAACACTAATCTGGCCTTACCCCAGTCGAAAGAATGATTCTTATTTTTATCATGAAGAAATACGGCCGAATTTTCCAGCCCATGCATAAAAGATCAATTAGGTATGGGCAGGAAAATTCGGCCATTGAATCAGCATTAATTGAGGAATGCCCCAACATTAATATTTCTGAAGGGCAGTGGACTCTTGACATTATTTACCGAGCGGCGGTTAGCAGGCTTGTTCGAAGCTTACAACCCCACTCCACCTCACCCTCACCCTCCCCCGCCACCCCCATCTTACCCCGCGTCGGAGTAATGCCATCAGTCCACGTTCCCTCTCTTTTCTTTGTATCTGTATCTTATAAGTCCCATTTGTCCTCTGCCTTATATACTTTCCTGACGAGGGCTACAGTTGGTAGTCGAAATATAGAATCTTCTTTCATTAAAAGTTTATTTTCTCCGACTGTGGGTTTCTTGTGTTATTTACAAATGTGCTATTACATTTCTGTTTTATATATATATATATATATATATATATATATATATATATATAATAAATATAATGTATATATATATATATATATATAATAAATATATAATATCTAGATAATATATATATAATATATATAATATATATAATATATATATAATATATATAATATATATATATATATATATATATATATATACATACATACTGATGTACGTAAGACAGAATGAGTGGAAGGGTGGTGGTGAGGTAAACGCCAAAAACCGTTGGGGTTTTTAATACTGACGTTTCGTCCTAGAAGGACTTCTTCAGAATGTACACAAATAAATAAAATAACAGCTTATATACTCCCAGCTTATCCCTTTCCTCTTCGATCACCGTCGCTCCTCTCACACCTCCGCGCGGCCGCGCGAAGAACTAAGTGGCTTTCTATCCTAGCTAACTTGACGAATACATCACGGTGGTTGTTATATCGATGCAAACTGATGTAGACTGCCTCAATCGTCCTTCTTTCTTGGGTAGACCTCTTTGTAGTACCTCTATTTTCTTCCAGTCTGGTAGGTGGCCAAAGTTGTTAAGGTAGATCACCAAAGAATTAGAAGTTCGGTGGGCTCTGACGTCACTTTTGTGCTCAGATGTCCTCTTGGCAATCACTCTGCCCGTCTCTCCATAATAACTAATGGGACAGTTTTTGCACGGTATTTTATAAAATACGATGTTCTCTTCTGCTTCGGCCTTGTTATTACCTCTGTAAGCTATTTCTAACCCAGCTTTATCGAGAAACTGCCCATCTCACCCGTAAGTCTGTGTGTGTGTAAGTCTGTGTGTGTGTGTGTGTGTGTGTGTGTAAGTGTGTGTGTGTGTGTGTGTGTGTGTGTGTGTGTGTGTGTGTGTGTGTGTGTGTGTGTGTGTGTGTGTGTGTGTGTGTGTGTGTCCATTAATACCAAACTACTTTATTCAGTGTGAAGGTGGGCCAACACTCGAACAAAAAGATGCATGGAAGCCTTTCCTTTTTTTTTTCTCTAAATTGAACGGTCTTTATCACATCGTTAGTCACTTCTGTATTGTGCAGTTGTACATAATTTCTGTTTTCCTTTTCCCCAAGGGGGTGCCAAAAGATCTATCCACTGCGAAGTACCAAGCCTTGAGTGTCCTTCCAGCTTGGGGTCCCATCCCAGAAAAGGGCCCCCCGCACCTCGTGGTCCCTTTCCAGTACGTGACTCTCTCCCATGAAAGGGCCCCCTCACAGTAAGGGGCCCCTCCAAACACGGGACTCCTCCCAGCTGAGGCCTCCTCCACTCCCAGGTCAGGGCTCCCAAGCAAGTGTACGCCTCGTCTCGCCTCGCCTCGCCTCGCCTCTCCCATGCACGTCTCTACATGACGCACATGACCACACGCGTCTCTCGTTGCCGCAGGGCGCCAGGCACCTTTGCCCCAAGTGCCAGGGGGAAATTATGCCAATCATGAATCCCTGGGGAGCCTTGAGAACCGAATGCGGACCACGCACGGTCGAAAAAGACAGGCCATTCGGCATAGAAGAGGTAGGGGGAGGGGGAGGGGGAGGGGGAGGGGAGACGGGGGGAGAGGGTGGAGGAAGGGAAGAGAGGAGGAGGAAGGGAGGAGAGGAGGAGGAAGGGAGGAGAGGGGGAGGAGGAAGGGAGGAGAGGGGGAGGAGGAAGGGAAGAGAGGGGGAGGAGGAAGGGAAGAGAGGGGTAGGAGGAAGGGAAGAGAGGGGTAGGAGGAAGGGAAGAGAGGGGGAGGAGGAAGGGAAGAGAGGGGGAGGAGGAAGGGAAGAGAGGGGGAGGAGGAAGGGAAGAGAGGGGGAGGAGGAAGGGAAGAGAGGGGGAGGAGGAAGGGAAGAGAGGGGGAGGAGGAAGGGAAGGGAGGAGGAAGGGAAGAGAGGGGAAGGAGGAAGGGGAGAGCGCGGGAGGAGTAAGGGAAGAGAGGGGAAGGAGGAAGGGAAGAGAGGGGGAGGAGTAAGGGAAGAGAGGGGGAGAGGAAGAAGGGAAGAGAGGGGGGAGGAGGAAGGAAGAGAGGGGGAGGAGGAAGGGAAGAAGAGAGGGGGAGGAGGAAGGGAAGAGAGGGGGAGGAGGAAGGGGAAGAGAGAGGGGAGGAGGAGAGGGAAGAGAGGGGACGAGGAAGGGGAAGAGAGGGGAGGAGGAAGGGGAAGAGAGGGGAGGAGGAGGGAAGAGAGGGGGAGGAGGAAGGGAAGAGAGGGGAGAAGGGAAGGGAAGAGAGGGGGAGGGGGAAGGGAAGCGAGAGGGGGAGGGGGAAGGGAAGAGAGAGGGGAGGGGTAAGGGAAGAGAGAGGGGGAAGGGAAGAGAGAGGGGAGGAGGGAAGGGAAGAGAGAGGGGAGGAGGGAAGGGAAGAGATAGGGGGAGGAGGGAAGGGAAAAGAGAGGGGAGGGGGAAGGGAAGAGATAGGGGGAGGGGGAAGGGAAGAGATGGGGGAGGGGGAAGGGAAGAGATGGGGGAGGGGGAAGGGAAGAGATGGGGGAGGGGGAAGGGAAGAGATGGGGGAGGGGGAAGGGAAGAGAAGGGGGAGGGGGAAGGGGAAGAGAGGGGAAGAAGGAAGGGAGGAAAGGGGAAGGAGGAAGGGAAGAGAGTGGGAGGAGGAAGGGAAGAGAGCGGGAGGAGGAAGGGAAGAGAGGGGGAGGAGGAAGGGAAGAGAGCGGGAGGAGGCAAGGGAAGAGAGGGGGAGGAGGAAGGGAAGAGAGGGGGAGGAGGAAGGGAAGAGAGGGGGAGGAGGAAGGGAAGAGAAGGGAGGAGGAAGGGAAGACGAGGGGAGGAGGAAGGGAAGAGAGGGGAGGAGGAAGGGAAGAGAGGGGGAGGAGGAAGGGAAGAGAGGGGGAGGAGGAAGGGAAGAGAGGGGGAGGAGGAAGGGAAGAGAGGGGGAGGAGGAAGGGAAGAGAGGGGGAGTAGGCAGGGAAGAGAGAGGGGGAAGGGAAGAGAGGGGGAGGAGGAAGGGAAGAGAGGGGGAGGAGGAAGGGAAGAGAGGGGGAGGGAGAAGGGGAGGAGGAAGAGAGGGGGAGGAGGAGGAAGAGAGGGGGAGGAGGAGGAAGAGAGGGGGAGGAGGAGGAAGAGAGGGGGAGGAGGAGGAAGAGAGGGGGAGGAGGAGGAAGAGAGGGGGAGGAGGAAGGGAAGAGAGGGGGAGGAGGAAGGGAAGAGAGGGGGAGGAGGAAGGCGGGAGAGGGGGAGGAGGAAGGGAAGGAGGAGAGGGGGAGGAAGGGAAGAGGAGGGGGAGGAGGAGGAAGGGAAGAGAGGGGGAGGAGGAAGGGAAGAGAGGGGGAGGAGGGAAGGGAAGAGAGAGGGGGAGGGGGAAGGGAAAGAGAGGGGGAGGGGGAAGGGAAGTGAGGGAAAGAGAAGGGAAGAGAAGGGGGAGGAGGAAGGGAAGAGAGGGGGATGGGGGGAAGGGAAGAGAGAGGGAGGGGGAACGGGAAGAGAGGGTGAGGGGGAACGGGAAGAGAGGGTGAGGGGGAACGGGAAGAGAGGGGGAGGGGGAACGGGAAGAGAGGGGGAGGGGGAACGGGAAGAGAGGGGAAGGGGGGAAGGGAAGAGAGGGGAAGGGGGGAAGGGAAGAGAGGGGGGAAGGGAAGAGAGGGGGGAAGGGAAGAGAGGGGGAGAGGAGGAAGGGAAGAGAGGGGGAGGAGGAAGGGAAGAGAGGGGGAGGAGGAAAGGAAGAGAGGGGGAGAAGGAGGAGGAAAGGAAGAGAGGGGAGGGAGGAAAGGGGAAGGAGGAAGGGAGGAAAGGGGAAGGAGGAAGGGAGGAGAGGGAGAGGAGAGATGGAGGGTAGAGGGTGGAGGGTAGAGGGTAGAGGGTAGAGGGAGGAGAGGGTGAGGAGAGGAAAGGAGGACGGAAGGGGAGGAGAGAGAGGGGGAGTTGGAACGGAAGGGGAGGAGAGGGGGAGTTGGAACGGAAGGGGAGGAGAGAGAGGGGGAGTTGGAACGGAAGGGGAGGAGAGAGAGGGGGAGTTGGAACGGAAGGGGAGGAGAGAGAGGGGGAGTTGGAACGGAAGGGGAGGAGAGAGAGGGGGAGTTGGAACGGAAGGGGAGGAGAGAGAGGGGGAGTTGGAACGGAAGGGGAGGAGAGAGAGGGGGAGTTGGAACGGAAGGGGAGGAGAGAGAGGGGGAGTTGGAACGGAAGTGGATGAGAGGGGGACAGGGAATGGAAGAGGAGAAGGGGAGGGGGAGAAGGGGGGGGGGAGAAGGGGAGGGGGGGAGAAGGGGGAGGGGGAGGAGACGGGGGAGGGGGAGGAGAAGGGGAGGGGGAGGAGAAGGGGAGGGGGAGGAGAAGGGGAGGGGGAGGAGAAGGGGAGGGGGAGGAGAAGGGGAGGGGGAGGAGAAGGGGAGGGGGAGGAGAAGGGGAGGGGGAGGAGAAGGGGAGGGGGAGGAGAAGGGGAGGGGGAGGAGAAGGGGAGGGGAGGAGAAGGGGAGGGGGAGGAGAAGGCGAGGGGGAGGAGAAGGGGAGGGGGAGGAGAAGGGGAGGGGGAGGAGAAGGGGAGGAGGAGGAGAAGGGGAGGGGGAAGAGAAGGGGAGGGGGGAGGAGAAGGGGAGGGGGAAGGGAAGGGGAGGGGGAGGAGAAGGGGGAGGGGGAGGAGAAGGGGGAGGGGGAGGAGGAAGGGGGAGGGGGTGGAGAAGGGGAGGGGGGTGGAGAAGGGGAGGGGGGGTGGAGAAGGGGAGGGGGAGGAGATGGGGAATGGAGGAAGGGGAGGGGGAGGGGAAAGGGAAGGGGAGGAGAAGGGGAGGGGCAAAGGGGAAGGGAGAGGGGGAAGGGGAGGAGAAGGGGAGGGGAAGGGGAGGAGAAGGGGGAGGGGGAGGAGAAGGGGAGGGGGAGGAGAAGGGGGAGGGGGAGGGAGAAGGGAATGGGGAAGGAGAAGGGGATGGGGGAGGGAGAAGGGGATGGAGGAAGGAGAAGGGGATGGAGGAAGGAGAAGGGGATGGGGGAGGGAGAAGGGGATGGGGGAGGAGAAGGGGAGGGGGAGGAGAAGGGGAGGGGGAGGAGAAGGGGAGGGGGAGGAGAAGGGGAGGGGAGGAGAAGGGGAGGGGGAGGAGAAGGGGCGGGGAGGAGGAGGGGAGGAGGAGGGGAGGAGAAGGGGAGGGGAGGAGAAGGGGAGGGGAGAAGGGGAGGGGAGGAGAAGGGGAGGGGAGGAGAAGGGGAGGGGAGGAGAAGGGGAGGAGAAGGGGAGGGTAGGAGAAGGGGAGGGGAGGAGAAGAGGAGGGGAAGGTGAAGAGGAGGGGAAGGAGAAGAGGAGGGGAAGGTGAAGGTAAGGGAGAGGAGACGGGAGGGGGAAGAAGAAGGTAAGGGAGAGGAGACGGGAGGGGGAAGAAGGTAAGGGAGAGGAGAGGAGGAGGAGGAAGAAGGTAAGGGAGAGGAGAGGAGGAGGAGGATGAAGGTAAGGGAGAGGAGAGGAGGAGGAGGAAGAAGGTAAGGGAGAGGAGAGGAGGAGGAAGAGGAAGAAGGTAAGGGAGAGGAGACGGGAGGGGGGAGGAGAAGGTAATGGAGAGGAGACGGGAGGGGGGAAGAGAGGGAGCGGAGGAGACGGAAGGGAGAGGGGGGAGAGGGGGAGAGAGGAATGAGATGGGGAACGAAATGGAAGGAGAGGGGGAAGGCAGGAGCGGGAGGGGGAGGGAGAGGGGAAGGGCGATACAGAGGGGAGAGGGGTAGAGGAAAGAGAGGGGTAGAGGAAGGAGAGGGGGAGAGGAAGGAGAGTGGGAGAGGAAGGAGAGGGGGAGAGGAAGGAGAGGGGGAGAGGAGGGAGAGGGGGAGGGGAGAGGGAGGAGGAAAAAAAGGGAGGGGAGGAAGGAGAGCGAGAAGGGGAGAGGAGAAGGGGAAGAGGAGAAGGGGAGGGGGGAGGGAGAAGGGGAGGGAGAAGGGGAGGGAGAAGGGGAGGGGGGAGGGAGAAGGGGAATAGGGGAGGGAGAAGGGGAGGGGGGAGGGAGAAGGGGAATAGGGGAAGGAGAGAGGGAGGAAAGGGGGAGGAGGAAGAGAGTGGGAAGGGGAGGAGAGGGTAGGGGAGGGGAGTGGGAATCATCCTGGATTTTCTGAATCTGGCAAATACATAATAATCCAACAAGACGATAAAACAAATAAGAAAAAAAAAATACCTACATGAATAACGACCAGAATAAGATTCTGGCAAATACAAAACAAACAAATGAACAAGACGATAAATCAAATAACAAAATAACTACATAAACAATCCAACTAGATTAAGATATGTGAATAACAATAACAATAACGAAATTGATGACAAAATTGATGACAAAATTGATGACAAAATTGATGACAAAATTGATGACAAAAGTGATGACAAAAGTGATGACAAAAGTGATGACAAAAGTGATGACAAAAGTGATGACAAAAGTGATGACAAAAGTGATGACAAAAGTGATGACAAAAGTGATGACAAAAGTGATGACAAAAGTGATGACAAAAGTGATGACAAAAGTGATGACAAAAGTGATGACAATAGTGATGACAATAGTGATGACAAAAGTGATGACAAAAGTGATGACAAAAGTGATGACAAAAGTGATGACAAAAGTGATGACAAAAGTGATGACAATAGTGATGACAATAGTGATGACAATAGTGATGACAAAAGTGACAAAAATAATAATAATAAAAATAATAACAAAAATAATAACAAAAATAATAATAACAAAAATAATAAAATAATAAAAATAATAATAAAATAATAATAAAAAAATAATAAAAAATAATAGAATAAAAATAATAGAATAAAAATAATAGAATAAAAATACTAACAATAGAAATAATAAAAAATAATAGAAAAATAATAAAAATAATAATAATAAAAATAATAAAAAAATAAATTAAAATAAAATAAAAAATAAATTAAAATAAAATAAAAAATAAAAGCAATAAAAATAAAAGCAATAAAAATAAAAGCAATAAAAATAAAAGCAAAAAAAATAAAAGCAATAACAATAAAAGCAATAACAATAAAAGCAATAACAATAAAAATAAACAATAAAAGCAAACAATAAAAAAACAATAAAAAACAAAAAAAAAATAATAATAATAATAATAATAATAATAATAACAATAAAAATAACAAATAATAATAATAAAAATAATAATAATAAAAATAAAAATCATAAAAATCAAAATCAAAAATAAAAATCATAAAAATAAAAATCATAAAAATAAAAATAAGAATGATAATGATAATAATAATGATAATAATAATAATAATAATAATAATTATAATGATAATAATAATAATTATCATGATACTAATAATAATGATAATAATAATAATAATAATAATAATGATAATAATAAACTAATAAGAAAATATTTGAAATATAAAAAGTCAGTCCTTCTTAGATAGAAAACGGGTTCCTGTGGTCGCGCCCGAGACAAGACCGCATCGCATTGTCGTCGTGTAGAAAAGAAAAAGTGACCCAAATAGTCAAGACGACACCGAAGAGGAGTCGAAAAAACGAGACCACGAAAGACCAACAAACAAACAAACAAATAGCCAAACGACTAAATAAATTTAAAAAAATATACTTTGAATAATTAATCAACTATATTATTACACTGACATAATGCACAAAATAATTAACAAATCATAAAAAATCAAATAACTAATAACCAAATGAGTTAATAAATTAAATGGATTGAAAGACTATACTATGAATAATTTATTTAACATATCCATATGATTAAACTAATATGATACACAAGATAATGAACAGATTCTAATGAATTAAGGATTTAAAAATATATAAATAAACAAGGAAAGAGATAGAGCACTTGGAAGGTAATAATACAATAAATAATTGAAACATTTAAAGAGATGCACAAAAAATGTATATATGAAGAATTCTATTTTCCATTTCACTGGTTTCTTTAATCTTAATTTTTCATCTCATCTATTCATTCATCTTTTTTTTTTTTGTACTAGAATTATTTTTCATCTGCATCTAAACAGAAGTATGCTACCGAGCACTGAAAATAATGTGTGTGTGTGTGGTGTCGTGTGTGTGTGTGTGGCTTCATTAGTGCCTTGTGTGTGTGTTGTGTGTGTGTGTATGCGTGCGTGCGTGTGTATTGCGTGCCGTGGTCCGTGTGTATGCGTGCGTGCGTGGTTGTGTGTGGCAATGTGTTTGTGTGAGTGCGTGTGTGTTAGTGTTTGTTGTGAGTGTGTGAGTGTGTGTGTGTGTTGTGTGTGTGTGTGTGTGTGGGGTATGCGTGTGTATGTGTGTGTGTGTGTGTGTGTGTGTGTGTGTGCGCATTGTGTGTGTGTGTGTGTGTGTGTGTGTGTGTGTGTGGTGTTTGTGTGTGTCGTGTGTGTGTGCTGTGTGTGCGTATATATATATATATATATATTATATATATATATATATATATATATATATATATATATATATATATTTATATATATTACATACCATATAATATATTTCTGTCTAGATTCCAGAAGATATTTGGGGCCTGTTAAGGTGGTCTAGATCTTATAAACCCTTGTGGTACATTCACTAATTAGCTGTCCTCTTGTAATTAGAACATGGCTCAGCAAGGCAAGCCACTAAATTAATTAATCCGCTGACTGAATCAAGTTACGTCGGACGAGCCTCGTAACCCGACTCGGTCAATGATAAAGGAGAGTGAAGAGAAAGGACAAAGACGAGGTTTTCGTCCAATTTGGAATTATGGATGCCGGCCACGCTAAGACGGAGAGAGAAACTAGGATATCTTTGTTGTATAAGTAAAACGAGGGAAAAAAGAAAATGGAAGGATGAGGGGAAGAAAAGCATCCCAGGGACATCAGGACAAAGCAAAATAGTATGAAAGAATCGTAGGCTTTTGTGCCAGTTAACAATTTCTATCAGTCCTGAATCTAACATCTTACACCCGTGTTGTCTTCGTGTCTGCATGTCTTGTGAAATGGGTAGGCTAAAGGGTCAATATTTTCCTATCGATCAAACTACGTTTGAAAAATCAATCAAAAAAACATTGACCTCATAAGATTTGTTTTTTATTCCTAACTTGTGCTTAATCCGACTTTGTGGATGGTTGGGTACTTTATTATGTAACTGCTTTCAATTGTAGCATTCATGAAGGTTCTTGAGTTTATATTTTTTAGTTAACCCTAGCTTGAGTTGAATCCAGCGTAATAATAAATTTTTATTAATGTAATTATTTTCATTCGTGACATTCCAAGGCAACATTACAATAATGAAAATCGGTCTTATCTAGACAAAAGTTTCCACCACAACATTATTTATCACCAAAAAAAATTTTCTTTTTGTCTCTCTTTCTGTAATTTAATCTTTTGATGACGAGTTTTTGAGTTTCAAAAGAGAAGAAAAGAAAAAAGCTAAACGAGAAAAGGTGAGTCTTCTTAGTCGTCCCGTCTTTACTCGTTCTTTTTTTTTTTTATTTTTTTCCAAAATTTCCTCTTCCCGAAAGACCTGTCGCTCCCCACTTCAACTTCAACTTAAAATATGTCAACGGACAACGGAGAGCCTAAAGATGAAACAATTTCGAAAATTGGATGAAAATCATCTCAGAGGAGGGGACAAGAGGAGAACAGATCGAAGATTGTGTTTCAAAACCTAATAAGTAGGAGTTCAGGAGAAGCTAAATATAGTATTCAAATCTAAAGTGGGCCAATTGAAAAAAATAAAAAAATAAAACGAGGGAAAGAAAGGGACCTGACACGAGACATTGAAGGTATACAGACTCCTATCTAAATATGACGATCAATTAAGAAAAAAAATGAAAAGTCTGTGTAGTAAAGAAACGAAACTATATATACATATATACATATTTATACATATATATACATGATTATTATACATTTATATACAACATTAATAAATATGTTTGTATACCGCGGGCAGGAAGTAAATTTTCTTCTTAGGCAGGCTTTGGTTTTAAAAGCAACTGCAAAATTCAGCACTGATCAATTTCTTCTTCAGAAGTTTCCAAACTTCCAGAAGGTATCCTTTATAGCAAGGGGTTTAAAGGAAAGAGAAGTTTCCTATTTCCGGTCATTATTCGACATTTCGGACTCTTACCTGAGTCATTATCAAAATGTATAAAGATGGGATACAAATTTGCAAGAGTGTTTATATATTACAAACGATACAGAAACACAGCGTAGTGATTGGCTGGAAGGTATGGACCTTTTTTGGTGCCCCTCATGGTTGTGAGGAGGGCGGGACTGTTTCACACGTACGCTCATTGGCTGGCTTGTCCGCTCTATCTGAGCCCCGCTACCCCGGGGTGTTTGGTAGTGTGATGTTTTCTGTCCTGCCTCGGGGACTTGCTTCTCCTAAATGGATTAATTTATAAACTAGGTCCTACTTATACTTCCTAGTATTAAGCCATTTTAGGAGATAGCATAAGCACCGAGGGCATGGAGCAGAAATACACAAGTGAGTTTGTCTTTTATATGAGTGTGGGGGGGGGTGTTTGTGGGACTGTGGGACTGTGAGTATACATGAGTGTCTGTGTGTGTATTGTGTGTTATAATATGTGTGTCTGTGTGTGTATACATTGTGTATTGTGTGTGTCATCAGAGTGTCTTGAGTGTGTAAGTGATGCTCTATGAGTGCTTATGTGTGTTGGTCTGTCGTGTGTCTTGTGAGTGTGATCTTGTGTGTGTGTATGTGTGTGTGGTATGTGTGTGTGTATGAGTGACTCTGTGTGTATGTGTGAGAGACTGAGTGTGTCTGAGGGTTTAGGTGGTTATGAGTGAGTGCTACTGAGAGAGTATATGTGTGTGTGTGTACATAGTGCGTGTTTATACTACTGTTAGTTGGGGATAGTGTGTGTGTATGTGCTGTGATAATTTGAGTTTGTGACTACAAGTCTTTGTTTTGTGTGTATATGTGGTCGTTTATGTGTATGGTTTGTTAACTGTGATTGTCTGTGTGTATGTAGTGTGTCATGGAGTACTGTGTGTTGTACGAGAGTCTGTGTGATTATCTGTTTGTCAGAGGGTGTCTGTGTATATGTCGTGTATGTGTGTGTATGTGTGTGTGTAATACATGTTTGGTGTCTATATTGATATATGGAGTATGTCGTGTGTCATGTGTTAGTATGTGTGTGTCTGTGTGGTCTGGTGTGTGTATGTTTTGTATGTGGGTTTCTGATTTTCTGTTTTTGACGAGTGTGTGGTGACTGTTCTAGTGTATGATGTGTGTGGACTGACTGTGTATGTTAGTGTGTATGTATGTGTATTTGAGTGTGTGTATGTGTGTGTATGTGTGGTGTGTATGTATGTGTATGTGTGTGTGTTTGTATGTGTGAGTGTATGTGTGTGTGTGGTGTATGTGAGTGTTTGTCTGTGTGTGTGTATTGTGTATGTAGTGTGTGAGTCGGTTGTGGTGGTGTATATGGGTGTGTCTGTGTGTGTGTATGTGTTTGTGGATATGGTGTGTGTGTATGTGAGTTCTGTGTGTGGTGTATGTATGTGTATTGTGTGTGGGTGGTTCTGTGTGTGTAAGTGTGTGTATGTATGAGTGTGGTGTCTGGTGTGTGTGTGGGATGGTGTGTGTGTGTAAGTGTGTGTGTGTCTGAGTGTTTGGTCTGTGGTGTGTGTGTGTATTGTGTGATGTGGGAGTTTCTGTGTGGTGTATGTGTGTGTGCTATGTGTTTGTGGTATGGTGTCGTGAGTGTGTTATATGTATGTGTGTGATGTATGAGTGTGTGTGTGTACTGTCTGTGGTGCTGTGGGGTCTGTGTGTGTGTGGTGTATGTCTGTGTGTATGAATGTGTGTGTATCTGATGTGATGAGTGTAAGTGTGTGTGGGACGGTGTGTGTGTCAATTCTGTGTGATGTCTGTGTGTGAGTGGTTATGTTGTGTGTATATACATGTTATATATATA
>NC_134782.1:36847396-36849896 GCF_046742065.1 Oratosquilla oratoria
AGGGGGAGGAGGATGGTAGGAGAGGGGGAGGAGGAAGGGAAGAGAGGGGGAGGAGGAAGGGAAGAGAGGGGAAGGAGGAAGGGAAGAGAGGGGGAGGAGGAAGGGAAGAGAGGGGAAGGAGGAAGGGAAGAGAGGCGCAGGAGTAAGCTAAGAGAGGGGGAGGAGTAAGCGAAGAGAGGGGGAGGAGGTAGGTAAGAGAGGGGGAGGAGGAAGGGAAGAGAGGGGGAGGAGGAAGGGATGAAGTGAGCGGGGAGGAGGAAGGGAAGAGAGGGGGAGGAGGAAGGGGAAGAGAGGGGGAGGGGGAAGGGAAGAGAGGGGAGGAGGGAAGGGAAGAGAGGGGAGGAGGGAAGGGAAGAGAGGGGAGGAGGGAAGGGAAGAGAGGGGAGGAGGGAAGGGAAGAGAGGGGAGGAGGGAAGGGAAGAGAGGGGAGGAGGGAAGGGAAGAGAGGGGAGGAGGGAAGGGAAGAGAGGGGAGGAGGGAAGGGAAGATGAGGGGGATGAGGAAGGAAGAAGAGAGGGGGAGAGGAGGAAGGGAAGAGAGGGGGAGGAGGAAGGGAAGAGAGGGGGAGGAGGAAGGGAAGAGAGGGGGAGGAGGAAGGGAAGAGAGGGGCAGGAGAAAGGTAAGAGAGCGGGACGAGAACGGGAAGAGAGGGGGAGGAGGAAGGGAAGAGAGGGGAGGAGGAGAAGGGAAGAGAGGGGGAGAAGGAAGGGAAGAGAGGGGGAGAGGGAAGGGAAGAGAGGGGGAGAGGGAAGGGAAGAGAGGGGGAGGGGGAAGGGAAGAGCGGGGGTAGGGGAAGAGCGGGGGGAAGGGAAGAGAGCGGGGGAAGGGAAGAGAGCGGGGGAAGGGAAGAGAGCGGGGGAAGGGAAGAGAGCGGGGGAAGGGAAGAGAGAGGAGGATGGGAAGAGAGGGGAGGAGGTGGAAGGGAAGGAGAGGGGGAGGAGGAAGGGAAGAGAGGGGAGGAGGAAGGGAAGACGAGGGGAGGAGGAAGGGAGGAGAGGGGAGGAGGAAGGGAAGAGAGGGGGAGGAGGAAGGGAAGAGAGGGGGAGGAGGAAGGGAAGAGAGGGGGAGGAGGAAGGGAAGAGAGGGGGAGGAGGAAGGGAAGAGAGGGGGAGGAGGAAGGGAAGAGAGGGGGAGGAGGAAGGGAAGAGAGGGGGAGGAGGAAGGGAAGAGAGGGGGAGGAGGAACGGGAAGAGGGGGAGGGAGGAAGGGAAGAGAGGGGGAGGAAAAAAAGAGAGGGGGAGGAGGAAGGGAAGAGAGGGGGAGGGGGGAAGGGAAGAGTGGGGGAGGGGGGAAGGGAAGAGGGGGGAAGGGAAGAGAGGGGGAGGAGGAAGGGAAGAGAGGGGGAGGGGGAAGGGAAAAGATGTGGAGGGGGAAGGGAAGAGGGGGAGAGGGAAGGGAAGAGAGGGGGAGGGAAGGGAAGAGAGGGGGAGGAGGGAAGGGAAGAGATAGGGGAGGAGGGAAGGGAAGAGCAAGGGGTAGGAGGGAAGGGAAGAGCAGGGGGAGGAGGGAAGGGAAGAGCGGGGGAGGGAAGGGAAGAGCGGGGGAGGGAAGGGAAGAGCGGGGGAGGGAAGAGGGAGGGGGAGGGAAGGGAAGAGAGGGGGAGGGGGAAGGGAAGAGAGAGGGGGAGGGGGCAGGGAAGAGAGGGGGAGGGGGAAGGGAAGAGAGGGGGAGGGGGAAGGGAAGAGTGGTGGAGGGGGGAAGGGAAGAGAGGGGGAGAAGGAAGGGAAGAGAGGGGGAGGAGGAAGGGAAGAGAGGGGGAGGAGGAAGGGAAGAGAGGGGGAGGAGGAAGGGAAGAGAGGGGGAGGAGGAAGGGAAGAGAGGGGGAGGAGGAAGGGAAGAGAGGGGGAGGAGGAAGGGAAGAGAGGGGGAGAAGGAGGAGGAAAGGAGGAGGAAAGGAGGAGAGGGGAGGGAGGGAAGGGGAAGGAGAGGGGAGGGAGGGAAGGGGAAGGAGGAAGAGAGGAGAGGGAGAGGAGAGATGGAGGGTAGAGGGTAGAGGGTAGAGGGAGGAGAGGGTGAGGAGAGAGAGGGGGAGTTGGAACGGAAGGGGAGGAGAGAGAGGGGGAGTTGGAACGGAAGGGGAGGAGAGAGAGGGGGAGTTGGAACGGAAGGGGAGGAGAGAGAGGGGGAGTTGGAACGGAAGGGGAGGAGAGAGAGGGGGAGTTGGAACGGAAGGGGAGGAGAGAGAGGGGGAGTTGGAACGGAAGGGGAGGAGAGAGAGGGGGAGTTGGAACGGAAGGGGAGGAGAGAGAGGGGGAGTTGGAACGGAAGGGGAAGAGAGGGAGAGTTGGAACGGAAGTGGAGGAGAGGGGGACAGGGAATGGAAGAGGAGAAGGGGAGGGGGAGAAGGGGAGGGGGAGGAGAAGGGGAGGGGGAGGAGAAGGGGAGGGGGAGGAGAAGGGGAGGGGGAGGAGAAGGGGAGGGGGAGGAGAAGGGGAGGGGGAGGAGAAGGGGAGGGGGAGGAGACGGGGAGGGGACGGAGAAGGGGAGGGGGAGGAGAAGG
>NC_134782.1:36859896-36867396 GCF_046742065.1 Oratosquilla oratoria
TAGCACGGATCACGTCCTTGTCCCATTATCACTCGAGCATCAAAAAGTCAACAAATCTTCTGCAAATGGTTGCAATGCAACACACATTCTCTCTCTCGCCCCCCTCCCTCTCTCTCTCTCTAAATGACTTGCAATATCACTGAGTTCGTAAACTGGGCAACCCATCCTTTCCGAGTCTGTCTGTCTGTCTGTCTAGCTGCCTGTTCGTCTCTGTGTCTGTGTGTCTTGACCATGGATGCAAAATCACTGACAATACACAATGGCTTCCTCCCTCCTCCTCCTCCTCCTCTTCCTCCTCCTCCTCCTCTTCCTCTCTCTCCCTCCCTCCTTCTCTTCATCCTTCTTTTTTCTCTCTCTCATTTCATATGGTTTCCAATATCTCCCTCCCTCCCTCCCTCTCTCTCTCTCTCTCTCTATCTCTCTCTCTCTCATCAATTCCTGTATTTTGAACGCTATAGATACTTCGCAAATGTGATTCACCATGGTCTTGGACCACGTGCTGGACACGTGATCGACAAGAATTACCCCTCTGATTGAGAGCTCAGAGCTCGTATATGGCCCCATCTATGGACAATGCTGTGACCCTACACACACATACTATTTTCTTGCTCAAGAGGAACTGTAACGGCTTGGAGTGGTAGTGAAGCTTTCAAGCCTTGGGTGGGGACTGATCTCGGACCTCCCACAAAATAGTCCATGACACTAACCACAATACCCGTTAACCGTGTGTGTGTGTGTGTGTGTGTGTGTGTGTGTGTGTGTGTGTGTGTGTGTGTGTGTGTGTGTGTGTGTGTGTGTGTGTGTGTGTGGTCTTTGGATAGCGTGTTGGACTCGTGATCAACAGCTATTTCCCACCCGGAAGAGAGCTAAAAGCTCGTATGACCGATCTATGGGTAATGCTATGACCTTACACACACGCACACACACACACACACACACACACACACACACACACACACACACACACACACACACCCAACTCCCCGCCCACGAGAGTCAAAGTAACGACCCGAAGCGCAGCGATACCGAAATAATTTCGGCCCTGGGCAGGATTCGAACCAGGTACTGCCGCACCTCCATACCGGCAGTCCAGGACTCTATCAACCGCGCCACCGAGTCGTGTGTGCGTGTCTGTGTGTGCATGTGTGTGTGGGTGTGTGTGGGTGGGTGTGAGTGTGTGTGTATGTGCGTGCATGAGATGTATGTGTGTGTATGTGTGTGAATGTATGTGCGTGTTTGCATATGTGTGTGTGTGTGTGTGTGTGTGTGTGTGTGTGTGTGTGTGTGTGTGTGTGTGTGTGTGTGTGTGTGTGTGTGCGTCTGTGTGTGTGTGTGTGTGTGTGTGTGTGTGTGTGTGTGTGTGTGTGTCTGTGTGTGTGTGTCTGTGTGTGTGTGCGTCTGTGTGTGTGTGTATGTGTGTATTCACTTGGTTTGGATCACGTGTTGGACTCGTGATCGACAGCTATTTCCCTCCTGGAAGAGAGCTCAGAGCTCGTAGGTCGATCTATGGGTAATGCTATGACCTTGCACACACACACAACCCCAACTCCCGCCCACGAGAGTTGGAGTAACACCCCTCAGCGCTGCGATACTGATATTATTTCAGCCCCGGGCGAGATCGAACCCGACCTCCGTAGTGGCAGGCCAGTAGTTCTAACCACAGCGCCATGTGTATGTGTGTGTGTGTGTGTGTGTGTGTATGTGTATGTGTGTGCGTGTGTATGTGTGTGTGTATGTGCGTGCATGCGCGTCTGTGTGTGTATGTGTATGTATGTGTGTGAATGCATGTGCGTCTATGCATGTGTGTGTGGGGGGTAAGCGCGCGTGTATGCAAACCCAAACGAGGAAGACGTTTCGTGATATCAAGTGACTCGTTGTTTTCACTCTGGTTGCCGCCAAGTGACTTGTTCAGATCGTGACGGGGGTAGGGGGAGGTGGAGGGGGAGGGTTAGAGTCCCGCTCGGCAAGAACTCCTGTTTTGAAAGAAGCATAAAACTCCATTATTCAGGGAAAAAATAAAATAGATCAAGAATTATTCAAATAAATATACCAACGGATGAGAGACTCGTATATATTTATTAGTATAAAAAAATAACAGTTTCTAGAAATAATCGAAATCTGAAAATGTTGCATGACGTCACAACTGAAGACAAGCCAATCAGAAGAAGAGACACGACGTCACGATTGAAGACCAGACAATCAAGAGAAAAGGCTACTGCAGGGAAGAATTGTCGAAGACAGTTGGACAGAATGTTAAATTATTGAACGATGAGCAGCCGAGAGCCCCCCCAAAGCCGGGACGGGCACAGCCCGGGGCTCGTATGTATAAATGAAAGAACAAACCAATACATTGATAAATGAAAAAAAAAGATAAATAGGTAAAAGAATCAATAAAATTTATCAAGAATAAATTTATTAATAGGTAATTCAAGTAACAAAACAAATAAACAAGTATACAAATACATAGACGTACGTATAAATCAATAGCTAAATAAAAAAGAGCAACATACAAATGAATATTGTGACCGGCGCCAATCTATCATTGATGGCTTCAAATATAACGAGTCTGTTTTTGAGTAAATGACATGTTTTGAACTCATTTCTTCCACAAAATTAATTGACCTGTGTCAGCATTTGTACACACCCATTTTTTTTTTTTTCAGCTTTGGAGCAAACAGATCTTTCTTCGAGTGACATATGGTCGCCTGAAACCCTGTATGTCCTATGTCTTTCTATGACGTCATTTGTCCTTTAAGACCCATGACGTCATTTCCTTCAAAAGGGCTAATGACGTCATAAAAACGTCATAAAAGGGCCTAGTCCAGACTTTAGCTATCTTGGGGCTCACAAGGTGCTTGGAGACCATAAGATACCCAATAAACGTGCTGGAAAGCGACTAATGGCAACTCAACACGTAGCAAACTCCTTCAGGGATATTAACTGGCACGCGCGTGTCGTATCTCAAAATGGAATCAGTTGGATCGATTCGATACGCCACGCTCATTTGAATAAAAGTATTTATATTGGTGTGTTCTACGTCGTTTTCTTTTAGATGTAAACTTGGCTTTGTCGCTATGGAATCTCATGTTTTCATCATAAGTTTCTTGTGTGTTTTTTGTTTTTTTTCCTCCCAAGTCTGATTTTTGTCGATGAATTATGACGTCATGTCGGTTTGTTTTGGACACGCTATTGATTGAATGCAACGGTTTTCTTTCATCGTTGTTTTAAGTTTAGAAGATTTTATCAAATCACACGCACACACACAAGGCAGCAACATATTCCAGGGCACATATTTCGACGCAAAAACTTCTTTCTCCCATTCTCTCTACCGGCCTCTCTGTCTTGTTTATTATAAGCGCAAGGACGCACGCGCGCACTCGCATATATTGGAAAGCTATCAAGAGAAAGCTGCCGTCGTTCCAGGAGATTGATGGCCTTTTCATGGTTTGATAATAGCCAGCGATTAATTACCAAGGTCTTTGACTACTTCAACATACTGGCGAAGTAAACTCAGAGGTTAAATCTAAACTGATCTCCAATCGCTTGGCGCTGGCCTGACCAAAATGCTTGCGACACACTCCCTTGAAGGGTGCAACATCCTCTCTCTCCTTCTCTCTCTCTATCTCTCTCTCTTTCTCTCTCTCTTCCAAGCCCTTATCCTATTATCCATTTTCTCTACAAGTTTATTCATCTACTTATCTACCCACTCATTAACTTGTATAATAATCCTTTCATTAAATCCGTAATTAGTTTACGTTTGATAAATATTCACCAATTTGTATATCCTACTTCAAACATTTTCACTGATCTATTATTAATGTGTTGTATTTATTAACTTGTTCAATTATTCATTTATGTAATGACTGACTGAGTTCGGTGATTCGACATTCTATCGACGACATCGACCACGAACAGCAGCCGCGGACCCTAAGCCTGCAAGAGGAGGAGGAGGAGGATATGGATGAGGAGAAGCAGGATAAGGAGGAAAAGGAAGAGGAGGAGGAAAAGGAGGAGGAGTAGGAGGATAAGGAGGAGGAGAAGAAGCAGAAGGAGCAGGAGGATGATAAGGAGGAGGATGAAAAGGAGGAGGACGAAAAGGAAGAGGAGGATGAAAAGGAGGAGGATAAGGAGGAAAGGAGTAGGAGGAGGATAAGGAGGAAAGGAGGAGGAGTATAAGGAGTATAAGGAGTAAAGGATAAGAGGAGGATAAGGAGGAAAGGAGGAGGAGGAGGAGGAGGATATGGAGGATAAAGAGGAGGAGGAAGAGGATATGGAGGATAGGGAGGAGGAGGAAGAGGATATGGAGGATATGGAGGATAAGGAGGAGGGGAAGGAAGAGAAGGAAGAGGGGAATAAGGAGGAGAATAAGGAGGAGAAGGAGGAGGAGGAAGACAAGGAGGGTGAGAAGGAAGAGGAGGACAAGGAAGATGAGCAGGAAGAGGAGGACAAAGAAGATGATGATGAGGAGGAGGAGTAGGAAGATAAAGAGGAGGAGGGGAAGGAAGAGGGGGAGAATCTCTACAGCGAGCTATGCCCCACGTGTCAGAAAATAGGAGGACTGTTGGACGGCTTCTGATGTGTATCTTCTTCTACGCCTCCATTGAGAGTATGCGTGGAGCAGTGGTACTGTAAAGCTCGTTTCACACGTATCGACTTTTCGCCGTGCGCCGTCCACGACACGGCGTCGTCACGTCATGCTCTCAAATAAGCATGGGTGTTTATGGACGCCTTCTCACGTGGTTGTGGTCATGACGTGCGAAAGCGTCCATAGACACCCATGGTTATTTGATAGCACGACGTCGTGTCCTAGACGGCCACGGCGAAAAGTCGATACGTGTGAAACGAGCCTCAGCCACAGACATTTCCACGGCGAGGTGTACAAAGAGTATCGTCCACCCAGTGGAAAGAACGGTCCTGCAGTGGGCCATGTCTTCCTAGTGTTTCTCCTCTTTTCCTGCCCCCCCCCCCCGTCACTTTCTACTAGAACCTTACATAATAACATAAGAAAGGAGGAGAATGCAGGAGAACTTGAACTGCAGTAGCTTCTTGCAGCCGTCATGGACCAGCGTCATTTTGGATTCGATGTTTGTAGGTCCGTTTCCACCTCCCAATTTCCTTTGTGATCATTCGGGTGTTGGCACACACGAGGCTTTGTATTATTAACTCAAATAAACCTGTTGCTTTATTCTCTCCATTTGTCTGTCTCTCTCTCGGCCTCTATCTGTCTCCCTTTCTCGATCTCAGCCTGTGCCTCTGCCTCCCCCTCTCGGTCTTAGCCTGTGCCTCTGTCTCCTTCTCTCGGTCTCATCCTCTCTCTCTCTCTCTCTCTCTCTCGTTCTGCCTGTCTCTCTCCGTTTCTCTTTCTCGTTCTGCCTCTGTTTCTCTCTCTTGGTCTGTCTCTGCCTCTCTCTGTTCCTCTCTCTCTCGGTCTCTGCCTCTCTCTGTTTCTCTCTCTCGGTCTCGGTCTCTGCCTCTCTCTGTTCCTCTCTCTCTCGGACTCTGCCTCTCTCTGTTTCTCTCTCTCGGTCTCTGTCTCTGCCTCTCTCTGTTCCTCTCTCTCTCGGACTCTGCCTCTCTCTGTTTCTCTCTCTCGGTCTCGGTCTCTGCCTCTCTCTGTTTCTCTCGCTCGGTCTCGGTCTCTGTCTGCCTCTCTCTCAGTCCCTGCCTCTCTCTCAGTCCCTGCCTCTCTCTCTCTCGGTCTGTCTCTCTCTCACCTTGTTGCTCCTATCTCCCAACCAGCCTCCGATTTAGCATCCGTTCAATCCTTGTGTCTGATATGGCAAAGTTTCTTCCTGTCTCCCTAGCAGCCTTCAAATTACTCCAATTTCTGTTCTCAACCATGGTCCTTCCTTCTAAGGTCTCAAAACAATATTTTCTGACTACTCATCGCTGTATACCGTGATTTTGCTCTTTTTGAGTTTATATAAGTATCTCTTCAATTCTTGGTTTCATCTATCTCTTTTATGCTTCTTCAACTCATTCCACCGAACATCATTACTAATTCGATTCTTCCATCGCCCCGATATATCGTCTTTTATTTTTTTTCCTTCGGTTTTCTGTCACCATGCCAATCTTTACACCCATTTTTAATTGGCTACACTCCTATTTCGGGCTGCATCTTCAAGAACTGGTCAATATGCAGAGAATCGTTCATTCCTCAGATCGTCCTTTTAGACTATTCTTACTTTCTTTTTATTTTATTTTTTTTCAATTCCTGACATTTCTCTTTCTCCTGCTCCTCCCCTTTATATGTCCACATTGGTCATTTCCAGTAAAAAATTGATTCATGTTCCAGGGTTCTCTCTCTCTCTCTCCATCTCTCTCTATCTCTCTCTCTCTCAAACGTGATCCACCTTTGTCCATTTCTAAGATATTATTGGGCCTTGTTCCAAATTCCTGTGTTGGACGCCACACCCTTTGTAGAGGATCCTTTTGTCTTATAATTCAATTTATCTATTTATTCATCTAGATATTTATTTACCTAGTTACTTATCTATACATTCATTTGTAATACGATACTACTTTCGTGGAATTTAATCTCCTATATTATTCCATTTGTTCTTTCAAAGCAATATTCTTTTCCTTAGTATGATCTTCAAATCCAATGTATCGGCTCCTCCTTTGTCTCCATTTCTTTCGGTATAAAAACGTGACCTTTCATTTTATTCTAATTATATATAAATATTTTCATACACCACAGGCCCCTATACACATCTTCATATACTTTATACATACACATAATTACAAACACATATGCACAACTTTTATTCTGATGAAAAAGACAAACTAAATTGACTGAAGATTCATCGAATTTGCTTCGGCGATGGGATTTTAGTTGTTTGATATTACTGCACCCATACCTGTGTGTATATATATATATATATTATATATATATATATATAATATATATATATATATATATATATATTTATATATATATATATATATATATATATATATTTATATATATAATATATATATATATACTGTATAATATATATATACTGTATAATATATACTGTATATATATATATATATATACATATGTATATATAACGTATATACTTATATATGTATATATATATACATATATAAATATATATGTATATATACATGTATATATATATATTATATATATACATATATATACAGTATACATATATATACACATATATAGAAATATATATATATATACATATATAAATATATATAAATATATATATATCTATAGATGTATGCATATATATACATATATATTTATACATATATAAATATATATATATATATATAAATGTATAAATATATATATATATACATATATACTGTATATATATACACATATATATATATATATGCATATATGTATATATACATATATATACATATATATATATATATATATATATATACACACATGCAAAGTAGACCACTTGGAAAAAGGAACTAACGAAGCAGAGCGCTTTCGTATATTACATCTTCAGTGCAAAAAGTACATAGTAA
>NC_134782.1:36879896-36887396 GCF_046742065.1 Oratosquilla oratoria
ACATAGATACATATACATTATATATATATACATAGATACATATACATTATATATATATATACATAGATACATATACATAGATACATATACATTATATATATATATTATTATTCAACCACAAACAACTTTTAATATACATGCCATCGCAATCGAGACTGAAGAATCGCTCGAGCGATTCGTCAGTCTCGATTGCGATGGCATGGAATTAAAAGTTGTTTGTGGTTTAATAATATCAATTGATCGCTGGGAACCATTCAGTGTAAATATATATATATATATATATATATATATATATACATAGATACATATACATTATATATATATATACATAGATACATAATTATATATATATATTATATATATATATATATACATTATATATACATCTATACATATACATTATATATTAGAACAGAATATACTAGAAGAGAAGATTTGGACGAGGAGTGTTAAGCCTTCCATTCAACGGTCACAAAAATTGCAGAGGAAGTAATTCAATGTAAGACATCATACAGTAAAAAGAAAAAGCAAACACTGGTGGACAGAAAAGGTAGAAAAAAAATGTCAAAATAAAAATGAAGAAATTTCGGAAATCGATGAGAACAAGGCAAATGGATGACAGACTGGAATACATTGAAGCTAGAAGAGAAGCGGAGAGAGTAAAGAATCAGGAAAAATATAAAACATGGGAGAAAATTGGGAGAGATCTTGCATAAGATTTACTAGGAATTAGAAGGCTAATTTACAACTTGGCTAAAAATTACAGAAAAAATCAGCACCACCATCATGTGCTATTAAAGATGAAGATGGAGAAGAGCTACTAACAGACGCCGAGATAATTGACATTAGATGGAAAAACTACTTCGAAAACTTGTTGAATATACTAAAGAACGTAGAACAAAATGAAACAGAGCACAATGTAGACGAACTCTTAGAATAGGACGAAGATCCAATTACCGTTGAAGAGATAAATCATCCTTAAATCGAATGAAAAATGGCAAAGCAACAGAAGATATTCCATCTGAGATATTAAAAAACATCGGGTTCCCATAAAGATCTTGTGGTGCATCTTGGATAAAGAAGAGTACAACATTCCTCCCAAACTTAAAAGGGCAATAAAAAGGACGTACATAAACGATGCATGCCGCGTTAAGACCCTGCAGGCAAATGGGGAATGGTTTACCATAACTTCAGGAGTAAAACAAGGAAGTGTGCTTTCCCCAGTCTTATTCATCATCTTCATGGACTATTGTGGAAAGTCAATAACGGGAAGAGCGAAGGGAAAAATATTCGGCTACGCAGACGATCTGGCATTGATAGCAGAAACTGAAGAAGTGTTACAGAGGTTCATTTTAGTTTGGGATGAAGAATTATCAGCCAAAGGTATGAAAATTAATAAAGGAAAAACAGAGGTTATGCTGCTGAGTAGAAATCAAGAAGACATGCAAGTGAGATTAGGAAATACAATTTTGAACCAAACAAATCAGTTTAGATATTTAGGAGTAGTTTTCGGCACAGAAAATGACACCTTGATTGAGATAAATAACAGGATCACGAAGTTTAATGCGACTCTCTACTTACTATATCCACTCATTAAAGACTGCCACGTACCAAGGAAAGTAAAGACCATCTTATATACGAGTATACTACGACCTATACTTACATATGGGCACGAGGCATGGTCGCTTACCACCAAGGTTAGAAATAAAATTCAAGCAACAGAAATGAAAGTTTTAAGATTAATAAGGAATGTCACCAGAAGAGACACATATATACTGTACAATAACTTGCACCCAATTCTCCAGACGGGGAGCCTAAAAGGAATTTTCCTCATCTTTTCTTTTTTCTGCACGAGAGGTCGAAGAGTAGGTGGGGAGTCGCCGCTTAAGTGTAGCGGCTTCACTATGGATGTACTGTGTCTTGCTGCATTGCCTCTGGCCCAGGGAAGTGTGTGAGATACAGGGATGACCCGTCATCCACGAGGAGCTGAGATGGGAGGGGTGGAAAAGATGGCGGAGGGGAGTGGAATGAGTGGGAGTGAAATGGGTACTCCACTACCTCCCTCTGAGTCTACGATTTTTTAGGAAAAACATATGAATCTGTTTTCCCTAAAAAAATACGTAGACTCAGAGACGACTTGATACAGGTCTTTAAGATTCTAAAGGGAATTGACGACATCAAAAGTGACAATTTTCACACTGAATGATAATCAAACAAGAGATAATGGTCTCAAACTGTCAGGAAATAGATTTAATTGGAAGTGGGTAGAAACAACTTCGCCATCCGTGTAGTTAATGAATGGAACAAACTTCCTGCAGAGGCAGTGAAATGTAGTTTAGTTCGTTTAGATAAACACCTAAGCAAGATGCTGTAATGACTTCCATTTATTTTATATTATTTGTTTATCTACTTGTTTGTTATCATTTGTCTGTATTATTATTTGCTTGATTTTCATTTATTATTAGTTATATGTCAACTTATTACTATTTACTATTTACCTGTTTGTTTACTATTCAACTATACCCATGCATTTATTTTAATCATTATCTATATAGTATTATCAATTTATATATATATATATATATATATTTATATTTATAAATATATATATATATATATATATATATATTTTTTTTTTTTTTTTTTTTTTTTTTGCATCCGACCTAGTTATGGACCAAAAGTTCTCCTGTCGACATGCTCCGCCTTTGTAATGGTTGGGAATGTGTACTTGCCTCCTGACTCGACTATCTCTCTTGAAAGGGGGAAAAAGCCCTTGGTGTATAGATTGATAGATGTATCAAATGTTTTATACATCTACTCTAACTATTCAAAATATTTCTATTTCATTTTCATTTTTACGATTAACATTTCACTTATCTATTCGTACTTATACATTCGCCAACCGCCACTTCTGCCGACGTTTGGGCCCAGGACATAAACCCACTTAGGGAATTGGCCCCCCAGGACATAAAACACCACCAATAACCGAAGTGGGTTTACGTCCTGGTCCCAAACGTCAGCACAAGCGACAGTTGGCGAGTGTTAGATTAAGTGACCTCCTAGGCGTACATCTATTTTTAATTGTATATTCATCACATTATTTCGTTCCACCGTAGCGGTGTGCACAAGAGGACAATGTCAACATCTCCTCGTAGGAAGTCTTCGAGAGTGACTCGAGCCTCCGACGGGGAGTGGAGGGCGGGGGGGGGAGAGCTCCTCGCCCCGTCTCGCCATTAGCCCCCCCTACCCCCTTCCACCGCCCTAATGGCGGCAATTAGGGGCACTGAGCCGGTAATGGGCGTAATGGCATCCTTCATCCATTGGGCGCCGGCACTCGCTCACTCGCCCGCGGGCGCCCGAGGGCGGGCGTACTGCCTACGAGGAGGAACAGAAGGAATAAGACGAGGAAGAAGACTAGGAAGAAGAAGAGGAGTAAGAGGAGTATAAAAGGAGGATGAGGATGAGGAACTACACCATAATGCATACAGGTCGGAGGCAAATAGAATATATTGGGATATTTTTTTCAATCGCTGCTTTCGCTCAGTGTACTTCCCTGCGCAAATAATAATAAATAAATGAACGAATAGATAAGTCAATAAATCACATCCTTCAGGTCACTGATCACCACAGTCAGGTCATTAAGGCACTTCGAAGCTCATGGAAGGCCTTTGCCCATGACAGGTCACGACTTCCGGTGGACCCGACCTATTTCCGGTACAGCTGCACCACTCCAGGTTGATCTGCACCGTTACCGATAAACTTGCACCACCCACGATAATCTTACACTTGCACCATTTCCTGTAGACTTGCATCCCTCCCATTACACTTGCATCACTACCGGTAGATTTGCACCATTCCCTTCCATACTGGGTGGCGCCTTTCCATTTTAGTCTGACTACCGCCAGACGATCTTATTCACTTCTATGGCTACATTTTCGGATGTGAAGGGTTACACGTAGAGAGTATTGATGGGGTAAGGAGCCAACGGTCATATCATCTGAAGCCTGTGTGCAGTGACACGTGCGCAGTTTCCCCTGTGGTCACACTTGGAAACGCGTCCGTCCAAGTCTGCGCAGTTGCGTCTGCTCATCAACTTACCCCCTCTCGCTCTATCTCGCTGTTCATCTCTTCGTGTTTGTTTGTTGGTGTCATTTTACTTATTCGTTTTTTGTTCATTTGTTTGTTTTTATTATTGTTATAATTTTTGTCATTATCATTATCATTGTTATTACTACTACCTACCATTAGTTATCATTATCACTGTCTTAAATATTATTACCTTTCAAGGAGGAAAACGCCATAGAATATTCCCCAATAACATTACAGATCGTTTGTGACGTCATTCCTCTCAATTGAGGAAAAATTACGTCACAATCTTGAGCGATATTCCAATTGTAGAAAACGTCATAGACACGTCATAAAAACAGACCCAAACCTTATGAACCTTTGCAACGTCATACCTCGAAAGAAAAAAAAAAAAAAAAAAAAAAACGTCCCTTTCCAACGCAGAACAACATATGGCGTCAGAGATCGTCCTCTGGCATCTCTCGGGATTCAAGGTCGCTTTGAGTCAACCCTAGGTCACCCAGACAAGGACGTTCAGTCCTGAGGCATCGACAGCAAGCCATAAGGATTTCTCCTTAAATGATGTTCATCAGCTGGCGGACAAGAACGGTTCTTCAAGAAGTTAGCAAGCTAGATATATAAATGAATTAATAAAAATCAGTAAATAACTAAACATAGATAAATAAACAAATAGGAAATGAATAAACAAAATATATAGAATATATAAAGATTATTTAAGATATGAATAAATGTCACTGGTTTGAAGGAGTAGATTGACTGTTGGGGTCTATCGATCCCTTGGAAAATATTATATATATATATATATATATATATATATATATATATAGAGAGAGAGAGAGAGAGAGAGAGAGAGAGAGAGAGAGAGAGAGAGAGAGAGAGAGAGAGAGAGAGAGAGAGAGAGAGAGAGGAGTGTAGGACAGTTGCTCACCGGATAGTTGCTCATCGGGCAATTACTCACCGGACAGTTGCTCACCGGACAAGTGACAAATAGGACATTTGCTCACCAAAGGATTATTTTTTACTTTTCTTGAACTTAATAACAAACAATATACAGGATTTTTTAGTTATATTGAAGTTTATTACAGCAATAATACACAAACAATATACAAACTTTCATGTTTTAGTTTTTAATTCATTATAAAATTCAATACAAATTTCTTCCATCAATATATAGTGATTACAGTTTTACAACTGGTGCAGTATTGAAGTGGGTTCATTGTCTTTTGTGATTCACAAGTCCATTCTAATGGTGTGGCCAACTGCATTTTGAAAGTCAAGAAGACACTGACTTCCTGCAGCATACCCCTGGCACAGATTCCGAAGGCGGTTCTGCATCTGATGAGTCACCCTCTTCACCCGCTTCTTTGGTGGTTGCCCTCGTTGGTTTTGTAGAATTTGTGTAGCCACTACAGCCTGGTCTTTTCGCAAATTGTCAATTAAAGGACAATGAACCCGCTTCAGTACTGCACCAGTTGTAAAACTGTAATCACTATATATTGATGGAAGAAATTGGTATTGAATTTTATAATGAATTAAAAATTAAAACATGAAAATTTGTATATTGTTTGTGTATTATTGTTGTAATAAACTTCAATACAACTAAAAAAAATCCTGTATTATTGCTGTAATAAACTTCAAGATAACTAAAAAAAATCCTGTATATTATATTATCAAGTTTGTATATTGTTTGTGTATTATTGCTGTAATAAGCTTCAATATAACTAAAAAATCCTGTATATTATTTGTTATTAAGTTCAAGAAAAGTAAAAAAATAATCCTTTGGTGAGCAAATGTCCTATTTGTCACTTGTTCGGTGAGCAACTGTCCGGTGAGCGATTGTCCGGTGAGCAACTGTCCGTACCCGGAGAGAGAGAGAGAGAGAGAGAGAGAGAGAGAGAGAGAGAGAGAGAGAGAGAGAGAGAGAGAGAGAGAGAGAGAGAGAGAGGGAAATGGTGTCCTTTATGTTGAAAAGGCACGTGATCGAGTGCATATAGGAGAAGCGTGAAAGATAATGGAGATGTCACGTATCTCGAATGTTCACGTGTTTCTTTGTAGTAGTGGTCGCAAGTAGTCGGCCAGCATGCAGTTTTCACACATACACCCCCCTTTTATCGCCCAGCTGTGGACCAAGTTTGACACACCCAGTTCGTCAACAATGGTCAAAGCAGCGGCGTCTTTTGTTAATTGCTTGCCTTTAGGTCAAGAGTCGTGAACGTTAGGCATCAGGGGCACATCTTGCCAAATTGTTTTTGAGTATGTTTCTTCCTTTTGTTTATGTGCTTATTCTATTCTTTGAATTTAGCCAGCATTCCATTAACACTTGTTGTATCAAATTTACATATGATGGTACGCTACGTCGTACTCAACATCTCTTTGTAATAAAAAAAAAGTTGTATTAATGCAACTAGTATGGCAACAGTTATCAATCGCCGGCCAACTGGCTGGATATGTGTGCACATATGTAAAGTTGTCATGTGATTACTATTATTTTGTAATTCCTTTTTACTATGTCGATTGTGTTAGTACTAAGGTTTTTATTATTATAACATTCTTGTATGTTTTAGGGTTGTAGTGGGTTAGGCTTGTATACGGTTTCCAAAAGGGATAGGGAAGACTCCCTATTTGTCCTTTCGGCCTTATGACATTCGGTGACCCCCTCAGGTCAATTGTCGATCCTTTATAAGGGAAGGTCAACCTTTCTCAGTGTATACATATACACTGAATGGTTCCCAGTGATCAATTAATATATTTTTTCAACCACAAATCACTTTAAATTCCATGCCATCGCAGTCGAGACTGAAGAATCGCTCGATGGAGGCATCCGTTGGAAATTGAAACGTGGACGAGCCGAGGATTCGAACCCAGCTAACCCGTAACAAAGTTACAGTGACTTAAACCAACACACTATCTTGATAGCGTGTTACAGTGACTTAAACCAACACGCTATCTTGATAGCGTGTTACAGTGACTTAAACCAACACGCTATCTTGATAGCGTGTTGGTTTACGGGTTACGGGTTAGCTGGGTTCGAATCCTCGGCTCGTCCACGTTTCAATTTCCAACGGATGCCTCCATCGAGCGATTCTTCAGTCTCGACTGCGATGGCATGGAATTAAAAGTGATTTGTGGTTGAAAAAAATCTTTCTCAGTGTGTATGTGTGTAACCAACACACACACACACATACACACCCCTTCCCGCCTTCGTTTGGGCGACATGGGCTCTACCAACTCCCCTACACACCCCACACCCCCACACCCGTATTTGCCGACGTAGGAAATACCTGCGTGCCGGAAGCCCGGCAGCCTATCTATCTCTCTCTTCCTTCCGTCATTTCTATCTGTTCTTCCCCTTTCCCCCCTCTCCCTCCGTGGTGCCATGATATTATATTGATGTAATGTTAAGTGTAATGCGGA
>NC_134782.1:36894896-36904896 GCF_046742065.1 Oratosquilla oratoria
TTTCTGAGCCAGGTACTGATATAAAATTGGTATTATCTTTATAATTTCTCTCTTTCTCTCCGCGATTGTAAATATTTATTGCTTTTCTTTTTGTTCTTTTCAACATTCCCTCTGGATATCCAAGTTTGTCAAAGGTTTTCATAATGTAATCAAATTCGCTTTCTAGGTATTCATTACTACAGATTCGTAGTGCCCTGAGAAAAAATCCTATTACTATACCACTCTTTGTCCTATCATCATGTGCGGAGAAGTAATGTACTAAATCCTCTTTGTTTCCTTTCTGTATACTGAGAAAGTTACAGTTTTTCCCACTCGTCATATTAACGTATCTAGGAAGGGCAATTGTCCGTTTTGTTCCTCTTCTACGGTGAACTGAATATCGCTGTTGACCGCGTTAAGCATTCTCACTTTATTATTTACATTGGTGTTTTCGGGGATGATTGCGAGGACGTCGTCTACATATCTAAACCAATGTGATCCCCTACCATTGATTCTGATAAAGTTTTCTTTTTCTAATAACTCACGGGGAAAAAGTTAGTAAGCTATGATGTCAAGGTGTTATATACAAATATTTCCACTGACGGTGCGTTAGAAGCAGTAAAGAGAGTAATAAAAGATATGAACGATACTGACCTACCCATAAGAAAACAAGATTATATAGAATTGATAGATTTATGCATAAATTTCGGTGCGTTTACTTTTAATGGTGACGAATATGAACAACATAGAGGTCTCGCTATGGGTAGTCCTTTAAGTGCAGTGATGGCCTCTCTATATGTGGAGTTAATAGAAAAAGAAAACTTTATCAGAATCAATGGTAGGAAGGAAATTCTTATGAATGATATCCCTAATTACAAAAGATGAAAAAGTCATTAGGGATATCATTCATAAGAATTGCCTTCCTACTAATGAGAACAACAAAATCAGAGTTCTCATCTACTACAAAAATCCAAAAACTTCTTCTCTGATCATGACAAACAATTTGTCTAGGCGATCAGATTTCACATCTAGAACTTATGCAGTGTATCAATATAGCTGTTCTACAGGAGATTGTAAGCTCCTTTCTCACACTTACATTGGTTTTACTATATGTAAAGTCAACCGTCGCCTATCTTTTCATCTACAAGAGGGAGCAATCAAAGAACATCATAGGAATTTCCATAACACTGCACTCAGAAGGGATGATTTGATCAAGAACACCAAAATTATTGGATCGAGTAATGACCCTAGGAGACTACAATTACTCGAAGCCTTTCACATTAAAGACAAAGCTCCAATCATTAACATTCAGAGCAATCTAATCTCTTCTATCCCATTATATAGAAATAAAAATCCCCCACTCCCCCCTCCCTCTACCCCTTCTCTCTTTCTCCCTTCACCTCCACTTCCTCCCTCACCCTCGGTGACCACACCCGCCTAACCCTCTCCCACCCCCCAACCCCCTTACCCCTTGACCTCTGAGATCCCTATTGTCTGCCCCCCCCCACCTTTTGTTTGACCTGATCTTAGGTATATATATATACATCGGTCATCTTCCTCATGCAGCAAGAGGCGGGACTGGTGCCTATCAGTGTGAGGATCTCAGGATTGGTGGTAGCCTTCGCCATAAGAGTCATTCAGAGAGAACATGACTCGTTCCTGCGGCGAAGGCTAATCAGCGCCCTCCAGCAAGATCCGGATCTCTTCCCGCAGAAGAGGTGGTCAGCGAGGGTTGCACACCGCATAAGGGACCTTCACCTGCATGACCTTATCCTTCAGAAGAGGAGGGATGTGCCGGTGGAAGGTTATGTGCAGTCTCCCCCCTGGGAGAATCCACCGGCCAGAATCAGTGTGATGGCGTCACGACGCGGTACGCCGCTGCCGCGCCTGCGGGCGGATGCGGAGGCCACAATGAGATCTGTCGCCCAGGAAAACTGCGTCGTCTATTTCACAGACGGCTCCGTGGATCCCGTACACAACGTGGCAGGTGCAGCGTTTGTCACGAAGGACGAGGAACAGGGAGTAAGGGTGTTGGGCACTCGCTGCTCGACGCAAGCAGAGGGTGTTGCAGTGGGTCTAGCATTGACCCATGCTCTCAACACCCACCAACGTAATGTAGTTGTGCACACAGATAGTTTAGCTCTGTTGCAATTAATATCCAAAATTTATCACACTGACCAGAAAAAACTAATGACCTCACTGTTGTTTCAGCTCAAGGCCCTCCGTCAGCAAGGGAGATCAGTCGTCCTCAACTGGGTGCCGGGACACATCGGCATCCAGGGAAATGAAGCGGCAGACAGGATGGCCAGAAGAGCGGCCACAGGGGACATGGAAGGCGGAATCGGTGTCCTCCCGAGCCGAACTGAGATCTTGGCCATTGCAACGAGAGCGATGGCCAAGAGGGAACTACAAAGCCATAGGAACCTAACAGCCCAGAGGCCGTCAGCACGCTGGTATCAAGTTGCCACAGCGTATGAGCGACTGACCCCTGGAGTCCGTCTCTCCAGGATAGAGGAAGTCACCCTTCATCGACTCCGTCTCGGGTATCGATGCTTCTCGGAGGTGACGGGACAGCCGGCGCAAACGGGCTAGATCATTATGTGGCCCTTTGCCCGGCGACCAGATTTCTACGTGCGGGCCCCAGGACCTCGGCTGGGGGACTCATCCGTCGACTGACGGTGTCCCTTAACTCGTATCGGCTGGGACGCCTCCTTCAAGTGCCGCCCCCCAGATGATACGGATGGGTTCTGTTCGACTGTACTCTCTTGCTGATTTTTTTTTGACTTATGACACATTTTAATTTAAGCCAAGGACTAATGCTTTCTTCTCTTCACCTAGGTAACTGCGCATGATGCCTTAGACTGGACCGGATGGGACGCGACGGGTGCAGGAACCACGTCGGCTGGACCGGATGGGACGCGACGGACTCATAGGACACTAACCACGTCGGCTAGATCGTGGAGACCGTACAGCGCAACATATATTGACATATTTTAACAAATGTACATGTAACTTATTGTAAAAGGCATACTTGTATGCCTTCTAGGAATATGGGTAGAGACCCAAACAAGATGTATTTCTTGTAAATCAATAAATCTAAAAAAAAAAAAAATCGACATTGTCACTCTCCCTTCTTTCTCTCTTCCCTTTAAATGTAAGTCTCCGTATTTATTTTCACAAAATTGTCATCTTTATTATTTTTGTCACAATTTCTGTTACCATGTATTTTTTTTTTATTTCTGTTATATCTTGATATTGTCTTGTACCTTTACTGTTACCATGTAATTTTTGTTATTTCAGTTATATCTTGATAATGTCTTTTTCAAGACGAAACGTTGATTTCAAATAGAACATATGGAAGAATATAGAGACCTAGTTTCAATCCACCCGGTCAATGGAAAATCTCTAATCAGGAAAATCGAGAATACGAAGAAAAAACTGAACAACTACAACAATGCTGTCGTTTTTAACTGCACGTACATATATATATATATATATATATATATATATATACATATACACATATATATATACATATATACATATACACATATATATATACATATATATATATAAATATATATATACACACATATATATATATACATACATATATACACATATATATACATACAATATACACATATATATATACATATATGTATACACATATATATATACATATACACACACATATATATATATATACATATATATACATATATATATATACATATACATATATATACATATATATATATACATATACATGTATATACATATATATATATATATATACATATATTTATATATATATATATATACATATGAGTGGAAGGGTGGTGAGGTAAACACCAGGAACCGTTGGAGTTTTTATTTCTAACGTTTCGTCCTGAAAGGACTTCCTCAGAGTGTACACAAACAAATAATTGACAGCTTATATACCCACAGCTTAACCCGTTCCTCCCCGTTCGTCTTCGCTCCTCATGCACCCCCGTTCGGCATCACGAATAACCAAGCTGGCCGTTACTCTCGCCAAATTTACAAATCCATCACGGTGGTTGCTACATGGATGTAAATTGATATAGGCTGCCTCAATTACTTTTCTTATCTGTTTTGTTATATATATATGTATATACATATGTATATATGTATATACAAAACAGAGGAGAAATGCAATTGAGGCAGCCTATATCAATTTACATCCATGTAGCAACCACCGTGATGGATTTGTACATCAGTTCAGGCTAATATGTACATCAGGCTAATATGTACATCAGTTCAGGCTAATATGTTTCTATATTAAAGGAAGGACTCATTCCAATATTCTCCAGTGGTAGGAGTAAAAATGTCTACCTATTTATGGATGATGGTGTTCCTTGTCACACTACTCAAGCAACACAAAACTGGTTGAACCAAAATGGGATCAGGAAATTCCATGGCCAAGTCAGTCCCCGGATATGAACCCTATTGAACACCTCTGGGGCATATTAGACCGACAACTTCACAAAAAGAACAGGAAGCCATCTTCAAAGCCTGAAGTCTTAGGATTACTACGGGAAACATGGCAAAAAATCCCTCAAGATGATATTCGTGAACTAATCACTAGCATGCCTAGAAGGGTCCTTACATTGAAAAAGCAAAGGTGATGTCAACCAAGCATTATTCACATTATGACCATTTATAAGCACTGCAATTGTATCAATTTTTTTTTTAATAAATTAAACTTTTCTCTTGGTGTCTATTAGATTCTGTCATGTCTGTGTACATATATACATACACTAAAAACCCACTATTATTTGGATTTAAGAAAAGAAGGAAATAACGAATTTCCGTATATTTCGATCACTTGCTGTGATCCTCTTCAAGCGGAATACATAGACAAGAGAACATACATATCTTATATACAGATGAGAGAGGTAAAGTTAGGGAACATGGACAAGACATCTCATGTGGCATCTACATTGTTACGCGGGTTATGTGGTAAATCGTCTGCTTTTACAATATGAGGAAATAATTTATTAACTGCCAAGGTGGTTATGTAATCTGGTGACCATTGGCCTTTTGAGATGTTAAAATTCGGGAATTGTTTTATTAAGGAAGATTCAATAATTTTCCTTTTATAACTACATTTGGATTTGAAAATGGTTTTTGCCTCGTCCCAATTTATTCTGTGATTATTGTTGGCTACGTGTTGAAATACCGCGGAGTTATGTTGAGCATAAAAACTCAGTAAAATATGCTCAACATAACTCTTCTCATAAACACACACACACACACACACACACACATATATATATATATATATAATATGTATACATATATATATATATGTGTATATATATACACATACATATATACATATATATATATATATATATATATATATGTATATATACATATATATATATACACATATATATATATGTATATATATATATATATATGTGTGTGTGTGTGTGTGTATGTATACATATATTATATATATAAATATATATATATATTTGTGTGTGTGTGTGTGTGTGTGTGTGTGTGTGTGTGTGTGTGTGTGTGTGTGTGTGTGTGTGTGTGTGTGTACATTTATATGTATACATGCCTGTGTCAGTATGTATATGTACATATGTATGCATGCATAGACACTATATATGTACACTATACGAGGCAACATCTATATATAATAGCAAATTTCTTACTTTCTAAAATGCAATCAATGTACCTGGAAAAATACCCAAACCTAAACAAATAAAATCGTATCAATACGATTCCAGATAGGTTTGCGGCTTTTGTGACAAGCACTCTCATTAATGAAAACATTGAAAGAGGCGGAGTATCACATTACTATCATAATAGTCCCGGAATATGAACTGGGTCCTGCTGCCCCCCTCCCCGCCAAATAAAAAAAGTGGGGAATTCATTCCAAAAAGTTGAGGAATTCCCTATTAAGGTCTACTAACAAAAAATATGCCAATTTGGGTCGATATTCCTTATGCTAATTTGGTCGCTAATTTTTACGCCAATTTCTGGTCACCCATTCGGAACAACCTCGTCTTCCTCTTCGTCACAGGTAAGGTTAACACCTGAGATTGAAGGGGGCTTACCCGAGGTGCTGCCTCTCCTGGGAGAACCTCGAGCCCCGAGGACGACACCTTATCAGAGATCTCCTCAAGGGCGAAGACACGAAGTGGAGGGTTCGTCCCTTCAATTTGGTGATACTCCTCAAAAATATTCGTCCAGACTGCCCCCAGACGATTTTATTCAACCACGGGAGGCAAGATGAGACTTCTATACATCTTCCTGACCGTAACGCAGGTCTAAGCTAAATAGAATCACCTGGCAGCCGTCTGAAGGACATACGCAAAGAATGTAGTGTGAGGGGAGTTCTCAGAAGCTGAAGATGTCGAAGACTCGTTTCTTCTTTGCCTCGTTTTTTTTCAGTAACCGACATCGACGAGCGTTCTGGAAGCGACTTCGAGTATCCTTGAACTCGAAGTGCGCCTCCGAAGGTCGTTACCATTCGAGGCGTAAGCGAAGACGACCTGAACCAGACGATGTCTATCGAAAGACAAAGGAAAACTCAGAAAAGGTGACATTAAAAATAAAACAACAGAGGACAAGCACTGTGGCCTGATGGGATCTCAAACTGGATATTCAGAAGATACGCAGAACAACTGGTTCATGAAATTCATGAGTTGTGTTCATTAGAAAAATGAAAACAGTCCACAGATTGAAAAAGGTCAACGTGGTTCCAATTTATACAGGAGTAAGGGGGAGCCCCGGAACCGGTGTTTCCCAAACTAGTGGGCGCCCCCTACCCTCATGGAGGCGTGAAGTCATTTGCTCAAAAATCGTTGTTTAATAAGAATAATTAAATTATTCCAAGAACAAGTATCTACCTTTACATACTTGCAAAGCATATCCCTTGCAGTAACCCCTAACCCATTTTCTACTCAGTTAGCTCTCCTTTATATCCCGAATTGAAAAAATGTATGATTTCACATAAATACAAAAAAGGTGGGGAGGGTGTGGGTCTTCTGAAAGCAAAAAGGGGGCGTCAAAGAGCATAGTTTGGGAACCACTGGCCCTAAATCATAGACCTGCGTCCTTGAACACATGATAACTAAAATGTGTGAAAGAAATGTGACAGACAGATGGATAATATCTATGGAAAAGATGATCTTGGCGAATGACCAGTTTGGATACAAAACAGGAAAGCCACGTGTTTTAACATTTTTGAGTTTCACACACACACACACACACACACACATTTATATATATATATATAATTAAGAACATCCAAAATTTTCCCAGTCCATCTGACTCGCCACAAGAAGATGCTGAATAAGTTGGAACTATCAATATTCTAATATTGATAGTTCCAGTCTATCTAGAAGAGGTGATAACAGTAATCAAAAATAGGAATGGAGTGGATATAAAGGACAAAGAAGACTTTCCATTGTGTGTGACAGAAGAAAAACCGTGGAAAGATCACGAAAAAAGACGTATCTAAAGGATAGCAAGAAATTATTTTTCTATGGAAAAAGAAATAGTACAGTTAGAAAATGTAACCCAATCTATAACCAGGATTTTTTTTACCAATGGAAGCACAAAGACGACACAGACCAGTATAGTGAATATATTACAATCAGGTGAAAACACACACACACACACACACACACACACACACACACACACACACACACAGTCACACACACGTGGGGAAGTTGCCACGAAGATTAATAAAATAGCTTTGCATCAGCCAAAATAAAAAGAAACGAGAATAACCCTGGGTATAAAAGTGATTCGGGTGAAAAAAAAAAACGAATAAGAAGAGTGTCTGCTTTCAGAAGAAGAAAAAAAAGACAAGATAAGAAAATCCCTTTTTACTCAGTGTCGGTTTCGTTTATTGATTCCGTGACGTCAAGTCATCAGAAATGTCAGTGGCGAATGGAACCCGTGTCCATGTGAATCTTTTTTATGTTATTATCGCTATTAATGTTCTTCGTCTCGCTATTGCTGTTGTTATCATTATCACAATCATCATCATCATCATCATCACTGTCGTCTGGATAATCAGTGGCTACATGTAAGGTGAAATGAGAAATATTATCAAGACTGGCCCTATGAAGAACTCGCGATATCATAAATAGATAATAATTGAAGAACACAATCTATAACTGTCAGAGAATATTAAAGTAACGATTGGTAAAATACCAAAATCACTGCTCATGCACATGAGATTACTTGGTTACAAATATTTTGGAGAATATTATAGACCAAACTCCTCCCATATTTTAACAGACTTATATATTAAATGTTCACAGCTTGGAAAATAAACATGAATATTGATGATTACACAAAATAATCATATTCCATGAATAGTGAAGTTACGAACAAAAATAAGCAAATCTAAACATACAAAAGTTTATTTTGAAAAAATTACCCCGATATTAAACTATTGAGATCATCTGATATACTGAGTAAATAAAATAATAATGATTAAGCCTTTTAGACTGAAATTTATAACCTTTGTACTTAAATATACAATTATTAAAGTACGTGATAATGCTGAAATGAATAACTTGACATGAACTGTTGCGTTCCTTGCAAGGAATGGGTGACCATAAGCCTTTGGGAGTACAGGGTTCCCCTCCGACTCCAACAAGGTCCCCCACATTGGGGGGTCGCCATTACACGCCTGGGCAACTGCGCGACCCTGATTCATTGTTGAAATTCAAAGATTCTCCCCCCCCTCCTCCCTCATCTCTCCCCTCCACAAAAGAAAGTCAATCAAGTCTTTTCGCTATTTACATATTAGTATTAAAGCTGCCGCCAGGCGAATTTATTCATCGAGTTGTCAAATCTATTTCTGTCTAAAAGTATTCAGGAACTCATTCTAACCTAACAGAAGCGTTTTGCATCTTGTGCCACCTATTCTAGCTGTCACTAGACGATTTTATTCAACTGAGGGTAAAACCCCCCACACACACACACACACACACATACTCAGAGGCACTTAGGCCGGATCGAATAGTGACTATGCGCACTTAGCAAAGTGCGCCCGAGGCTGAGCGGTCACAATTATCATTATAGGCTACCCCCCTAGTGAGGGGAAAAGTCTCACTGATGGAAAGAAGGAAATACTTTGGGTACGCTAAGTGAAAAAATGTAACTTGTGTGCGTGTCTGCAAATGCACATCAGTCTGTGATCCAAAGCTAATTTTGACAGATAGCACGGAGATGAGATCCTACGAGAACATAGCTCTTTTCTTGTGTATTACGACTAGGTAAATGCTGTTAGGTAAACACGCACGCACACACACACACACACACACACACATACACACGTGCGGGCGCGCACGCGCGCACACATCGGGGCCACCCTAACGATTTGCATCAGCAGTTATGGATTCTGTAAAAAAATATAATAATGAGGAGGAAGAAAAAACATTAGTTCTGTTATCATTATTACCATTATTATTGATTGTTTTCATAATTATCATCTTGGCACCAGGAGGTGCAAAGATGAGAGGGAGGGAGGAGGGTGGAGGGGAGTGGAATATATAGGAAGTGGAATGGGTGGGAGTGGTTTCTATGCCTTTTTCTTTGTGGCTACCCCCCATGTAGGGGGAAAAAGCCTTTGGTATATGTATGTTTTTATTATTATCATTATTATTATTCATTATTATTATTATTATTATCATTATTATCATTGTTATTATTATCAATTTTCGTTCGCTCTCTTTCCAGCCATCTTGCCACCATCCCGTCCGACAAAAGCGCTCGGCCAACCGACGACATTCATTTCCACAATGACACCTTGTCACATACCATGAATATGGCATGAATTTCATATCGTATTACATTTCTCCTCATTCCAATCAAGTGAAACTACGTTGATAAATACAATCCCTACGACACCCACCCCCTTCACCCTACCCCCTCCCCACACCCACCCACCCGACGCTTTCAAGCCATCGCGATCGCTTCGGTTCAACCATCACGCCGTTCTAAATAAAACAGT
>NC_134782.1:36909896-36912396 GCF_046742065.1 Oratosquilla oratoria
ATGCAGAAACCACTTGGAAAATAAAAGAAATGAATACCGAACGTTTTCGTAAAGGGGTACCCTGATGATGTCTTGAATAGACGAAAACGTTCGGTATTCATTTCTTTTATTTTCCAAGTGGTTTCTGCAAGTATTGTTGTCACGTGTGCTTAGTGATTTGTTTTGCATATATATATATATATATATATATATATATATATATATATATACATATATTATATACTATATATATACATATATATTATATATACTATATATATACATATATATACATATATATATATATACATATATATATGCCTGTGTGTGTGTGTGTGTGTGTGTGTGTGTGTGTGTGTGTGTGTGTGTGTGTGTGTGTGTGTACGAGTGTGTGTATTTTTACAGCGAGTCTTCATTTTTGTTCCAATGACGTACCATGTTCAGTTTTAAATTAACTGGATATTCTCTTTTTCTCGTTTTTATGCAAGTTTAAAAAGGTTTAGTAAAAGAATAATCCTAACAGGTAATATAAGGAGAGAAGAAAACCGTTGACGTAAACTTTGTTTAAAATGAAAAGTAATTTTATTTGCTTGTTTCGTTGTTTCACGTGTTTCTGAACATCTATCCCCTTCCCAGATAACCACTTCGACATTGCAAAAACACTTTACACAGTAGTCTAAATACAATAGGAAAACAAAGCAATAATTACTATTAACACCAAACAATGGAAACCATACACTGGCTGGAAGCGAGCGTTGAGCAGACAGACGGGCAAGAGGGGCAGACGTTGAGGTACGGGCAGTTTTTTTTTTTCCAGTCTTGCTTGCCGACGGGCACCCTCAAGGTGCAGTCAAGCATGCAACCTCGCTCCTGCCCAAGAGGAGCAACACGAGCTTATGCAACTGCCGCCAAACAATTTCATTCAGCTGAAAGAAGCATTGCAAGAGAGGTCAGTTCAATTCAGCAGGCGGGTAGCAGATACGAATATCACAAACCACCCCGCACTTCTCTTTTCTTCACTCTTTCTCCTAATTTAAAAAAATCGTAGACCAAAGATTATGCAAATGGCATTTTTCTTTTCAAACAAGTATTCATGACGATATGACATCAAGTCGGTTACGTTCGTATGCGCCTGAGCAGGAAATGGAACTCTATAGCTTCCAAACCGGATCTTATCCGATACCTTTCTCTTGGTGTAAGAATTGAGAACATCTATCGGGTTCTGAGTCAAGTGTGATACCACACTCGCCCCGTCACATTTTAAGCTTGACTAGAAAACCTGGCCCGCTTTGTGTGAACCTTGGTGCGTCGGCTGTCACGAGACTCCACCCATAGCCGCCGTCCAGCAAGGGTGGTAACGTTTCGATCGGGATGTTCTCCCTATGGCTGAAGCATCCCTTAACTAGCTACCGTCAAGAGATTTTTTTTCACCGAGACCAATAAATGCAGATAAAATTTGGAGTAACATTTCCAAAGAGAGTAATAGATCTAAGTCTAGAACTAAAAAAATAAGATGGAAAATAACAAGGACACGACAAAAAATAAACAAACAAGGTAAATAGATAATAAAAAAAATGCACAAAAAAATCCACTCGCGCACGAACTGTGAACGCACACCTTTTCATATCGATTGGTGCACATGTGTGTGTACGTGCATGCACACATCCATGCATGTGTGTGTGCTCACCTCTTCGTGCATTTAAGTCATAAAACTCGTGGTGTCCCGTCTTGTATCCTTCAGGTTCTATGGGTTAAGGCATCACGACAAATACATATTTCTCTTTGAATTCGTGTATGTTCTGTGCCCATACCACTTTCCCTATTATCATACGTCTCTCTCTCTCTCTGAGGATAATGTTTATATAATATTCGAGAGCCGTTAGTTAAGCTCGCCTCGCTCCCAATCCAATGAAAATATTTTTTCAACGGACTTTGAGCACGACCCATTGTAATAAGGCGTGGACACCGACTAAAGAAAAAAAACGGTCACTGACTAATGGGGCGTAGGATTGTTGCCTTTCAAAATACTGTTTAATTCTTTTGCTGTAACCCATTTTCTCCAGTTACTTGCGAGTTGAAAGAAGAAATGGCAAACAATTTGTATTAATTGTAACAATAGATCAAAATTATCATACGAGGTACATGACAAAATGACTGTTAAATGAAAGTTGACACAATTTCCACAAATAATATTATGATTTTTTGAGACTTCTAAGCATGATTTATATTTTACTTTTTCGTGTCTCAAATATTGTTTAGTTATTACATACAAAAAAACAGAGGAACTATCCTGAGATAAATCATTGTGCTTCAACCAATGTCAACAAAATATCGCCATGTAAAGGTACGGTTACACTAGTCAACGGATGGGTTGCATTCCGAGCCAAGGGAGGGATTTCGTCCAACGCTGGAGGATTTGGGTTGGAATCCAAGCCGAGGGACGCCCAGCGCAATGCCGTTGTAGCCCACACCTCGGAAAAGATCCGAGGAAAAGAAAATGAAGATGCATGTTAAGAGTACT
>NC_134782.1:36914896-36919896 GCF_046742065.1 Oratosquilla oratoria
GCTCATAACAAAGACATTTCTAAACAAAAACTCGTATCAATTCAGCAACAATAAATCATAAATTTGCATTATTATAACGTGCGTCTGCCTTGGATGTCACGAGATGCACGATGATTAATAAACAAATAGAAAATAAATAAACAAGTAAAACAAACACAAACGATAAACGGAGGAACAAATAAAAATAGGTCTTGCACACGAGAGACAAGCATTTCTTTCTCTTTTTTCTTCTTTTTTCAGATACGCCACGCTGCGAAGCGGTATCCCCACATTTGGCATTATAGCTGCTCTACCTCTCACTACACTCAAATAATCGTGTATTTCTTTTATGGACATGAAATATAAGCGCCCTAATAACGCGTTTATCAAAAACCGAACTGGCATGTAAACAGAACAACAGAAAAATAGGAGAATAAAGATAAGTAAATTTGCTTTCGACTGCGGTAGTCTCCACTTTTTTTTTTCTTTTTTTTTCTCCCACCTGCCGCCAACCGACTTCTTCACTCAAGATGAGACACCTCCATAAAAGATGGGAACCACATCTACACCATTTCCACCCTCAAACGGCTGCTTCGATTTCGAATCCCTCCAAGCTGCAGCCAAACGATCTTATTCACCTGAAGGCTAAACCCCATAGAGCTGGATTTTATCAAGCCTTCCCTAATGTGAGAGTAGGGATCGGCTTAGGGTAACTAAGATCGCATGTTAGACAGGAGCCAACCCCGCCTCACCGTCCCTAACTGCTGGGCTATTACATGTAATGTATGCTGTACTCAGCCAAATAAAGTAATTGGAAGATGACCCCACTGACGTCACCATAAACCATTTGGGTGGGGAGTGACGTCATCATAAAATGGGGGAAGTTGTCATACAGTGGGCGGAGGCTTCTTCTAACCTTGCACGGAAGCCCCACCTCCTCCGGCAACCAAATGTACCAATTGGTTTTAAGATCGTGGTTGACGTCATCTTAGTGGGAGATATATTGGTGTATATTGATAAAGTGGGAGAGAATACATATCGATGAACTGAACGTGTGGCTATTATTGTATACTGACACTAAGAGGGGCTAATTGCGGACACGAGCCAATGACGTAAAAGAGGCGGAGCTTGTGCTGTCACGAGGAACTTGTGTGCGAAATTATATTACAAATAATACTGTCATAATCAGCATCCAATCCTCTTACCAGGGATTCAGAATAAGCTTTGGTTCCTTTTTTGATCATTTATGCACGTGAATAGTTGACCATCTTATCACGAATGGGCAAACGACATTGCTGCATTCAAGTCCATTACACACTACACTGCGTTACATAAAACGGTGTCACATTACATTACGTCCAATTGTACTACAATACATGACGGTTAATACATATACTACAAAGGACACAAGAAACTGTCCCGTTCTACACCATAATCCCGCAAACCCAGCCTTCGTTAGAATGAAGGAGACTACAAGAGACCAGAAGGCCTATCACATTGTGTTATACGAGAACTACAACAGAAACAAAAACACCAAACAATGTGAAATATGTTGAAGTCTGCGCCTCTATAGTTAGGACATTTTGTTCGAAAAACTACAGAGCAGACCCAATAGTGAACGGACTTCCTTTGGACCGAGACCCGCCGAGCCCTCTACGGCTTCTCACTCCCTGAGTGAGAGTAGTTTGTTAAGCCTGGCCTTGCTTAAGACAGATAGAAGCGTAAGTGTAAGAATAAACTAATATACAAGTGATGATGATAAATAAGAAGGATATAATAATATATAGTATACTGTTCGTTTAATTTTCTCGTAATTCTAGAGAGAGAGAGAGAGGAGGGAGAGAGACAGAGGAGGGAGAGAGATAGAGAGGATGTCGCTCCAAGTGACTGTCTCCAGGCATAAAATAATAATAATAAATAAATTAATAACAAGATAGATAAACATGCCCAAATAACAGAACCGTTTACCGGTAAGTTTCAGATCTCTTGCGCATTAGGCTGGCGCAAACCGAGTGGGCCTCGTTACACAGACTTGTGAGCAAAACCCAAACTTTATTGCAATTTAACTAAACGCCCTCCGGAATGTAATTTGTTCTCCGGACAGTGACATACCCCCTCCCTCCACCCCCTACCCCCACACACACCTTCCCGTTTACAGGCGAATACGTGTTTTCACCAACGAAATTCAAATTCCCCCTCCCAATGGAGTCCTTCCCAGACTTTGGCTCCCAATCCTGGGTTCCCCATTCCAGAAGTTCCTATTATGATTAACAGATCGAAAACTGGAAACAATTCATAGATGCCAAAGGATTCTACTCAGTGTCGAAATTATCCCCAACCCTGTTGAGAAACCAACACAGTGCACCAAGGGCCTCTCCACTCCTGGTGAGGGAGGAGGAGGCCAGTCAAGGCACGCGCGCACCCACCCTGCCTTTGTTTCCCCCCTCCCATCTTAGCTCCTCGTGGATGACGGGTCATCCCTGTCCCCTGCCCGGGACAGAAATAATGCAGCAACACGCACGCACGCACAACGATTAGGTAAATAATGGATATATAGATACACGGGTAGATAAATTGATATGATTTGCCAAACTTTAATCACTTTCACTGCAGATGGGGTGTCGGGGCTGCACCAGCTGAATAAATTGTTTAGCGTCAGTCAGAAAAGTATACTGGGACGATTCTTATAATTTGTTTGAGGAAGGCGGTGAGGGGAGTGGGGGTGAATGGGGTGTGGGGCGGGCGGAAGGTGAATAAAATCGCCTGGCGGCAGACAGAACAAACATACAAGCTGAGGTAAATCGTTTAAGGAGGAGGGGTTAAAGCACGTCGTAAACATAAGTTGCGAAACAAAAAAATTATATACATTATTTCTATCAACTAAGTACTCAACCTACTGTCAGTATTGTTTACGTTGTGCATTCAGCCCATTCTCTGATTTCTCGATTGATTTTCTTGAGTTTTGATTAATGCATATTTTTTCCTATATATCTAACTACAGTTACCTAAACTGGCTCACGAACAAGCGCGCGCGCACACACACACACACACACATAAATAATTAGGGAATAGGTGACTGAATCCAACGGGCGTTGCTCCTTTTCCTATATGCTACAATTAGGTAAATACACACACACACACACACACACACATATATATATATAATATATATATATTTATCATATAATATATATATATGATAGATAATATATATACATTATGTATATACATACATATATATATATATATATATACATATATATATACATATATTCATACATATATACATACATACATACATATACCAAGGCTTTTTCCCCCTTTCAAGGGAGGTAGCCAAAAAGGGAAAGGCATAAAAACACTCCCACCCATTTCATTCCTAAATACACTCCACACCCCTCCCACCCTCCCTCTCATCTGAGCACCTCCTGGATGACGGGTCATCCCTGCACCTTGCCCACCGCCCTGGGTCAGAAGCAGTGTCACAAGACACAGCACATCCACAGCAAGGCCGCTTCATTCAATCGGCGACCCCCCCCTCTCCGTCCCCCTTTGCATATAAGGAGAGGACGGGGAGAAATCCCTTCGGGCTGCGTCAAAATCTGCTCACACAAACTACCTCACCCCCCATTCCTCCTCATGCAATCACAACATCATCCATATACAACCATTCTCCACTCACCTCTGTCTTCCGTCCCCTCCCTTCCTTCCTCAACAGACATTCCCCTCTTCCCCAAAGCCCCCTTCACCCCATCCATCCACCTCATCCTAGGACGTCCCCTCATGTTCACTCCCTCCACATCTGCCTTCCTCACCTCTTTTACTAGTCTTCCTTCACTCAATCTTTCCATGTGTCCAAACCATCCTAATACTCTTTCATCAACCCTATCTCCCAGCTCCTTTTTCACCCCTGTTCTCCTCCTCATTTCTCACTCTATCTAGCCTAGTAACCCCCACCATACTTCTCAGACACCTCATCTCAAACACATTCAAACTCCTTCTCTTATGTTCCACGTTTCTGCCCCATACAGTGCTGTTGGCACAATCACTCCTTCATACAGTCAGTCTCCTCTTCGCATCCATTCCTAAATGTCTATTCCTCATTACACTCTTTAATCCACCAAGGCATTTACTCGCTTCTCTCAATCTACATTCTACCTCCACCTTCACTCCACCTTTTCCTTCTACACTTGCACCCAAGTATCTAAAACTATCCACTTCACCAGTCGCTCTCCCTTAATGTACACTTCCAGTCTACTGCCACTTTCACCCCTTGTACATCTCATCACCTTACTTTTGCCCACATTTATCTTTAGCTTTCTTCTATCACATACTCTCCCAAACTCTGCCACCAGCTTCCTCAATCCCTCCTCCGATCCTGCCACAAGTGCAGTGTCGTCCGCAAACAACAGCTGGCTCACCTCCCACTTTTCTCCATTTTTTTTAACCATCTCCAATCCCTGACCCACTACCCTTGCATTCACCTCTCGCACCACCCCATCAATGTATAAGTTGAACAGCCAGGGCGACATAACGCATCCTTGACGAAGTCCCACCTTTACCTCAAACCACTCACTCTCTCCATTTCCAATCCTGACACAAGCTCTACTACTCTCATAAAAAACTCTTGACAGCTCCCAAAAGCTTTCCTCCTATCCCATAAATCTGCATAACCTCCCACAGTGCCTTTCTGTCTACCCTATCATAAGCCTTTTCCAGATCCATAAAAGCCCAAAAAACATCCTTCCCCTTTCCTATAGCTTTCTCACATATCTGTCTTACCACAAAGATCTGATCTACACAACTTCTACCTGTCCTAAATCCACACTGCTCCTCACCAATTACTCCCTCTGTTCCTCTCCTAATCCTCTCAATCAAGATCCTCCCATAAGCCTTCCCAACTACACTTAACCCATTAAACTCCGATGACAAGATTCCTTGTCATTTGGTCAAATAAAACAAAAAATCATAAACCACCAAAATGTTTGATCAAACAGCACCAGAAAAATATGACGTCAGTA
>NC_134782.1:36924896-36934896 GCF_046742065.1 Oratosquilla oratoria
AAAAGAAGTGAAGTTTTCTGGCCCGGCTCACCATGAGCGACTAGCAAAGGAAAAGTTAACCAAACGAAAAAAAAATGACGGTGCGCTGCAAACCTAAAAAAATCGCTAGATTAAATTATTTTCTGGAACCATTATATTCCTTTCACTTCGGCGAGACAAACAAAATCCTTTGAACTACTTTGAACTACAGTTGAGCAGTAGTCGTCACTCAGGTCAGGTCAAACCGGGTAGCTGCTTCAGTTAGCGATATGGCGAGTGAATGTGTCACTGTGTTCAGCGCCGAAGAGGTACAATCTCTATTTAGTAGAATTGAAGCCTTGGAGGATGCTGTTAAGTGCCTTAAGGAGGAGAATCGAGTTCTCCGCTCGAAGGCCCATACGGAAGGCAATATTAGCGATGAGCATGGATGGAATACGGTGAGAAATAAGATGCGGAAAAGTGGAAAAAATTCCTCACCAGCCCCACTGAAATGCAAAAACTCGTTTCAAGTGCTGGCAAATCTGCAGGAAGAAGGAACTAATGAAATCCAAGAGAAGAAGAAAAGGGCAGACGCTGGATCCCTGCCCACAGGTAAGATTTTGGTAGTAGGAGACAGTCAAGTGAGGTATTTAGACAGGGTTTTCTGCGACAAAGATAGGAAGCATAGGACGCAGGTGTGTTTCCCCGGCGCGGGCATAGGTGATGTTAGAGATAGGATTGAAGAGTGTCTAGTAGGGGAAGGAAAGGACCCAGTAGTTTGCTTAAGTGCCGGAGGAAATGATATAGGTAAGGTAGGGAGTGAGGAATTATTTACGCGGTACCGAGATGCGCTAGACAAGATCAGAAATAGGGGAGGTGTTCCTGTAGTATGTGGAATCCTTCCGAGGCGTAGAGTTGGAGGCATGTGGCATTCCAGGGCTATTGCAATGAATTGCAGGCTGGCAAAACATTGTAAGGCTAATGGATGGGCATTTGTCGACAACTGGGACCGCTTTTATGGTAAGAATCACCTATACACAAGGGACGGAGTGCACTTGTCTCCCAAAGGATTTCGGCTCCTTGCTGAATCCCTTGAGCGAGAAGTAGGCATCCTGCAGGGTTTTTTCGGGTGGATTACATGTGAGTCGGGAAAGTATCGGAATATAGTTTAGGAAATAGAAACAACTTAGAGGACTGTACAAAAAATCACCAAAGCAGGTGGAGGGAAGATAAACTTAAAGTTTACTATACAAATAGTAGGAGCATAATTAACAAAATTGATTTGCTGCGAGGTAAAGCATGCGTAGAAAATTTCGATATTATAGCCATTACTGAATCCTGGATCAACATGGCTGATAAACATTTCCTTCCGGAAATCGAAATAGAAGGATATAAGTTTTTTCATAAGGATAGGGTCGGCAGGAATGGGGGAGGTGTAGCACTTTTCGTTAAAAATACATTAAACTGTATTATCAACAATTCGATTAAGGAAGAGGACTGTACGGAATCTATTTGGGTAGAGATTATAGGCAAGAATAAGAAAGTTATTATTGGCGTCTTGTATAGACCTCCTAACCTTAGCATTGAGCAGACTGATTCCCTAATTCATGAAATTCACAGAGCGTCCCAGTACAAAAACGTTGTAATCATGGGAGATTTTAACTATAGAAACATTGACTGGGAAACTTTAATAGGAGATCATGAAGCGAAACAATTCCTAGATGTGGTGCAGGATAATTTCCTAAAACAAATGATTACCGATCCTACGAGGGGACAAAATACCCTGGACTTAATTCTAACAAATAATGAGCACCAAATTAGCAGCATAATAGTGGGCGATAGTCTAGGCTTTAGCGATCATCAAGAAATAAGATTTAATATTATTTGGGAAAAAATAAAAAGTACAAATAACGTTCAAGTACCAGACTTCAGGAAAGCAAACTTTGACAATATAAAAACCTATTTGAAATTGAATACGAAAAACAATCCGGACGTTTCAAACATTCTTGATTCTCGTTGCGGGGCTGATAATCAGAAGTGGGTCAAGGAGGATACGCGTACCTTGGGTCAGGTCTGGGTCAAAGAGAGAACTACGCATACCTTAAGTCAGGTCTGGGTCAAAGAGAGTGATGCGCGTGCCTTGGGTCAGGTCGATTCGGGGCGACGGCCCAAAAATCAGGTCAGTACTTTGGATGAGATGTACAGCAATCTGGCAGATCTAATTATTAATGCACAAAACACATTTATCCCCCTAAAGTCAATACGAAAAAATAGTAATACTCCCAAATGGATGACGGACAGATTGAAACATGAGATCGGAATTAAAAGAGGACTTTACGTAAAAATAAAAAACGGGGAATCACACCTTAGATCAAGATATAACGAAATGGCAAAGCTGGTTAAAAGGAATACACGTTCAGCGAAACGTAATTATGAAATCAAGGTTGCCAGTCAAGCAAAATCCAACCCAAAGGGTTTCTTTCACCTCTATAGAACAAAAAATAAAGAAAGAATAGGACCAATTAAAAACGATGAAAATGTCATGATAGAATCGGAAGAAAAAATGAGTGAGGAGTTTAACAATTATTTTCTATCGGTGTTTACTAATGAGAGGTTAGATAAAGTACCTGACTGCGATCCGATTTTCAGAGGGGATGAAGAAAATAACCTAACTAATATCAGCATTAGTAAAGAAGAAGTTATCAAGCAGATTGACAGACTTAAAGCTACAAAATCTCCGGGTCCGGACGAAATTTTTCCAAGAATGCTTAAAGAGTGTAAATTTGAAATCTGCGACCAGTAAACTGAAATATTCAATAAATCGGTAGACACTGGATCTGTTCCAACTGCTTGGAGGCAGGCAAACGTTGTTCCTGTTTTTAAAAAGGGAGATAGATCGACCATATGCAACTACAGGCCAATCAGTTTGACATCGGTTATAGGAAAAATGCTTGAATCAATAATAGTAAATAGACTCAGAGAACACATTGAAGGGCATAATTTAATTCGTGATTCACAGCATGGTTTCTCCAAAGGTAAGTCATGCGTGACTAATCTTCTATCCTTTTACACTAAGGTATATAAGGCGTCAGACAACAATGAAAATTACGATGTTATTTACCTTGACTTTAGCAAAGCGTTCGACAAAGTGCCACACCAGAGACTACTAAATAAAATCAAAGCCCATGGCATAGGAGGAAAAGTGTTAGAATGGATTAGAGCTTGGATTAGTAACAGAAAACAACGGGTCACCATAAATGGAATAAAATCTAGGTGGGGCAATGTTACTAGCGGGGTTCCCCAGGGCTCGGTTTTGGGTCCCTTATTGTTCATTATGTATATAAACGACTTAGACGATGGGTTAAATAGTGATGTTAGTAAGTTTGCGGACGACACTAAAATAGGACGCCTAATTAGGTCAGGAGAAGACGCCCAGATTCTGCAGGATGATCTTAATAAACTGTTAACATGGTCGGTGAAATGGCAAATGAACTTCAATATCTCTAAGTGTAGCGTGTTAAACGTAGGGCTACACAACCCCGAAAATAGATACAACTTAGATGACACGTTTTTAGAAAAATCTGAGTGCGAGAGGGACTTGGGAGTTTTGGTGAGTCCGGACCTTAAAACCAGGAAGCAGTGCATTAGCGCCAGAAATAAAGCAAACAGAGCATTAGGCTTCATTGCTAGGACGGTAACAAATAGAAGTGCAGAGGTAATTATTAAACTCTATCTAGCGATAGTTAGACCCATCCTTGACTATGCGGTACAGTTTTGGTCTCCGTCCTACAAAATGGACATAAATTCACTAGAATCAGTACAGAGAAGAATGACCAAAATGATACAAGGACTCGGAAATTTGCCTTACGAAGAGAGGCTTAGGCACCTAAACTTACACTCTCTGGAAAGACGCAGAGTGCGGGGTGATCTAATAGAAGTGTTCAAGTGGATCAAAGGCTATAACAAGGGGGATGCAAACAAGGTCATCATAATAAAACAACAGGGCAGGACTCGCAGTAATGGGTATAAATTGGACAAATTTAGATTTAAGAAGGAAATAGGCAAGAATTGGTTTACAAATAGGGTGGTCGATGAATGGAATAAACTTAGTAACCACGTAGTAAGCGCTGAAACTATCAGTTGTTTTAAAAAACGATTAGACAACTTTATGGATGGGGACGACAGGTGGTGATGGATACGGAGCTGCCTAGTGTAGGCCTTATGGTCTTTTGCAGTCTCCTTTATTTCTTATGTTCTTATGTTCTTAACTGTTCCCCCCGTACAGGATATTACATAAGTTTTATACACACGAAGGACCAAATGTCAGATGAATTCAGCGGTCTAGCGAGACGGGCGTCGAGTAGGGTCGTCTCCCTGCCGCCAATTTTCAAAACCCGCCAATACCCTCACCTCCATCAGCAGGTGCAGCCCAGATGGTCTGACACTCGATTCCCGGTTTGGTTATAAGATCTCTATCAGCTTCGGCTGGATCTCCACCCTTTTCACGGGAGGAGATTTGACAACCAGCGACTCCTCATCTACTTCCATCCAGGGAAAGATAAACTGTCCCATATTTATGCAACACCAATATTAACCCAACGTATCTTCCCAGAAAGATATATGGGACTCCTCGAGCACCAATGCCGGCTACTGTGGGACTGCGGGCTTCCAGTCAAGCAACAATTACACAGATAAATACATACATATTTTTGTGCCCTGATATTAAAAATAGATGGACGTCTACAGTGTTTATTACTTATATTTGGGTTTATCCATTTTATTTCTATCTATTTCTATGAATTTGTTTACCATCGATTTTCAATATCAAGTTATCCTTAATGTCAACAGCATGGGTCAGAGAAAGCCCAATTCTATTGCGGACAGAACAGAGGGAACCTCGTGATAAAAAGATATAAACACACGAATAAAAAAAAAAGAAACAATGATAAAGAATGCACAGACATTCGCAATGAATAAAAAAAAATCTCCAGACGACTTCCAGTCTCAGCCGTTCCATCTTCACCCAAATGCATATTGCACTTTCTTTTTTTACTTTTGAAATACCTACTTTTCCAATGGAATGGTTAGGTTAGGAGCTACCGGACAACGCAAACTTTGTATTAGATATTCGTGCTTGCGTGTTTCTGGACATTTAGCCCAGGCCCTTCAACCTGGAGTCCAAAAAAGTTGTGTTCGTTTCCAGGACAAAGTTTAAAACCGCAGACGAGACCGTTAAAGAGTCCTCTCGACTTTGGATCTGTGGTTCACTTGAACATCAGTTTGTTTCAAGAGTTGGGACCCACACTGTCTTCTACTACTTGGCTCAATTACTTGTTTTATCAGAATCATCGTTACTCGGTTTCTTTAACGCTCTGACACAAGTAAATCCTTACTTTAGAGTATTACCAGTAATCTCATAGTTGATGTCTAATTGGGATATTTGACCCCGTATGCTTAGATACTTATGTTGTATCACTTACTTTTGTCAAGTAACTGTAGGCGTAATCGGAAACGTGCTGGTCTCGCATTCGCTTAACTGTGGGTTCGAATCCCGCACTCTTCTTCGATTCCCAACATCTACTGCTACCTACTCCAAGTCCCCAAAGCGCATGATAGGGCAAAGTGACGACTTCGGCCGCAGCTACTCAGTGTCTCCCGGCGTAGGCTCCTCACCTTCTACAGAAAAGGCGCAATTTTTATCTATTCCCAATGCCACGAGAAATCTGGCAAATGTGACAACAAATACGGAAGACCCAACATATACACTAGTCACCCACTTCAAAAAAGTTCATTTTCAGAAATGTGTGAAATAACGTTCACGCGATTCAAATGTCAATTTACTACAGATGTAGCAGAAAGTGAATCACACACACCAGAAGGTGCTTGACAGTCACTGCAGGGAACCGGAAAAAGTGCGGAATTCTAACGTACAATTAAGTGGATACGAGTGACTCGCTTCCGATTAGCAAAAAAATGTTTCTAATGTTTACACAATATCTCGGCTTTATCATGGTGGACGATGTATCAGCATAATACTTGCATACTAAGGAATTAATATCAACGGAGTGGAGAAGACGTCGTTCACACCGAATTCTAACCTGCCACTGACGGAGAAATGCTAGTTAGGACAGGTCAGGTTTCTGTAAGTCTGTAAACTCGTTCATTTAATCTTATGCTTTAAAAATAAAGCTAATATACTTCGCAATACGATTAGCTGTGTTTTTCTCCAAATAATCAATATAGTACGTGTATATATATACTATACGTAATGATATACGAGTATACTGAAATGAAAATGGAAAATAACAGTAACGGAATGAATTATTAATCCTATTTTTCTGTTAAATCCTAGTATACAAATCTCTATTTCAATTTTCGTCGAGTCGACATGACGTCACGTCAGTAATATCCCTTTTTAGCTCCGCCTCCCCGTCCCCTTAATTTAGCCAGAAAAATATAGATAATATGAATTATCTATTGATTATTATATTTACTATGTTGTTGTATTGCCAGAGTATTAATAGTATACTTTTTTACTGTTTTGTTTAAACTGTCGTGTTCATAGAATGGCGATTTCAGTTTTCTGTAATTCTTCAAAATAATGGCCCCTTTGTAAAAATGACTGTCACCTCACTGTCACCTCATTGTCCTCCTGTTTCATAACTGATTCATAATTTGAATTTTATTGATTGGAATATAGGTACAATATCGGATTTACCAAAACGTAGATTTCCAAGTCATGAACACAATATGAATATTCCTAACTTCCCTCACCCATGCCATCTCCAACGTACTTTTTTTTTCAAGCAAACAAGTACGCAAGCTCAGGTGTACCATAAATATGTCAAGAATGACCAAAGTTGGGGAAAGAAAATTGAGGTCGTGGAATATATACCCTCACGATGCAAATAAAGATTGTCTCAAGTCGCGCCGCCCACAAACAATGTGCATTATAAACTTACCTTTCCTCGTCTGACGGTCTTCCCAAACGACGAGGTGACCACGGCTAAATACACAAAACAGATCACAGCCGCACTTGCAAACACAATCCTAAGTACACGAAACGGCCTCATGGTGGTGTAGGTACCGGGGCCAGTGATACGGGCAAACGCACAAAGCGACACACTCTCCCTATGACTGTCTGCAGATGACTGAGCGCGGTCTGATTCGGTACTCTGGGTTCGAGCTAGCACCGCCTTCCCTAACCACCCTTCATGACGCTTGCTGTCCTCGCCCGCACTTCTGCAAGTTTGCGTTGAAGATGGAGACGAGTTTAGGCGTTTTATGAACACAATATTGTGGAAAATGTGCAACGAATATGAGTAATACCACTCTCGAAGCAATGAAAAAGCTGCCCCTGTGGCAGCATAAGAGAGAAACTGGAGAGGTTATGATCCTACAAGGAAAAATTGGATGGTCGGCGCTACAGCAAGGCGATTTGAATGAAGCTATGACGACGTGACTTCAATGATACAGCAGCGGCTCTTGCTAAAGAAAAACAAGATGCATGTGGGAATATATTTTATCCCGCGCATGCAGAGTCACGACCGAAGACAACCCACTCGATGATTTTAAATATGAAAAATAATTCATACACTGAATATTTTGTATATTTTCTATGCAGTAGTTGTCTTAAGATAAATATTTTCTATGAAGATTGCTTGTACAACAGTGGTAATTTTAACCACATAGAATCATCATACTTCAATCAGGATTTATGACTGGAAATATATACTGTGTACACACACAATACGTACATACACACACACACATATATGTGTGTGTGATTCACCATGGTCTTGGATCACATGTTGGACTCGTGATCGACAGCTATTTCCCTCCTGGAAGAGAACTCAGAGTTCATGTATGACCGATTTATGGGTAATATTGTGACCTTACACGCGCACACACACCCAACTCCCCGCCTACGAGAGTTGGAGTAACGACTCGCAGCTCAGCTATACTGAAATAATTTCAGCCCTGGGCGGTATTCAAACCCGGAACGCCGTAGTGACGGCCGTGAACTCTAACCACTGCGCCAGCGAGACGTGTTTTGTGTGTGTGTGTGTGTGTGTGTGTGTGTGTGTGTGTGTGTGTGTGTGTGTGTGTGTGTGTGTGTGTGTGTGTGTGTGTGTGTGTATGTGTGGTATGTGTGTGTGTGTGTGTCTGTGTGTGTAGATACACTCATGTTGAAGTTATGCAGTTTTCGATTATAAATGCTATTGAAAATCATGGCGCGTTCAGTGTTACACATTTGCCATTTTTTTTTTCTTCTTTGTCTTATCCTTCGTTTGGTTTCGTGAGAAAATCTGCCGAATTTTTCACAGTACGGCACACTATTTTATACAAGAAAATGCACCTGTTTCTATCCTCATGGAATTTATTCAGAGCCCAAAGTGATGACAAGATTAATGAAAGGATATTTGATATACGGGGAGTTGATGGCGGCCAAAGGCACAACGTGGTAGAGCTCGGAAGTCATCTGCTGAGATATTCAGGAGTTGGTGGGGGGGAGGGATATCTTCGATGAAAATTGATTCTGAAATGGGAAGTCTTCTTTTATATTGGTTTACAGATAAAATTGTCATCATCAACTGGGGGACATCATACGCTGATTCACCCACACGCAGTCGCCAGTCCCCTTTACGGGCAAGCTCCCATGCAGTCTCCCTTTCCCTCCCACTGCAAACCCCTCTCGACAGATTCGATCAACTTGCCCTTCCAGCCATGGATTCCTCTGTGGGCGTCCTTCGTCTCTTCCATCGAGGGCGGTTTCTTGTGTTGTGGGCTAAATGTTTTTTTTTTGTCCTTGCTGTTTTGTGTGTTCCTGGGGCCGATGACCTACAATTGCTCCAGGAGACAATTAACAGGAAGGGCGTTTGGGCAGTTTCATTGTAGGCTTTTTTTCGGTTCGGATGTGCTTGTGCAATGGAAGAACACAACGGGTTAGTATGCTTGAGAGCTTTCACATAGACCTGTGTACCTATCATTTTCATGCGGTATCATCTGTTATTTTTGTCATCGTTCTATTTTGTACAGTATGCAATGTGTCTATGTTTATCTCATCAGACGTGAGGACGGAGCCTTTATGTTTGTGATCGCTGAAAACCAAGCAAAGGAAGTGTAGTCGAATGTTGTTCATAGGAAATGTGTGTAGAATGTGATCAAAACTTCCCTCTGTTGTTCAAACCTCGTCGTGTTTGTAACTGGTTTTGGCGTATTTATTTTCTTGTAGATTTTCACTCTCACATATTTGACGTGTGGGTATCTAAACTATGTACCTGTCATTGTTTGTACACACACACACACACACACACACACACACACACACACACACACACACACACACACACACACACACACACACACACACACACACACACACACACACACACATATATATATATATATATATATATATATATATATATATATATATGTATGAATGTATGTGTGTGTGTATGTGTATGTGTGTGTGTATGTGTGCGTGTGTGTGTGTGTGTGTGTGTGTGTGTGTGTGTGTGTGTGTGTGTGTGTGTGTGTGTGTGTGTGTGTGTGTGTGTGTGTGTGTGTGTGTGCGTCCATGAGTATACAGGAAAGGACCAACACTCATGGGGTCCTGTCTGAGGTGTTTGCATGTGTGTCGGGGGGAAGAGACGGGAGTCCCTTTCCGAGTTTATTCCTGACTGGTCTTGCTAGAAGCTTATGGCGAATCTGGTCAGGAATAAAGTAGAATTAAGGCACACACATACACACGCGCGAACGCGCTCGCCAAGTTATTTTCGAGGATACGAACAAAGCTGATCTCATCTTCGAAAGCTGTTCGTATGGCTTCTTTATATTCTGCCGTTATCGTGCAATTGGCAGCCGACCGACGAGATATTAAGCCAGTGTTTCCGAACCTGGAGGTGCTGACATCAGTTGTAGGGGCTTTTATTTGTAAGCGATGCATGCATACACTTTCCTTTATCCTTTTAGTGATAAGTTATTAGTTCAGGGGTGCTGAACAACTTAGACCTGATTACAAAGGGTGTCCTTAGAG
>NC_134782.1:36939896-36959896 GCF_046742065.1 Oratosquilla oratoria
TCTTCTTCAGTGTTCACTTTTTTCAATAGTTTTGCATCATCCGCAAAGATGCTCATATAACTTTCAATTCCTTCATCCATATCATTAATATATATATAGCAAACATTATTGGGGCCAGAACTGTTCCTTGTGGAACACCACTTATCACCTCATCCCAATTAGAGTGTTTGTCTCTTATCACTACTCTCATTTTTCTTTCTTGCAAAAAGTCTTCCATCCATTTCAGCAGTATGCCCTGTATTCCACCTGTAGTTTCTAATTTCTTAAGCAACTTTTTATGTGGCACCTTATCAAAAGCTTTTTTTTTTAGGTCTAGAAATGCACAATCAGCCCATCCATCTATTTCTTGTATTATATCTATTAGCCTTGAATAGAAACATATTAAGTTTGTGACGCATGATCGTCCTTGTCTGAATCCAAATTGTCTTTGGTTTAGTACGTTTTTTTTTCTCTCTCTCTCTCTCTAAATGCCTTACCCATCTACTTTTGATCATTCTTTCACAAATTTTTGCTATCGTGCTTGTTAGAGAGACTGGTCTATAGTTTGTAGGGTCTTCTTTATTTCCCCCTTTATATATAAGTACTATATTTGCTTTTTTCCAATGTTTTGGAACTTTTCCTTCTTTCAAGGAACTGTTTATTATGCTATGTATTTTGTCTGCCAGTTCATTTCTGCATTCTCTCAAAATCCAGCTTGCTATTTCATCTGGTCCATGCGATTTTCTGACATCAAGATTATTCAAGTGTTTCATTATTTCATTCCTTTCATAGGGGAACTTTCTCCTCCCATTCCTTTCATAGGGGAACTTTCTCCTCCCATTCGATATCACTAGGTTGTATGTTCTCCCCTGTAAACACTGATTTAAAATGCTTGTTCATAATTTCTGCCATTTCTATTTCCTCTGTGTATTCAACTCCTCCTTGTAGTTTCTCTAAATCTTGTTTGTTTTTCACTGTTATTTACAAATCTGTAAAATAGTTTTGGTTGGTCTTTACATTTTTCTATGACATCTTTTTCGTATTTTTTTCTTCTTCTTCTTCTCTGCACACTTGTACATATTCATTTCTATAACAAGTATATATTTTCCATTTTCAGGTCTTTTGTCTTTTTCCCATTTTGTCCAAGTTTTGCCTCTTTTGTCTTTTAACTCCCTACAACTTTTGTTGTACCAGCACTTTACATATTCTTTTTCTTGCTTTTGTCTTGGGACATACTTTTCCACTCCTTTATAAATTCTTGTCAAAATATTCCATTTCTCTTCCACTGTTGTTTCCTCTTTGTATATTCTTTCCCAGTCTTCTTTTTGAAAGAATTCTCTTATTTTATAAAAAAAAAAAAAAAAATCATACATCAATCTTCCTTTTCTATATTGTTCATTTCTTTTTATGTATTTTTCCTCATTTAGTTCCATTTCAACCAATATGTGGTCACTTTTACTTATTGGTGTCTTATATTCAATCTTTTCCACTATTTCAGGTTCTGATGTGATTATTAGGTCCAGTCTCGATGGTTCTTCTTCATTTCTATACCTAGTGTTCTCTTGAATCCATTGCGTCATTGTGTGGTCAATAATCATATCAAGTAGTACATTTCCCCATGAGTCTTCTCCGCCCTTTACTGTCATCTCTTCCCAGCAGACTTCTTTACAATTAAAGTCACCCATTATAACTATTCTTCCTCCATCTTCCATTATCTTATTTAATGTTATCCTTGTGTCTTCTAACATACTTTTATGTTCTCTCTCATCCCACGAGGCTGTTTTAGGAGGCACATAATTTATTACAAACTTTCTGCTCTTCCTATCTTTGTCTTCCACTTCCATCATAATCATCTCTACTCTATTTTTTCCATATGTGACATTCTTCACATTTATATCCTTCTTAGTCAGGAACATAACTCCATCCCCTTGTTTTACCTCTCTGTTTCTAATCCAACAATTATATGCACCATGTCCTACACTGTTGGGTGGTAGTGGACCTTTCAATTTTGTCTCTACAATTCCCATTATGTCCGGTTCTTTTTCCTTCAGGTAATCATTCAGTTCGTTCAAGCCTGTTATTAAGCCATCTATATTTGTGTAAGACATTTTCAATTTTCTGCTACTTCCATCGTGTTTTCTGTTCCCCTTCCGTTTTTCTCTGTTATGTACCATTTTCTCACTTTCATATTCACTACTTTCCAATAGAATTTCTCTTTTTCTGTCTCTGTTCTTCTCTCGTTTTTTTTTCCTTAGCTTCTTGTCTTTTTGCTTTCTCATCCTCTCTTTCCTCTTTGCTCATTTCTCTTTTTATCCATCTGTTTAAATTGTTCACTGTTTGCTAGTTTCCCTGTTTTTGCTAAGATATTCTCTGCTGTTGTTTGTGACCTGAATTTTATCTTAATTGGTCTGATCTTATCTGTATTGTATTTCCCTAGTCTATATATTTCTTCTGTTTCTTTCCCTGTTTCTGCTCCATCTTCTTGAACTACTTCCAATATCTTATTTACTTTCTCATTCTCCTCCTTTATTCTTGTAGTCCAATTTGTATTATATTTCTCTTCCATTCCGAATATAATTATACATTTCTTTTTATCCGCTACGTCTCTCACTATATTCTTTTCCTCCCTCATCACTTTAATAATTGTGTCTTTAGTTTGATCTTTCATCTGTTGTGCTACCATATCCTTAAATACAATTTTGTTATTCTCTTGGACTTTTTTCCAGCCCTGTATTTCTTTTGATATCGATTCTTTATTCTCTTTATTATTCCTCTTTAATTCTTAATTCTCATCTTTTACTTCTTTTAACTGTCTTTTTAATTCTTCTATTTCCTTAGGGTTTGGTTCTCCTTCTTTAACTCTTCCAATTTATCAACTCTGTGCTATCTTTGTAAGTTGACCAAACCTACTCTCCCAATGTTCGGTCATTTTCTCTAGTTCTTCTTCTAGACTTGCTAATCGGGGGAGGTTGGTATCCCCCCCTCTCATTAAATCCATGGAAATTATTATTTTCACTTTCAATTGTGTTGTTATTATCTATATTTCTAACCTTAATGCTTTCACTGATATTTTCGAATTCCCCTGCGTCGTCAACAGACCTCTTGTTTACATTTTTTCTGCTGTCAAGGGGAGCCCATTCGTCTCCCTCTTCATTTCTTTCCATTTCCCTCAGTAATCCCTCCCCTTCTCCCCTATCATTACCTTTCTACTACACCACGAGCTTTCCCCTTCCCTACTAATACAAAAAGGTACTTCCTCGTAGTTGAAATCCACGAAAATTGCGTGTTTTTTCCGGAGTTCCAATATTCGCCGTCAATCCAACGATTGTGTGTGTGTGTGTGTGTGTGTGTGTGTGTATTCACTTGGTCTTTGGATCACGTGTTGGACTCGTGATCGACAGCTATTTCCCTCCTGGAAGAGAGCTCAGAGCTCGTAGGGCCGATCTATGGGTAATGCTATGACCTTGCACACACACACACACACCCAACTCCCCGCCCACGAGAGTTGGAGTAACACCCCTCAGCGCTGCGATACTGATATTATTTCAGCCCCGGGCGAGGATCGAACCCGGACCTCCGTAGTGGCATGTGTGTGTGTGTGTGTGTGTGTGTGTGTGTGTGTGTGTGTGTGTGTGTGTGTGTGTGTGTGTGTGTGTGTGTGTGTGTGTGTGTGTGTGTGTGTGTGTGTGTGTGTGTGTGTGTGTGTCGTGCTCCCCTGATTACGTATATAAAGTTAAATGGTAGCTGTGGCCAAAATGGTTGGATCAGGGAAGTACGAACAAGTGTATGAATAGTTTTAGTATCTCACATTATCATCTCTCAAAATGGTGGTGTTGAATGAGACTAAATTCTCCTATCTATGACTTTTATTTGTTGTTTTATTATTTGCAATTAACGAACAAGTGTAATTGAGTGTACGGGGTGTGGGAGGCTGGACTTAAATTAGATACTAGGTACAGACCTTCTATATGGGTATCCTGGTCGTAGTTTTAACTTAGACTGCTAATTGGCGAGGGTACCTCAAGAATCACGACTCAAGACTCAAGACACGTCTATACAATACTAGACTTTAAACTTACTGATTTGATTCTGTTGAATGTTACTATCTGTTAATAGTTTCATCCAACATTTAGAGATGGAGCACTAAAGACAGACACGGACACGTATCATTGCTTTATTGTTGCTGGGTACACGCACGCTCTCTAGCTCTGACTATCTGACAGACGCGTCCTTTTCTGGGCACGCCGGAAATTTCCCTAAGTTACCATTTGCTCAATTAGTTCCATTTATTCCCTTTCACACAGAAACAACAGACACTCAAAATAATATAATATAGATATATGTACAAAGATATCCTTTTACACATTCATCCCACTTTCACATTGCAAGAATTGAAATGATAGATAAATAAGCACTCAGGAATGGCGATCATTACGACTTGTCTGAAGCAAAGATGACAAAGTGAGGCGACTTCGATATGGACCTATTGATGGCACTATTAAAGCAAGACTGAATCATAGGGACATGGTGATCCCAGGCATTGAGAATCTTTCTGTTTTGGTGTTCGACAAGGCCATTTGAACTGGGGTGGTAAGCTATGATATTACATTTTGTTATCTGAAAGGATTTGCAAATATTTGAAAGAATCTCATTACTGAATTCCGTTCAATAGCCAGAGAGAAGGATTTTGGGAGTGGTGAAGGGGCAAATAATCTTGTCAATGAAGGTCTTTGCAATTGTTTTAGCAGTCTTGTCCGGAACAGGTTCAAGGATGCAGAATCTGGAAAAATTGTCCATACACACAAACAGGTACTGATTTCCACTAGAAGTGAGTGGTAACTTGAGAAGGTCAATCGCAACCATGTCAAAGGGCTTGCTAGGGGTTGGATATGTCAAAATGGGAACTTTACTGTGAATATGACCTTTATGGGTAGCACAAGAATGACAGGCGTCTATGTGTGCATGGATATCCTTTCTCATAGTAAGCCAAAAGTACTGAAGTCTGGCCTGTGTTAAGCATTTGTCTTTACCTGGATGTGCAGCAAGTGGAGAATCATGTAAAAGGAACAGAACTTCAGGTACTAAGTCAGAAGGAACTACGAGTTGTTGTACAAGTCTGTTTGGTTCATGCTTGTTGGAAAGTGTGGTTTCGTGGTAAAGAACGTCATCGACGAGTCTGAAGTGTTCCAAGGAGGTAGGTAAGTCTGTAAGTTCTGATGTATCTCCTGACTCGAGAGAAAATATCACACGTTTCCACACGGGGTCGGATCTTTGAGCTGCTTGAATACGCGCATGAGTAAGAGTGACTGTCTGAGGGAGGGAATTGATAGCAGCAATATTACGAGAAAGTGCGTCAGCAACATTGTTTGCTTTACCGTACACATAAGAGAAGATGGGGTTGAATTCTTGAATGATCAAGAACCAGCGAGCAAGTTTTCCGTACTGATTCTTGTTTTTAAAAAGCTGAAGAAGCGCCTGGTGGTCTGTATGGACTGTGATAGGGTAACCAAGAATAATTTCTTTAAAATGTCGAAGAACATAAATAACCGCTAAGGCTTCAATCTCAGTAACAGAATAGTTACGTTCAGCTATGTTGAGGAGTCTGCTGGCAAAGGTAATGAGGCGAAGATGTGCATCTTGTTTCTGCATAAGGACAGCACCAAGACCTTTGAAAGAAGCACCAGTGTAAAGAATGAAAGGTAAGTTATAGTCAGGAAAAGCTACGACAGGAGCAGTAGTAAGGGCATTATTTAAGTCTGCGAAAGCTTGTTCCTGGGCAGACGACCATTGAAAAGGAACATCCTTCTTTAGCAGCTTTAGCAGTGAAGTAGGAGGAGCTGCAATACAAAAATAATTCTGAATGCACCTTCGGTAATATCCTGAAAGTCCAAGAAAGGAGCAAAGGTGCTCAACGTCTGTGGGACGAGGAAAGTCAGCAACATCTTTGACTTTATCAGGAACAGTAATAATGCCATGAGAAGTGAGGACTTGACCAAGAAAACGAATCTCTTTCTTAAGGAAGGAGCATTTGCTCAACTTGGGTTTAAAGTTTGCATCAGCAAGACGGGAAGATACTTGTTGAAAGGTTTGAAGGTGTTCTGGTATTGAGTTTGAAGCTACAATGATGTCATCCAAATACATAAAAACATTATCACTAAGTAAGCCAGCAAGAACAGTGTGCATAAGTCTTGTGAAGACAGAAGGGGCAGAGGTTAGACCCATAACTAAGCGTTTGAATTGAAAATGACCAGAAGGGGTTGAGAAGGCTGTCAGGGGTCGGCTTTCTGAAGTAAGAGGAATCTGGAAGTAGCCGGACATGAGATCTAAGGTTGAAAAGACAGTATTATTCTGACCAAGAGAGTGAAGAATTTTCTGTAAAACATGGATAGGGGTTCTTTCCGGTATGGTGATCCTTTTTAGTTTTGGAAATCTACAACAAGACGGAAAGTACCATCCGGTTTGGGCACAACAAACAAGGGGAAATTCCATTAAGAAATGGAGGGCTCAATGATATCTTGGGCAAGCATGTCTGCAATGAGCTTGTCCACAATTTTACGTTTGCAGTGCGGCATTCTGTGAGCCGGAATGTAGCAAGGTTTGGGGCCTTCTCGAAGAGGAATGTGATGGTGAATGAGGTCAGTAGAACCTAGGAATTCACCAGGCAAGGCAATGACATGTCGAAAGACATTGCATAGAGAAACTAAATCCTGTTGAGCATCGGGGAAGTCAAGGGAACTGAGGTGGGATGCGTCAATAGGAACCTGTGCATGAAGTACATCTGATGTAATGGTACAAACAGGCAAGGAAGAATTTTGGTCATCTATGACTTTTACTTTTGAAAGGTACACTAGAAAATCATATAAGTTTGTACCAAGTTTTGAGATGGAGGGGAGCATTAGTGTCATTGACAACTAGAAAAGAAGTATGACCTTTCTTTGTGGTAGTGCATAAGGCTGAAACTAGTGGATTCTGGCATACAGAGAACATCGCATTCCCGAGCTCGGAAAATGCGAAGCTGCACTTTGCAATACTCATGTGGTGGTAGAGTAACAGGTCTTGTTAATACCGCATGAGTAAGACGACACATGGTGGAAAGCACAGTGGAGACAAGGGAGGAGGTAATTACCAATTCATCTAAGGGAGGAGATAAAATTTGCTCTGTTGGAGAGAATTCTAGAGAAGGGGGGGGGCATTTGGTATTCCGTTTCCTAGCTTTGGACATGCGAGAAGAACGCATTCGCTTCGTATAGGTGGAAGACTTGGTCAAAGCAGGTTCACTGAAAGGAGTGAATGAAGTCTGATCTGAAGGTTCAGATGAAGGTTGTACAGTGGCCTGTAAAGTGGAATCTAGAGCAGGTAGGGAGGAGGGAATATCCTTTGGAGGTGACTGAACATGGTCAGGGGTAGAAGAAGGAGGAGTAGCAATAGTGGGAACAGAAACAACTAGCATGTTTTGTTGAAGGGAGGGGGATTGCTCAGAACCAGGAACTGTAGGTAGGGGTTTAGGGGTAGGCGCCGAAGGTAGGGCAGGAATGAAATGACTACCATAAACAATCCCATGATATGTGGGGTAGACGACAATACCATATTGCTGCATGGTGTGTAGATCTAGAAGCATATCTGTAGGAAACTGTACATCTGCGACATAAAGGGGAGCTTGAATTTCGGGGCTTTGATTAGTGAGGCTGATCGGAAGATGAATTTTACCTCGGACTGGAAATGAAACACCATCTACGTTAGTAAGTTGTAAGTCGGAGGGTTCCATGAAGGTGACACGCTTATAGGAGGAGCGGAGTTTGTGAAAGTTTGAAGAAGATATAATATTTACAGGGGAACCAGTATCTATGAAGAGATATAGGGATGTTATGGACAGTAGCAGGAATGGAAAGGGCATGCAACCACTTGTTTGAGTTAGAAAGAGTACAAACTGGAAGGGATGGCAAGGGGAACGGAGGTGGGGATGGGACATGAATTCTAGGAGGGGAAGTTTTGAGAGGAGCAGAGGCAGATAGTCATTTAGGAGAAGAACGGGAAGGGTGATGGGGAGGGAAGGGAGTATTAGAATAGGTGGTGTTCAAAGCACGACACTCAGCAGCAGAGTGAAAACAAAGGCCATGAATAGGGCATTGTTTATCGGGAGGAGTGGCAAGACGGAGATAGCAACGGTTGGCATAGTGTCCTGGTTTCTGACAGAAGTAGCAGATTGCAGGGTTACGGGAGGATAATCTTTGTCTAGGACGGGAGTTGGATCTAGCGCGAGAGGTGTGTTTAGAACGAGACGAAGATATGGAAATATGAGCAATAGGGAAGGTAGGGTTGGCGATAGGAACTGACTGAGCCGCAATGTCATGTAGTATCTTGGGTGAATCATGAAATTTGTGAGAGAAATCCGTTAGGGTCATACCCGGAGTGAACGTCACTGTCGAAATTTTGGCTAAGGTGTCAGGATGTAGAAGAGAAATAGATCGAAAACAGGAAGTGAGGGAAACAACATAGTCAAGTTAGAGTTTGCCATCAGTGTCAAGCCAGTTGGAAGATGTGAGAGCTGATCGCAGTTCTGACTTAAGGTCAGATGCGAGTTTTAAGGCTCTCTCTTTTCGCATATAAGGAGGAAAGTTGTGTTTCAGAGCAAGGTTGTAAAGAGGGGTAAGGGAACCCAGGCTGTCGTGTTCTGCAAAGGTACGTTTGAATTTCTCAACATATTGAGAATAATCAGTGCAGTCTTGGAATGCATCTGAATGGAGGAGGTTACCAGCAGTAGAATTAAGGTCAACAAAGTTGAGGAGAACTGCTATTTTCTCTGAATCTGTTGCACATTTTCTGCGGTTAATACACGCATTGACATTTGAAAGAAAGGTGTAGATGGGGATGTTGTCACCAGTAAATTTTGGACCGTCGATAGTTCCATGGACTATGGTCATTAATTGTGGTGGAGGAAGAAGCCATGGTAGTAGGGTTTGAAACTGGTGGGGTTTGTGACACTAGAGTTGCGTTGAGGGGCGTACGGTTAATGAATGGGGGAGTGCGTGGAGACAAATGAATTGAATGACGAGGGAATTTGGGACTTGGAATAGGATAACGGGGAAATTTTGTTATTAGAAATATAAACGTGTAGTGCCAAAGAGTTTTCCACTTACCTTGGAAGGAGGAGGAGGAATTATTGAATATGTGGGTAGTACCAAATGGGAAGAAAAAGCACACGGAAGAGTAAGAAGGAACACGAAGAATTTCTTGGCTGCAAAAAGTGGAAAGAACTGCAAAAGATATGGAGAGGAGGTACAAGCGAAACTGATATGTATATATATATATATATATATATATATATATATATATATATATATATATACTGTATAACATGGCACTTATAATAATCATACAGGAATTGCACTGCAAGCACTGAAGTTATTAAGTATGTTTGGGAAAATATGCACTAGTAATCCAGAGGAAACACTATATATAAATTAGAAGTCACTGAGTTTATATATTTCATTTGGAAGCGAAGGAACGAAGGTCCGACGGAAATGGGCGATGTTGGTGAGCGGTGGAGAAGGTGAACACTCTTTGCAGGAGTGGAGTAGGAGGTGCGAAGTGCCCGGGCGAGGACAGGAGGTGCATTGAGTTGGTGTCACGGGCAAGCAGGGTGGGTGGATGGGGTAGCGGAGAGGTGGGTAGTTGCCTGCCGACTGCGTGAAGAACTAGGTCACAGGATGACGGAGAGCGGGTGGAGGAGACCTACGCAGTAGTTGTGCGTTACGGCCAAGTAGAGTGCGGTGAGGTCCTGTCACTGCGTGAGGACAAAGTCCACAGGATGATGGAGAGCGGTTGGAGGAGGTATACGCAAAGTTGTAAACAGGAAGTGTCTAGAAGCTTCCTGATGGGGGGGAGGGGCTACCACCAGCACACTGTAGCGCTTGGTGAATGAGGGAGTGAAGGCGGAGGTGACCCCATAGAAGGTCTCGTAGGCGTTCTCTAGAGAGTTGAAGATGAATTTTAGCTGGGGAATGTTGGCCACACAGGACGTAGCAGAGTATTGTCCCGTTAAGTAAAGATGGATCAGTGATGACTGGAAATAGTATCGAAGCACGTTGGTGTCCGTGTAAGGCACAGGGTGGGTGGGTGGGAAGAAATTCTAACCGGAACCCACTTGTCTTGCAGAATAAACGAAGATCCCACTTCTGCCACCATCTGTTGAATGTTACTATCTGTTAATAGCTTTATCCATTTAGAGATGGGGCACTGCAGACACGGACACGTATCACTGCTTTATTGTTCTTGGGTACACGCACGCTCTCTGACTAACTGACGCGTCCTTTTCTGGGCACGCCGGAAATTTCCCTAACTAGGGTCAAGCGACACAAGTACAGTGTAAAAACAGCACAAGAGTCTAGTGCGCTGTTTATCCATATGAGAGATTTCGATTATCGTATCGATTGGACCAATGCCTCTTCTATCATAAATTGTGATTCATTTGCCAAAAGAAATATCATTGAAAGTTGCATGATAAAAAATTCTGAAGGATCTAATATTAATATTAGCTATGGTATGTTTAAATTAGATAATTTTATCATTGACAAAATTTGTAATCAAATTAAATCATTACAAAAATGATTTAATTGTAAGTGTTCAATGTTTGTGACATTTTCTCCATGTGTTATGTCCGTTCCTTTCCCAGTTTATTGTATTACCTCTTATATACCTATGTGACAATTTTCTTTGTTGTAATCCCCTGATGATGTGAAATATCACGAAAGCGCTTGGGAATTCTAGTTTTCTTTTCCGTTTTTTCCCTGTGGTTAATTATCAGCAATGTTTTGGATCACGTGGTGTTGTGATCTTTTTGCATATAATATATATATATATATCGTTCCCAACGCATATAGAACTTTTAGGAGCCCATGTCAGGTCGGAATTATCATCATTATTTTTTTCATTTGTTTCATTTATACCTTCTCACTGGCCAGGCTGATGAGCATGCAAAAATTCTGTATGTACCAAGCTTTGCATGTTTTGTACAAATAGTAGACCCCCATTATATTTTATTAATTTATCTATTTATTATTATTATTATTACTATTATTATCATTATTGTTATTATCATTACCATTATTATTATTTTACTCTGATCGTTATACTAGCGCTAGTTGGCAGTTCGAAAGAAACAAAATAGAGAATTCGGGTTTTCCTACGTCGGTGGGCCCGCAACCCAATGAATAATAATAATAAAAAAAGTCTGGCCTTGTCGTTGGTATGACGGATGTCGACAATCATAAGTCGCCAAAAAAACAATGAAAGGGTTCATAGATACATGTTTAATGCTTTCAACACGCAGAAAGTTTGTTTGGTTAGTCCAACTGCCTGAAGACAACCAGAATAAATGTACAAGTCGTCAAATTGTAGCAGTGTGTCGGTGAGGAAAGTTGAAAAACGGGGTCTATTTCTTGAGTTTTATTGCAAGCGGATGTAAACCAACAAGCGACGTCTAGAACGTCTTCGTATCAGTAACTTAACAAAAACAAAAGATGTCTACATAGGATTCAATTAGATACACACGACTAAAAGTGCTGTATAGGATCTAAACCTATTACAAAGTATAAAACATATGAGAATCACATATATAAGGAATCTACAGCACCAGTATACAATTCTTTAACACCATTTTCATGTATATAAAAATAATAATAAGACAATTAATCTCAATTTACCACACAAATACATGGAAAATGTTGAACACTTTGAAATTAAAAAATATCGGAACTGCTTTCAGAGTCGCCTAATTGGATTGGTGGTGAGTACTCGTTTGGCAGAAAATTAGGCCTGAAGCGTTTCACAAAGATGGCCAAGTTTGTATTCCGTTTATCTCGATGTGAATTTATTCATTCTTTTCGAATGTGATTACTTTTGGTTGACTTTAAGAAAATCGGCACTTGTATAGACGTGCAGTCTCAAGCAGTCCCGTCCACAGACAACAGATATTTGCACATTAATTTTACCGCTTTCAGCACGGGAAGGACTGGGAGACAAATTTGAAAAAAATAACGGACGGGAGAACCCGAGACTACTTCATAGCAGTACAGGTAATTGTCCCCGAAAAAAAAATATTCATCGATATAATGAAAACGTTAGCATTGTACTGAAATATTGGGAACAATTAGACTTGCACTGTTTAAACGTCGAAATATCTTTAAAATAGCGCATAAAATTATTTACAATTCGTATGTTTTCATTGAAGCACAAATATATGTTAATGTAGAAATACAAGAACTAAACTACCATTATTCTATTCTCATCGGCAAGATGATTACCAGTACAGTAACTAATTGATTCATAGTTATTTCATCAAAGTCCTTGAACCACTTTTTCTTGTATCAATAAGATGAGAGGCCTAAACTCTTCGCTATCTAGTCTCCAGCAGCTGATTAAAACCGCCGGGTAGCAGTCAACACAGAAAAGCGAGCATTATTTCGTTCTATATTCTGACGCTAAGGTTATTCTAGCGCACGAATTTCGTATATTCATGTTATCTTACACATGTTTTGATCTTGGCGTTTGATTTATGAGATGCCAATATACTCGAAAATTTGGCTAGAGCGTTTGGATTTCGTCAGTCTTTTTCATCCCACTGAAATCAGCAGCTGATTAAAACCGCCGGGTAGCAGTCAACACAGAAAAGCGAGCATTATTTCGTTCTACATTCTGACGCTAAGGTACCATATTCTAGCACACGAATTTCGTATATTCATGTTATCTTATACATGTTTTGATTTTGGCGTTTATGAGATGCCAATATACTCGACAATTTGGCTAGAGCGTTTGGATTTCGTCAGTCTTTCTCATCCTACTCAAGAGAGTAATCCCAGCGTTCGAACATTGTCTCTTGGTTGTCATCGTAGACTTTGAATTTTTCAACCTATTCTAACACATCAGTTGGAGTAATCCCAGAGTTTTAATTTTGTCTATAGGTTGCCATCGTAGACTTTGAATTTAGAATTCACACTACGTAAAATTTGACTGTCGTGGCAGTAAAAGTAATACTTACCTTTCTTGCAGGCAAGGGGAGTGCTACCACCTACCGACCGTCCCACAGCACGGCCAGGGTGACCTGTAGACTTCTACCCCAGTTTCGTCAATATCGCGCCCACGAGCCAAGAGGCCTGACCAGCAGCTGTACGTCCCCAGATAGCGTCACTATGGGCCTCATGATGCTTCCACACCGATATGGAACCACGTCCTCCTTCACCTGGTTATTCTGTAGCCTCTTTGCTCAGTGGACGCAATAGCTACATCATCAGGACACAGCAGTCGAGTAATCTTCCATAACAATAAATGCAAAAAAAAAAAAAAGAGGGAGACAAGGGTGGTATAGGGGAGTGGACTATGTGGGGATGAAATGGAGGGGAGCCCTTGGTGTACGATCCGTGTCTGTTCGTAACCCTAAAAATCCCACATACATGGCCTAAGGCCATCATATTATACATTTATTGGAATCGACCCAACCCCGGGAATCCGGCTGTGGCCATCATGACCTTGATGGCCACTGTCACTCTGCTGGCTGCTGTCACCATGGTGGCCAGGGACAACAAGGAGTCAGATTACTCAAGAACCAAAGGTCCTTAAAGACCTCCGCAGGAGCCAAGTTAAAACGCCGTCCACCATACAAAATGAGGACCTGGGTGAACACGCAGTAACTTTTCTTCACAACAATTTGCTGGATCTCGGCCTTGAGTCAACCCTTGCGTATGGATACATGGGGAACTCTGCAAGAGGGCTTTCTTGAAGCAGACAATTCAGCTGATTGCGCTGTGTACGAGCCGGGACCGTCAGGACAGCTGAGAAAACAACTCACCCAAGAACAACTGTAGGTGTTGTAAGAGTCACGGGTAGTTGTTGTCCACCAGTAGTTCGAGTAGAATGTGTGATGTCATAAGAGGAGTACCACAAGGTACATCTTTAGTCATAGGATATAGGTGATGCGAAAATATCTTTTTTAATTGTGACAATCCTGTTTCAAAGTGCTAGTTATCCTACTGGGATGGTAAGAGGAAGGTGGGTGGGGAGATTGTTAGTGATGTGGGTGGCGAGGAAAAGGTGTTTGGGTTTCCAGTGTGAGGGTGGAGTGGGCTTGAGTGACTGGGAGGTCTTGCAGGGAGTTCTTGTTTGTGACTTCTCTTTATGAGATTGTTGGAGTCAGAATGTTGAGAAGGGTTGTGGTGCGTTGGCAGGTCGCAGAGCTTCAGCATACACGATTCCAAGTTCAATCAGGAATTTCACTTGGACTAAGGAGGATTCTTGGAGGCTGATAGGCTCTCAGTTTTGAGGACATAGGATTTCATGTTCAAATAGGTAAACTATATTGTATAAAAATGTTGCATGGGCTAACAGTGCACACATATACCTGCTGGATGTTGACACTATTTGGGAAAGTAATTCCTTCTCATGTCTTGAGTTTCCTATATATACAAGTTAAAAGGTGGCCAGAAGTTTGCATAAGTAGAGCATAATTTTTTTTTTCTACAGAAATTTGTATTACTTCTTATTGTGTGATTCTATATGAGAGTTCTGAGTTTTCCCATAGTTGTGGGACATTAAACTATATCCACATTGCTGTTAAATGTTGCTTATTGTTCTTTCTGGACTGATGCATCAGTTAAGGTCAAGAGACTGTACTCTTATTGTGTTCTTGATTCTACTTCCACAATTAGGGATCCATTTACCTCAGGCCATGTTTGGTGGGATTTTCTGCAATGAGTGACAAAGCCTTTCGACTTTATAAAGCAAAATTGTGCATCAAGAGATGGTCCACTGGTAGCATTTAAGACCAACAACCTTAGGTAATCCAACTCAAAACCAATTTCATCTTAGAATGGGTGCTGGTACAGAAAAGCATGTCCAGGAATGCTATACTGCTTAATGGGATTGGGGTAGTGGTCCAATGGTTGTCCCACTGTCAGCAGTGATAATCATATCATCCCTAGTTGAGGCATCATCACTATGTTGATGGTGAAGTGTCAGAGAATAGGGTGGGAGTGCAGGGCTTTGTTGTGCTTGGGGGGCCTAATCCCTCACCATTTCACTTTCTTCATACTTTGCCCTGCAGTTAGTGACCTTGCTAGAGGAAGCACCCCAGCCAGGTGGGGTTTTGAAGGAGGCCATGCTATGAGCACTTTTACTAGCCCCTTTCCCATGTGGGGTAAGCAGAGTGGATCCTGAAGAGGGGAAGTTAGCTTTGCAGGGAGCTGCCAAGTAGTACTGCCCCCAAAGTCCTAGTATACAGTGACCACTGGGCTTGCACTGCCTACAATCTGGGTTGTGACTGGGGACTTCAAGAGTTCATTTCCTACCTCCACAGCCATACAGGTGGACTGGGATAATAATTGGAAGAATGAAGTTACTGTTATATGGCTGAAGCAGAATTCTTACAGTGACTGAATATACTGGCAGTTTCAGTCACTATCTCACACTTAGCACCATCCTCCTTGGTCAAAGTCAATCCCAGGGATAACCATGAGGAGGTGGTGAGACAACAGTTGTCCTTCATCTGGAAAGGAAGAACTGGAAGATGGCCTGACTGACAACCAACCCACCCCACCCTCTGAAAATATGGTCCCACAATTCTGTGCATACAAAAAGTGCAAACAAATCACGTATGTGATCAACAGTATTAGCATTTCTACTTCATACAAATACATTCTTCCAATGTACTTAGGGAACATTCCAGTACTGTATATACATGTATACACACAAGATCAGTAACTGTTGCCTCAATTTTCATTGAATGGAGAGCTCCAGACCCACAGTGGCTGGTAACAGTCCTCAGACTCCTCCTATAGATTTGAAGTAGTTTTGGATTGATGTCGGTGTTGTATTATAACTGGACAGTTTCGACATCACTAGATTATAGCAGTAGGAGGAGGGGTGCAGTTGTCTGATCTGTTTATGCGAGAATGAGGAAATATCGAGCAAAGATCAAAGAAACTGGCACCTCTAAATGGCGAGTTTTCACGATGGACAGCCCAATTTCCAGGATCATCATTAGCAAGTACCTATCACTGGGGGTGTGTTTGTCTGTCTCTCTGTGTCCCACTTTCTCAGTGCATTTGTACTTAGTACAAAGCTATGCTTTCATTTCATTGTTTTACTGATACTGACCAAGATATTAATTTTTTTTTATTCACATCAAACTGAATTATCATCATATTGGATACTTTATTTTCAACTACATTTTGAAAAGTAAGATTTGTCTGCTCTTTCATTTGTTCAAACATAGTATATAACCAGATAATTTTTTGTAATTGACCAAAATTTGCTTTTGGAACACACATGTGAATTTAAGTTCTTATGGGGTGAACTAAATCAAGCAAGTCAGTTCTTATATATTTTGTTGATCTGAACTATCTTTCTAGTATATGTACAACTAATGACCTTTTCAACAATGACACTGGCAGACCCATGGCTTCTAATACAGATACTACTTCACTGACATAAGGAATGAAATAAAAGTCCTTGTAAAATACACAAAGTTTGTTTCCTTATATTACTTACTGCAACTAGGTTGACGGCTGTTGCTCCTGCTCTAGGCACCACCAAAGATAACTGTAGTAATCATCACCACCCCAATACATTACAGTAATGGTACCTAAATAGCATAATAATGATAACCTGTTAATATGAAGTGTGAAGAGAATCATACACAGGTAAATATTGGCAAAATCTAATTCCCAAACAGAAATGTTTGGTTATAAACTATACACATAACAGAGAGAAACTGTTTAATGACTTACAAAAAGATTCACCCAGTTTGTGTATTAAAACACTATCTGGGCCAGGACAGAGGAAGGAGTTCCTCCCTCCTGCAGGACTTTGAAGCATAAGACTATTCATGAAAGGTTACCAAACCAATGACACTAACATACAGAAGATGTATCAATCCGCCAACTGCCAAGCAACAACAGCCGTCTCCAATGCGTTCATCTCTCTAACACATGTACAAGTCTACATACAGAAGAAGTCTTGAATGATACAGGGATGTTAGCCATGGAAGATGACCATAATAAAGACTAATGATTTTAATTTTTGTTAAGAAAGATAAAACAGGAAATGCTTCCCACCCTGTCCTGCATGGAACAGCAACACCACAGGCGTTGCTGCAAGACGGATGTGGAAAGATGAAAAGAAGACAAATCAGGAGTCAAATATTTCAATGTAAGCAGGAAGGAGGATCTAAATACCAAAAGCTACCCCAAGTGGCATTGCAGCAGCAGCAGCAGCACAGCTTGTTTTCCTAAGACAGGGCGTCAGGCTACTTTCTACCTGTGACGCACCACATCCCAGCATACCAAACTTCCTTCATGTCACAGTCAGTACACGTGATGCTGCTGTAGTTCTTACACCTACATCCAAGGCATAGGGCAGGTTTACTCTTGATAATTTGCTACTGAGCTAGAGATTCTAGTGTACAATGATACCCTAGGACTTAATATCCTTTGTATGATCCATAGTAATACATATACATGTATACATTTGTTGCCTCTTTATGAAATTATGGCTAGCTAAGAGCTCCACTCATACATGATATACCACAAGTCCACAGTCACACACACACATGCACACAACTCAGTTTAGCATAAAATGGTTGGGAGTTGCCCTAATCACTCTAACTTCTGAGGGCTTTTGGATTTGAGGAGTAAATGCAGTGGGGAGGATAAAGAAAGAAGGGAAAAAATGTAATATTAAGAGAATGTGCAACATACAAATGTGAATAAATGAAGACATGATATTCAGTTCAAGCAAGAGGATATGTATGCATACAGTATTTATATATATATATATATATATATATATATATATATATAAAAGACAAGTTTTAGCTAAAAGACAGTTTTCCTCAAAGGGTTGCCATATGAAATTACATACTCCTGAATGATCATGGCATGATCCTGAAGTGCATCTGATGTGACAAAAGTCATCTACATTGCCTAATAATAATAAAGCACCATAAGATCACCTAAACTAAAGAAAAAGTTGGAGCAAGAATGGAAAAAAAGAAGTGAGCAAGAGAGAATATGGGGGGTTTTAGAAGTAGGAGACGGCAAACGAGTTAATAAAAGCCTGTCTTACTGTACTGAAGCTACAGCACCACCTTGAGGTGTTCTCCTTGAGCCCTTACTTTATATTTTGCTGACACCCTCTTCAAGAATCCAGATAGTCTTTTCATGCAGGCCTCAATCACTCGTTTCATTTTTATACACTTTCCACTATTTATGTGTATCATTTACACTTTCCATCACTCAATCATAGTTCCTGTAAAATAGGAACTTTTTAAGTCTTTTCTTATGCTATTAAATTTTGAGTATAAGTCAGTTGGGAGCATATTAAATAGCCTTTAAGTAGTTTCCTAATATTATTCTTTCTTTTTTATAGAACATTCAATATATGTCTATTACAAGATCTGATATCTCAAATGATTAGTTTACCTCTCTAACACATGTGTTTACAGGATCCTATTCCTTTATAATCCCCCCCCTTTCACTTTTCTTCCACCAGGTCTCAAGGCATGCTTTGATTTGGCCACTGCCTCTTATACAAGGGATCAATCCATTGTCCCACATCTCTTGTTACAAATCCATGCCCCCCAGATAACTAGCAATACCCTCTGGTCTAACCTACATCTCACTCAAAGAAGAAAAGGCCACTGGTGTTCACAAATATATTACCATTCCTCAGCCTAGCAAGGTGGACTAAGTACATTCTGATGATGTGCAGACTTAGGGGATGGGGTAGGAGGTGGAGTACCTAATAGTTTGTTCTGACACACACACACACACACACACACACACACACACTCACTCACTTATTCACTCACACACACACACACACACACACACACACACACACACACACACACTCACTCACTCACTCACTCTCACTGTGTGTGTGTGTGTGTGTGTGTGTGTGTGTGTGTGTGTGTGTGTGTGTGTGTGTGTGTGTGTGTCTGTGTGTGTGTGTGTGTGTCTGTGTGTGTGTGTGTGTGTCTGTGTGTGTGTGTGTGTGTGTGTGTGTGTGTGTGTGTGTGTGTGTGTGTGTGTGTGTGTGTACAAGTGTGAGTGTGTGTAGGAGTGAGTGAGAGTGAATAAGTGAGAATGAGTGAATATGCATGTGTATGTGTGAGTTTTTGTTTGTTTGTTGTCTGGATATGGCATCAAGTGACTTACAGGGTGTAAATGTATGTACATACAAAACCTTAATACCAGCACCCAGTTTTTGTGTCTGCCCCAGGATTTAAACTTGGGTTTCTTGTGCAAAGGGGGAACATGTTATTTACACCGATCCCTATGTGCCTTCTTTGAAATCAATAACAAACACTGAACTCAAAGCTACAGTGTAAAGGAATTACAAGACCTATGATGATGCTCTTTTGGTGGTTCATTAGATTCTGGACACTAATTAACCTTAGGCCACTAAATAACCTCAGGTCACTAAAAAATGCAGTTAGGACCATGCCATGCTTATGTATATACTTCCTCTGGTCATATATGTTACAAAATACAAAAAAAATATATGAGCTGGATGGAGGAAGAGGGAAGTAGGCAAAGAAGGAGTGGGAAGTATGAGGAGGTGGTTTAGGAAATATGAGGAATGAAAAAGAATGTAAAATAATGACAGGAAATAGAAAATAGGTGCTACCCTTCCTTTAAGTTTTGTCATTTAAACCCACCAGTAATCGTGCTACCTGACCAATCCACTGCCATGAGAAATACTTCAAATAAGAATGGAGGGTGAGGAGGATGAAAATTATATCAATCATGAAAGAACAATATATATATATGTATATTACAGACAGGCAAAAAAAAACTGATAGAGAGTGGAGAAAGATAAAGAAGGGAGTGGGGTGAGAGTGGAAGTGCTCTGGGATGGAAGGACGGAAAGGAAGTGGCAGGGTGGTGGGCAGGCAGGAAACAAATGAAGGAAAGAAATAGAAGATGAAGCACATGACAAAACAAAACTAAGGGAGAAAGGAAATCACA
>NC_134782.1:36964896-37017396 GCF_046742065.1 Oratosquilla oratoria
GTGTTGTCCTTCTCAACTGATACTAAAATAGATGACACGAAATGTGTTGCTGTATTGCATCACAAAAGCAAAGGGAACCCTGTCCCCCTCCTATGATGTCGTCGGGTAATTCATCACACTGGGAAAAGCCAACTTGACAATCCTTAGATTTGCATTTAGGTACAGGCAAGAAAAAAATCCCACTATCCGATTCCTTGGTCACCAATCTCAACAAGTGGTGAGTGGTGACAACCGGATGGCAACATGATGACACTTTTCTACACCTGTTGTGGCCAACTCAAGTCATTTTTCGATGGAAATGTTTCCTCGTGGGGTCGACAACAAATACTAACATGCGGGATAGGATACACTCACTTTGATGATGCTGGGTACAATGGAAAGTAAGAGAGGGAAATGAGCAGTTAATCACAGAAATAAATGTGGAAGAATGGCAGTGAAAGGTAAAGACTTGGGAAAAAGAAAATGAAAACAGAAAAGTCAAAGGAATGGGGGTTGACAGGTCACAAGTGAATGAATGGTATGCATATCATGAGCATGGGAGAATGTGATCAATAGTCATATGTACAGATAAATATTAGATTAAAATAATGCTACATCAGGAAGCAGGTTGGCTAGTGAGTGTTTTGCAGAGCGAGGGCAAGAGTTTGTTACCCCCTGTAGACTAGTCCTAGAGCTTCAATCCAACTGCTGCCTGCTTCATGTTCCACCCAACTCAAGGCCACATTCATGTTCACCACACCATTGTAGTGCCGCTAATGACCCTGTTTATGCGTCACCCTGTCTTCTTCAACCACTCTGCTGAAGCCTTTTGTACATTCCTGCACTGCTATGGCCCTCCCTCCTCTTCCTCTTCTTCTTCCTCCTTCTCCTCCTCCTCCTCCCTCATGAAGAATGACCTCCCCATACTGCTGGATGGCACTGGCCAACCTGCTTACTGTGCCATATCTTGCACACCTGGCACCTTTGCAGAGTTGTCAAGCAAAGCATCTGGTGTCGTACATTCATCACTTCACTTGCTTTTTGGGATTTTTGTTTCATCTTTTCGCCTTCAGGTTACTTTGAAGTATTTACCCACTACGTATATTTCATCCACTCACTTAATGCCTTCAGAATTATTTCCATGCATAATTTTTTTTCTCTTGTTTAGCAACACAGTTCAAAATATTCTAAAACAAATTTGGAGGTTTATGAAACTTGTACCACACATTTGTTCTATGAGATGTTGAAGCTGGTAAACAGCAGAGGATGTTTACACGCCACACACTCCATGCATGTGAAAGCCAACTGGTGGATTTCTGTCGCTGGTGGAGTGCGCTGGTGTCAGTCTTGACGCCAACATAGTGGCACCATAGTAGACGGCAGCAGAGCATGGTGCCAGACCCGACCCTAGGCCAGCTGCCACAGGGATCAAACGAACACCTTGGATAGGGCATCAGCACCAGCACTGGCAATGAAGGGTTTGGTGGGGTGGAACGCAACATCAAATATACTTTCATCGAACTTCTTACGGTGAGCTGTGATCTCCTGCACACACTGTTTGCTGTCAAGTTGCCACAATCGAATGCTGCAGTCATGACCTGTCAACAAAGAAGTATTCAGTCATAAGACATGTTAACATCTTTTCTGTAAAAATAGAAAATAATACCTATTACCTTAAGAGGCAACTAACTGAAAACCCATAGCCCCTATAGTCTCCCTATGGTGCCTGGGCCTTCCCATATATCTCTTTGAAGAAATATTGGATATATCTGTGCTGTATTTGTGTGATTTAGAAAAGGGCGTGGATTTGCAGATCAAGTTTTATGAGCAAGGTATTCAAAAAGTTTTGCCAATGGGTAACGATGTCTTTTGGGCTTTCATTGAGCTGGAGATGGTGTATGACAGGATTGAAAAGAAACTTTAAGGAATGTGTTGTGGATGTATGGGATTGGGAAATCTGCCAGGGGCAGTTTAAATTTTTTTACATGAGTACAAGAGCTTGTGTGAGGGTAAGGAATGAAGAGTGTTTTGGGGTGAAGGTGGGGCTGTACTGGGGTTGCACAATATCACCATTGTTGTTCAACATATATATAGGAGTGTGTGCTAGGCAGAATTTTGAAGTTGGTGAATGAGGGTAAATGGAAATGGAAAGCAAGCCAACCCCACAGCACACAGCAATAGTCCTCTGGGTTGAAATACTGAATTGTTGTTTACATTTTTTTAGTGTGAGACTGATGAGAGATATTGGGCCCAGTGTAGAGACCATGTACCAATCCTTCATGGCTGCACCTCCAGATATGCAAGGACATTAAAAAACATTATAAAGGTCAGTAGGGAGATGATTCTATCTACAGTCCATCTGACCCAATCACCACATTCAGGTATTGCTGGTCCGTAGTAGCACTGTTTGTATACAAGATCCACTCACTCCTGATATACACACTTTCCATCTTTACACCATCCATTCCACACACATATCATAACCAAGGTCCTAAGAATTCACATACTCCCTGAGAGAAGGTAGAGTCCATTAGGGTCGACAGCAAGTGAGGTAACCGAGTCGAGATGTGCTACCATGGACTGCACCAGCCGCCCGGTATTGTTGTCCCAGAATCGAATGTGTCGGTCTTCATGACCTGTTATAGTGAGGGGCAGAGTCGGGTGTGATACAACCTGCGGAGAGAAAGTGGTCAAGTGAACTTAATATATTTTATACCTATGCTACTAGATTCCACAAAAATATAGAATTGTATTTGTATTGTCTTATATTCTGTTGCCAATAATTTACCCCTTTATTCTTGGTCTTCCCCTTAAGTTTACTCCATTCACCTCTGCTTTCCACATATCTTTTGTTAGTCTTTCCTCATTTGTTCTTTCAATAAGCCAAAACCACTCCAGCATTCTTTTGATAAACCTTACCAACCAGCCCCCTTTTCAACCCTACTCTCTGCATTGCCTCCATATTTCTATCTACAAATAACATATTCATAACCTGCATTAGAGTTCTTAACCACCTAATCTCAAATGTGTTTAGAATAATCCTTTGTCTCCTTCAAAGTTTTTACTCCATACAGTGATGTGGGCATAACCACTCCTCATACAGTCTACATTAATCCCTAGGTATCTAGGTATCCAGATAAAATGGGGGAGGAGTATGACAGAAATTTTTTAAAGCAATAAAAAGATGTTTTGGAAGGAAGTTAACAGAGGATGGGGAGGCAAGTCAAATAAAAGAAGAAATAGTAAAAGGTACAGATGGAGAGATGTTGACAGAAGAGGTGGCATGGGAAAAGTGGAAAGAGTATTTTAGAGAACTGTTGAATGTGGAGGAGGATAGGAAGGAATTGGTAATAGCAGTGAGATATGCTAAGAAAATGACAGTGATGGGAGAGGAATGGAGGAGAAATAATAAAAGATGAGGTGGAAGTAGTTTTGAAAATTATGACAGCAGGTAAGGTACCTGGGTTAGATAGGTGTCCTATGGAGTGTCTGAAGAATGGAGGAACAGTAATAGTGGACTGGCTAGTGAGGTTGTTTAATGTGTGCCTAAGGGAGGATAGAGTGCCAGAGGACTGGGGGAGTGTCTGTATAGTTCCACTTGAGAAGGGAAAAGGGGACAAATGTGAGTCTAGTAGTTTCAGAGGGATCAGTTTGTTGAATGTAGACATATGGGAGGGTTTTAGGTGAGAGGCTTAGGAGTGGAACAGAGGGATTGGTGAGGAACAGTGTGGGTTTATGAAAATTAGGGAATGCATGAATCTGATTTTTGTGGTATGGCAGATATATGAAAAAGTTTTCGCAAATGGTAAGGATGTTTTTTGGGGATTTTATGGATTTGGAAAATGCTTATGACAGGGTAGACAGAAAGACGCTGTGGGAGATTTTGCAGATATATGGGATTGGGGGAAAGCTGTTAAGGGCAGTCATGAATTTTTACAAGAATAGTAGAGCCCATGTTAAAATTGGAACTGGAGAGAGCGAGTGGTTTGAAGTAAAGGTGGGACTGCGACAAGGATGTGTCATATTGCCATGGCTGTTCAATGTGTACATGGATGGGGTGGTGCTGGAGGTAAAGGTGAGGGTAATGGGCAGGAGACTGGAGATGGTTAAAGAAAATAGAGAAAAGTGGGAGGTGAGCCACTTGTTATTTGTTGATGACCCTATGCTTGGCAGAGTCAGAGGAGTGATTAAGGGAGTTAATGAAGGGGTCTGGGAAGGTATGCAATAGAAGAAAGTTGAAGGTAAATGAAGTAAGATGAGGTGTATAAGGGGAGAAGATGGCAGTGAGTTGGCTACCTCCCTTTTACGAGGGAAAAATCCCCTAGTATACAGATAGATCTATTTCTCAAGACATTTCTTTTTCATTCTCCCCTCACATGGTTCACTTATCCTATAATTAATTCACATCCACCCACACTTTTCCCTTCCCTGCTACATATGACCTCTAAACACTTGCAAGTCCAACACTTCTTTTTTTAATGAGTTAGCCGAAAAAATAATTTGGCATCAACATGAAAATATATGTAGTGAATGTCATTTACCCCTTATAAAGAGGGTGGCTGAGCTGTGGAACACACCCATTCTATTGCCTTTCCCATGTCGGGAAAGAATAAAAGGAAATATATCTATATATATATATATATATATATATATATATATATATATATATATATATACACACACACACATGTATACAACACTGAATGGGTCCCAGTGATTAGAGATACATTTTAATAACCACAATGCACTTTAATTCTAAGCCATCAACATCAGGAGACCCAATGTAGGTCACATGCAGCAATTGAAATGCGGTACTGCCAAGGACTCGAACCCGGCAACCACATGATAAGTGTCATAGTAACTTACCAACTATGTTATAAAGAGAGATTTTTTGATAGTGTAGTTGGTAAGTTACTACGACACTTGTCATGTGGTTGCTGGGTTTGAGTCCTTGGCAGTACCGCATTTCAATTTCTGCATGTGGCCTCCATTGGGTCTCCCGATGTTGATGGCTTTGAATTAAAGTGCACTGTGGTTGTTAAAATGTATGTGTGTATATATATATATATATCATACATACATATACCAAAGGCTTTTTCCCCCTTACACAGAGGATAGCCAAAAAGAAAAAGGCATAGAAACCACTCCCGCCTATTCCATTCCCTATATATTCCACTTCCCTCCACCCTCCCTCTTATCTTGGCACTTCCTGGATGACGGGTCATCCCTGCATCCTGTCCACTGCCCTGGGTCAGAAGCAGTGTTGCAAGACACAGCACATCTACAGCAAGGCCGCTTCATAACTTCGGCGACCCCCGCTCTCCATCCCCTCATGCAGAAAAACAGAAGACGAGGAGAAATCCCTTCGGGCTGCATCAAATTTTTTCTCATACACTTCCTCACCCCCCATCCCCCACCCACTCCCCCTCATGCATCACAGCATCATCCATACACAACCCTTCTCCATTCATCCCTATCTTCTGTCCTCTTCCATCCTTCCTTAACAGACATTCCTCTCTTTTGTAATGCCCCTTTCACCCCATCCATCCATCTCATCCTAGGTCGCCCCCTCATATTCACTCCTTCCACCTCCACCTTCCACACCTCTTTTACTAATCTTTCTTCACTCATTCTTTCCATGTGTCCATACCATCCTAATACTCTTTCAACAACCCTATCTCCCAGCTCTCTTTCCACCACTATTCTCCTCTTCACCTCTTCATTTCTCACTCTATCCAGCCTAGTAACCCCTATCATACTTCTCAGACATTTCATCTCAAACACATTCAAACTCCTTTGCTCTTCCTCTCTTATGTTCCATGTTTCTGCCCCATACAGTGCTGTTGGCACAATCACTCCTTCATATAACCCCCTCTTGGATACATTCCCAGATGTCTATTTCTCATTACATTTTTAATCCACCAAGGCATTTACTCCCTTCTCTCAATCTACATTCTACCTCCATCCCCACTCCTCCCTTTCCTGCCACATTCACTCCCAAGTATCTAAAACTATCTACTTCCTCCAGTCTCTCACCCTTAATACTCACTTCCAGCCTGCTATCACTCTCTCCCCTTGTACATGTCATCACCTTACTTTTGCCCAGATTGATCTTCAGCTTCTTTCTTTCACACACCTTCTCAAACTCTGTCACTAACTTCATCAATCCCTCCTCTGATCCTGCTACAAGTGCAGTGTCACCAGCAAACAACAACTGGCTTATTTCCCACTTTTCTCCATTTTCTTTAACCATCTCCAATCCCTGACCCACTACCCTTTCATTTACCTCTCGCACCACCCCATCAATGTATAGACTGAACAGCCAGGGCGACATAACACATCCCTGACGAAGTCCCACCTTTACCTCAAACCATTCACTCTCTCCATTTCTAATCCTAACACAAGCTCTACTACTCTCGTAAAAACTCTTGACTGCTCTTAACAGCTTTCCTCCTATCTCATATCTGCAGTACCTCCCACAATGCCTTCCTGTCCACCCTGTTGTAAGCCTTTTCCAGATCCATAAAAGCCCAAAAAACCTTACCTTTTCCTATGGCTTTCTCACATATCTGTCTTACCACAAAAATCTGATCTACACAACCCCTACCTGTCCTAAAACCACACTGTTCCTCACCAATTACTCCCTTTGTTCCACTCCTAATCTTCTCCATCAAGACCCTCCTATAAGCTTTCCCAACTACACTCAACAAGCTGATCCCTCTAAAACTACTACACTCACACTTGTACCCCTTTCCCTAGTAAAGCAGAACTATACAGGCACTCCTCCGGTCCTCCGGCACTCTACCCTCTCGCAAACATCAAATAACCTCACCAGCCAGTCCACCCACCATAACTGTACCTCCTTTCTTCAGACATTCTGCATAGCATCAATCCAACCCAGGTGCCTTACCTGCTCTCATCATCTTAACAGCTGCTTTCACTTCATCTTTTCCTATTTCTCCTTCATTTTCCTCAATCATAACTCTCATCTTCCAATGCAACTACCTTTCCCTTCCTATCCTTTACATTTAGCAACTCCCTAAAATACTCTGCCCATCTTCCTCTCACTGCCTTCTCTTCCATTATTATCTCTCCATCTGCACCTTTTACCTTTTCTTCTCTACCTGATTTGCCTCCTCTTCCTCTTTTAATTTCTTTCCAAAATATATTTTTATTACTTACAAAATTTTCTGTCATACTCTTACCCCATTTCACATCTGCTCTCCTCTTTGCTTCCTTAATCTTATGCTTAACTTCCCTTCTCTTTACTTTGTACCTCTCATATGATTCCCTTGTCCTAATTTGTAGCCAATCTATGAATGCTTGTTTCTTCTCTTCTACACCCTTCTTTGCTTCCTCATCCCACCACTCACTACCCTTCCTTCTATTTCCCCCTGCCCTCCTTGTTCTACACACCATCTTTGCACACCTTATGACTCCCACCTTGAACCATCCCCATTCCTCCTCCACTCCTAGTCTCTATCCTTCACTCCCTCCCACTCCTCTTTCAGCTTTTTATACTCATTCTCCTTTTTTTTCTCATTTAAGCAGTTCACTCTAAGTACCTCCCTACCTTCTGCCCTTTTCCTCTTTCTCCATCAATTCTCCACTCCCAATTTACCTTCCACCAGAAAATGATCTGATATTCCCCCACTCTCCTTAGAACATGTACATCCTTAACTCTTCCTACCATACTCTTATCACCACTATATAGTCCATTAATGCTCTATCTGCCACCCTTCCATCCACCACCCTCTCCTATGTGTACTTATGCTTGACTTTCTTCCTAAACACTGTATTTGCTATCATCAACTCTCTTTCAAGACGCATCTCCACCAATCACTCCGTCTATTGGTTCGTTTCCTACCCTAGCATTAACCCCTTCCATACGGTGCCGCACACGTAGGCGTCATGGACTTAGATCTCAGTGGCAGCAGCCAATGCCAGCCGTACGACGTGTCGTAATAATACTCGCATCATAAAATATAGTCACCGCTTATATCGATCGTTCTCTCTTTCACCCGCGAATTTTGAATACCACAGAGAATGGGATTCAGGGCACATTTGAGAGAATGTAAAAACACAGGGGCGACTACAATAAATATAATCAAGACGCCGATATGGCAGCCTCGCGAATACACTCGCTCCCCATGACGCCTACGTGTGCGGCACCGTATGGAAGGGGTTAACCACTTCCATACGGTGACGCCTACGTAGGCGGCATGAGGAGCAAGTGGGTACTCGATGATGCCGACGTCGGCATTACAAAGGATTACAAAGGCGGAGCATACCGACAGGAGACCTTTTGATCCATATCTAGGTCGGATGCGGAAAAAAAAATCATATTAATAATAAAATAATAAATAAAAACTATAATAATGTAAATAACAAATAAAATACATAAACACATGCATAGGTATAGTTAAATAATAAACAAACAGGCAAATAGTAAATAATAATAAATTTACATATAACTAATAATAAATGAAAATCAGACAGACAAAAGATAACAAAACAAAAACAAATAATATAAGATAAATCATAATCATTACAGCATCTTACTTAGGTATTTATCTAAATGATTCTTAAAGCTTCGAACTGAACTACATTGCACTACCTGTGCAGGAAGTTTATTCCATTCATTAACTACACGGTTGGCAAAGTTGTTTCTACCCACTTCCAAATTGAATCTATTTCTGGACAGTTTGAGACCATTGTTTCTTGTCTGATTCTCATTCAATGTGAATTTGTTTTCACTTTTGATGTCAATTCCCTTTAAAATCTTAAAGACCTGTATCAAGTCACCTCTGAGTCTACGCTTTTTTAGGGAAAACAGATTCATGTGTTTTAGTCGATTTTCATACGATTTATTTCTGATATTTGGAATCAGTTTTGTGGCTTGCCGTTGTACTTTTTCCAGTCTGTCAATGCCTTTAATGAGATTTGGTGACCATACGGAAACAGCTTATTCCAAATGTGGACAAACTAATGATTTATATAGCTTGTTGATGAGTGATGGACTTTTGAAATCAAAAGATCGCGCAATCTTGATTATATTTATTGTAGTCGTACCTACGTAATCTCCATTCTCTCTAAACTGGCTTCATCAATTTTCTATGGTTATCAAAATACACGGGTGAAAGAGAACGAACGATTGAACACCGACTTTATTTTTTATAATGCGATTATTATGACACAACATCGCACGTCGGGCAGCTAATGCTGCCAGACGTGTGATGTGCCCCAGAGTGAAGAGGTTAAGGTCTCCCAATACAACTACATTGACATTTCTTCCTAATCCCTCTATGCACTCGTTTATATCTACCCAAAAAGCCTCCCTTTCCTCTATGCTCTTCTCACTACCAGGCCCATTTGCTCTTACAAAAACCCACATCTCCCTTCCCAGCTTCACCTTCATCCACATCAACCTTGATGAAACCTCCTTCCACTCCACTACACACTTACTTATCTCTTCACTTACTAGTATAGCCACCCCTTCTCTCCCTCTTCACTCCTGAGTACCTCCCAACTACACTCCCAATCTCACACTCGCTCTTCCCTTTCATTTTAGTTTCACTCAAAGCCAGTACATCTATCTTTCTTCTCGCAAACATACTGTTTATCTCTTCCCCTTTACTCTCATCTGTACCATATCCACGCACATTAATAGACCCAAACCTTAGGGTACTGGTTGTAAAACTCCCAGACCCTCTTATGCCTTTATTTTTTTTAAGGAATGTCTCCTTTGGGGCTATAGGTAGTAGGACTCCTAATCCCATCCCTTGTCCCATTTTTTTGTCACCTCTTATGACTCAAGTGGAAAGACTTGGTGGTAGCATTCTATTCCCCCACCACAGGGTAGGCAAAACAAGGAAATGAATATTCAGAGAAATGGTACAGGACAGTAGCAAGGGGTTGGGGGACAGCATAACGGAGGGACAGTCGTAGTATAAAAGTGTCATCATTTCTCTATGAACAGAGTTTTCCTCTATCACAGAGAAAATGATGTGTGGCTCTGGTCCATAGGGGTGCCCCATATAGACCCTAAAGTATCAACTGCATGCTACTCTGCCACAATAACATACATACATACATATACCAAAGCCTTTTTCTCCCTTACAAGGGAGATGGCAAAAAAGAAAAAGGCATAAAAACCATTCCCTAATACACTCCACTCCCTTCCACCCTCTACTTTCCCTCTTATCTTGGCACCCCCTGGATGATGGGTCATCCCTGCATCTCACTCACTGTCCTAGGTCAGAGGCAGTGTCACGAGACACAGCACATCCACAGCAAGGCCGCTTTATTAAATCGGCGTCATCTCCCCCTCTCAGTCCCCTCATCCAGAAAAGGAGAAGACGGGGAGAAATCCCTTCAGGCTGCGTCAAATTTATCTCACACATACTAACTCACCCCCCCATCTCCCCACCCATTCACAACATCATCCATATACAACCATTCTCCATTCACCCGTCTTCTGTCCTCTCCCATCCTTCCTCAACAGACATTCCCCTCTTCCCCAAAGCCTCTTTCACCCCATCCATCCATCTCATCCTAGGTCACCCCCTCCACATCTGCCTTCCATACCTCTTTTACTAGTCTTTCTTCACTCATTCTTTCCATGTGTCCAAACCATCCTAATACTCTTTCATCCACCTTATCTCCCAGCTCCCTTACCACCCCTGTTCTCCTCACTTCCTCATTTCTCACTCTATCCAGCCTAGTAGCCCCCATCAAACTTCTCAGACACCTCATCTCAAACACATTCAAACTCCTTCTCCCTTCCTCTCTTATATTCCATGTTTCTGCCCCATACAGTGCTGTTGGCACAATCACTCCTTCATACAATCTCCTCTTAGCCTCCATTCCCAAATGTCTATTCCTCATTACACTATTTAATCCACCAAGACATTTACTCCCTTCTCTCAACCCTACATTCTACCTTCATCTCCACTCCTCCCTTTCCAGCCACATTTGCACTCAAGTATCTAAAATTATCTACTTCCTCCAGTCGCTCTCCCTTAATGCTCACTTCCAGTCTGCTGCCACTTTCACCCCTTGTACATCTCATCGCCTTACTTTTACCCACATTTATCTTCAACTTTCTTCTTTTACACAATGTCCCAAACTCTGTCACCAACTTCATCAATCCCTCCTCTGATCCTGCTACAAGCGCAGTGTCGTCCGCAAACAACAGCTGGCTCACCTCCCATTTTTCTCCATTTTCTTTAACCATCTCCAATCCCTGACCCACCACCCTTGCATTTACCTCTCGCACTACCCCATCCATGTATAAGTTGAACAGCCAGGGTGACATAACACATCCCTGACGAAGTCCCACCTTTACCTCGAACCACTCACTCTCTCCATTTCTAATCCTGACACCAGCTCTACTACTCTCGTAAAATCTCTTGACAGCTCCTAGAAGCTTTCCTCCTATCCTGTATATCTGCAAAACCTCCCACAGTGCATTTCTGTCTACCCTGTCATAAGCCTTTTCCAGATCCATAAAAGCCCAAAAAATATCCTTACCTTTTCCTATTGCTTTCTCACATATCTGCCTTTCCACAAAAATCTGATCTACGCAACCTCTACCTGTCCTAAATCCACACTGTTCTTCACCAATTACTCCCTCTGTTCCTCTCCTAATCCTCTCAATCAAGATCCTCCCATAAGCCTTCCCAATTACACTCAACAAGCTAATCCCTCTGAAACTACTGCACTCACACGTGTCCCCTTTTCCCTTGTAAAGTGGAACTATACAGGCACTCCTCCAGTCCTCCGGCACTCAACCCTATCTCCAACAAACATTAAATAACCTCACCAGCCAGTCCACCATCACTGTACCTCCTTTTTTTTTTTTAGACATTCTGCATGGCATCCATCCAGACCAAGTGCCTTACCTGCTTTCATCATCTTAACAGCTGCCTTCACTTCATCCTTCCTTATTTCTCCTCCATTTTCCTCACTCATCACAGTCATTTTCGTAGCACTTCCCACTGCAACTATCTTTCCCTCCCTAACCTCCTTCACATTTGGCAACTCCCTAAAATACTCTGCCCATCTTCCCTTTATTGCCTTCTCTTCCATTATCATCTCTCCATCTGCACATTTTACCTTTTCTTCTCTACTTGATTCACCTCCTCTTCCTTTTTTAATTTCTTTCCAAAACATCTTTTTATCAATTTCAAAATTTTCTGTCATACTCTTACCCCATTTCACATCTGCTCTCCTCTTTGCCTCCTTTACCTTGTGCTTTACTTCTCTTCTCTTTTCTTTGTACCTCTCATATGACTCCCTCGTCCTATTTTGTAACCAATCTATGAAAGCTCGCTTCTTCTCTTCTACAACCTTCTTTGTTTCCTCATCCCACCATTCACTACCCTTCCTTCTATTTCCTCCTGTCCTTCTTGTTCCACACACCCTGTCTGGGGTATTGGCTGCATGTTATGGCAAAATTGCATGCAGTTGATACTTTAGGGTCTATATGGGGCGCCCCTATGGACCAGAGCCACACATCATTGTGTCTGTGATAGAGGAGCACTCTGCTCACAGAGAAATGATGAAACTTTTATTATACTACTATTGTCCCTCCGTTATGCTGTCCCCCAACCCCTTGTTGCTGTCCTGTACCATTTCTCTGAATTTCATTTCCTTGTTTCGCCTACCCTGTGATGGGGGGAAAAGAATGCTGCCACCAAGTATTCCCACTTGGATCATAAGAGGGAAGAAAAACGGGACGGGGATTGGGACCAGGCATCCTTCTCCCTGTAGCCCCACAGGGGACATTCCTAAAAAAAGTAAAGGCATAATGGGGTCTAGGAGTTTTCCAACCAGCACCCTAAGGTTTGGGTCTTTTAATGTCCAACCAGCACCTTAATAAGCTTTGGGTCTTTTAATGTGCGTGGATGTGGTACAGATGAGAGTAGAAGGGAAGAGATAGGTAGTATGTTTGTGAGAAGAAAGGTGGATGTGCTGGCTTTGAGTGAAACCAAGTTGAGAGGGAAGGGCGAGTGTGAGTTTGGGAGTGTAGATGGGAGGTTCTCAGGAGTGAAGAGAGGGAGAGGGAGAGAAGGGGTGGCTATACTGGTAAGTGAAGAGATAGGTAAACGTGTAGTGGAGTGGAAGGAGGTTTCTTCAAGGATAATGTGGATAAAGGTGAAACTCGGAAAGGAGATGTGGGTTTTTGTAAGTGCATATGGGCCTGGTAGTGAGAAGAGTGTAGAAGAAAGGGAGGCTTTCTGGATAGACTTAAATGAGTGCATAGAAGGATTAGGGAGGAACATCAATGTAGTAGTATTAGGAGACCTTAATGGTAGGGTAGGAAATGAACCAATTGATGGAGGGGTTGGGAAATGTGGAGTTCCAAGAAAGAATCATAGTGGAGAGTTGATGTGTCTAGAGAGTTGATGATAGCAAATACAGTGTTTAGGAAGAAAGTCAAGCATAAGTACACATGGGAGAGGGTGGTGGATGGAAGGGTGGTAGATAGAGCATTAACGAACTATGTAGTGGTACATAGGAGTATAATAGGAAGATGTTAAGGATGTACATATGCTAAGGGGAGAGAGTGGGGGAATATCAAATAATTTTTTGGTGGAAGGTAAGTTGAGAGTGGACGATAGATGGAAAAAGAGGAAAAGGACAAAAGGTAGGGAGGTGCTTAGAGTGAACTTAAATGAAAATGAAAAGGAGGAGTACAAGAAGAAGCTGAGAGAGGAGTGGGAGGGAGTGAAGGATAGAGTGGAGCTAGGAGTGGAGGAGGAATGGGGATGGTTCAAGGAGGGAGTCACAAAGTGTGCAAAGATGGTGTGTGAAGATATATATATATATATATGTATACATAGAGGAAGAGAAGATGAGAGATGAGAGAAAGAGGAAGATTCCCTTTACTCACCCTGTTGATCTGTCTATTGACTGAATTGCCCGACTGGTCAGGTTCTGTGTCAAGTCTTATCACAGGCTTTCCAGTTTCTAGATCAAAGATGACACAGTTTGCAGTATCAAAACTACATACAAACTGATTCCTAGTCTCGTAAACAAAATCGACTGAGGTTGGAGTTCCATCTGAAACAAGAAAAGTTATAAATTATATAAACATATATATTTTTTATGGAACAGGACTCTACTACTCCATTCATAAAAAATAATCATATATGCAATCATTCACTCAATCTTCTAGCATTTACTCAAGGTTACCTGCGAGTTATCACTCTTGCAATGTCTACCACTCTACTAATAATACGTACATATACATTATGGCCATTTCCCTTTTCTGGGGAGGGAGTCAAAGCATACACCATCCCAAAAAATACTAAATGCTCACTAAATAACAAATATTTAAATCTGTGGTTCTAGAGTTTCACTGAGTGGAAAACCAACAGCCACACTGTGGCTGGCAATGGTCCACTGGTTCTCCTACCGATCTCTCTAGAAAGAAACTTTGGAATGTTGTAAAACTGTTTCTGTGTCATTGGATGAAAGTAATAGGAGGAAGGGAGCAGTCACCATTTGTCAACTCTTTCATGTGTATTAAGATTTAAGAAATACAACTTAACCTCTTGAATACAATGATGCCTATGTTTGTATCATGAGCCATTAGTGGGCTGTTCAAGGATGCTGGCATCGGCTTCCTGGTTATATTTATTTTGTAGGTGTAGCTGAGTGACCCCTGTATTCTGTGAACAAGCTTGATCATGTTTTCTGTGACAATATATTTATTCAGGGTGAAAGAGAATGAGTATAACAGCTGTAACTTTATATTTTGTGATGCAAGTATTTTGATGCACTGTCGTACAACAGGCAACCTGATGTGCACACAAATATTTGACTCTTATTGCAAACGTTAAGTTGAAAGAGAGATCATGGGCCAATTCAGAGACTGAGAGTCATTCCCTCAGGGCTGTGCCTCTTGATGGAGGTGAGGGTGAGAGGGTTCATGAAATTTGAAAATAGGTAACTCCATTGTTCATCTTGCAGGACCACCACAAGCCAGTACCTATCATTGATCCCTCGCACACATGCATCCATACCAATAGCCCTCACCCCAAATAAAGAGGATGGTCAAGTCAATGCACATTCTATAAACAAGTAAAATAAATATTAACTTACCCTTCTCAAGGGCAAAGGTGGAAAGTAATGGAGAGACTGCATCTGGTGACCAAAGTCTGACAGTGGAATCAGCACCACAAGAGAGAAGATTGTGTGTCTGAGGATGGTACACCAGACCCCAAACAGAGTCTGTGTGGCCTTGTAGTGTCCCTTCCAATACCCGTGGGTCTGCAAGGAAATCAAATACATAACAGGAAAAAGTTATCAACAGCTAACATTAATTCTATTTAAGCTTATGCCTGACAAACACTAAGATCACATGATAATCATACATACATACATACATATACCAAGGCTTTTTCCCCCATACAAGGGAGGTAGCCAAAAAGGGAAAGGCATAAAATCATTTCCACCCATTCCATCCCTGAATACACTCCACACCCCTCCACCCTCCCTCTTATCTGAGTACCTCCTGGATGACGGGTCTTCCCTGCACCTTGTCCACTGCCCTGGGTCAGAAGCAGTGTCACAAGACACAGCACATCCACAGCAAGGCCACTTCATTAAATCGGCGACCCCCCCCTGGGGGTGCGAGACATGATAGCCAGTGCAATGTTACTATATATTTACCATGAGAAAACAATGTGCATTCATTGTATCCTACTAAGTGACATTTTTATTTTTAAATAAAAAAGTACCTTTCTTCAGTAACTGAATATATCTAATAATTTCTTAGCAAGTTTTGTATCACTAACCCTTTTCATACATTTACATTGTAGTTATATCAAGGGGTATGGGCACTGAAAAAGGTTAAGAACCATTGCTCTAGTCTCAATGAGCCATGCTTTCAAGGAACAACACCAAGACAATGGAGGAAGGCCTGAACACACCAAAAAGGTATAGGACTCCAGTCAAGAAAATGAAATCTGATCAGTACCAGAATGGTTCATTAGACTTAGGTCCCAACCTCCACTCCAATGAGCCTGATCTCCAGAACATGCCCAATATTGTTCATTGACTCACAACACTTCAACTTCCTTCCATCCTATACTCATTATTTCCCACTTATAAAGGGGGTGGCCAGCCAAGGCACACACACACACACACTTCTCATCACATTCCACACCCATTTGTTCTCCTTTCTATTTTTAGCTCTTCAAGAATAAAGGCTTATCCCTGTCATACACACACTGCTCAGATCAGAAACAATGCAACAAGGCACACCACCTCCACAGTAATGCCCAACAGGTAAAGCTGGTTCGCCCCCAACTATTTTATTACAAGATTACCCCACCCCAACCCACAAGCCACTCAAGATTACATAACACATTGGAAGAAATCCCTTTGAGTTCCATCAATTTATCATCCATTCAAAAACATTCTCCACTTACATTAGCTCTTCTCTCTTCCCTGCTCTACAGATATTCTCATAGTTCCCAGAGCACCCTTCACCCTATCTGTCCACTTTATTCTCAGTCTTCCCCTCATGCTCACTCCATCCACCTGTGCCTTCCACTCTCTTTTTTGCTAATTTTTCATCACTCATTCTTTACATATGCCTAAAGTTATCCCAGTATTCTTTGATAAAGCCTCCCTGCCAGCACTCAAGGTAAGGTAAGTTTTTCATTGTTTACTTCTGTTAAATAAAGTGTCACTGGCCACAATATGCAAGTTGGCAATATTTACACATGGATACAAAGTAACAATATGTAATAACAACTCACCATAGTAATTGTATGGATCTATATCTGATGAGGGCACATTCCAAACCCGTATGGTATTATCTATACCTCCCGAGAAACATTTCTTGCCCTCTGTGTTCATAGTTAGACTCAGCACAGGACCAATGTGGCCCCGGAAAGTGTATACTGGCTCCACATCAAGGGAGGCTGACCTGGAAGTAAGATCTGTGTAAGTACAGTACACATACTAGCTTCAGCAGATATTAACTCACTAATGTTGTTAAGCTAAATCTAAAATAAAATTACTATTCTTCTGGTCAAATGGTTAGTCCATTGGTTAATCACCTTGTTTACTTACATATACACATTAAGGCCCTTTCTCCGTTACAAAGACGATCACAAAATCAAAACACACATTATACCAAATAGCCTCTTCCTCCATATACAGGAGGTGTATGTATATAAGTGCATCCATAAAATGAATACATTAGTTGCAAGCACAAAATCTGTACAAGAGAAACACTCATGAGACAGCTCATAATAAGAAACACACTAGAACTATGTTTCCACAGATTTGGACAATAAAAATAATAATGATATCAAGTAAATAAACACAAATAAACAACACAGACAAAACAAAGTAAGGCCTTACGTACAAAAACCAAATCCTACCCATACAGTACCAGCATACAATTCTATACAAAAACCAAAACCAATCACTCTTCATATCACATGCACAGCCCTTACAGGACAAGAAATCAATTCCAGCACCAGACTACTTAATATTGACATCCTACCTCCATTAACCCAACAACACATCCATCAAATCAATCAATCCATTGTACTTGGTCTTTCCTGCAGAAGACCTACATCCATAAAAAAACGAAGTTCACAAAACAAACACTTCTACCTAAATCTACAAATCCATCGAGTAAAATCTTTCAATTATCTTTAATAAAATTCCTCCTATTATAAATACTTACATACTCCATAATAACTCTTTATCAACCTTGTCATACATTTTCCCCAGGTCCATGAACACCCAAAATACAGTCCTCCCTGCCTCAAAGACAAACCAATTCCTCAACCCCTCTCGATGCTCACATTTGTCACTCACCCATACACCTATCTACATTCAACAAACCCCTCTTTCCAAAACTAACAAATTCATGCCCATCATACTTTTCTTCAAACACATTCCAATCAATCATGTTACACCCTTCCCTAAGACATACCTCACACCTCACTCATACATAACTGACTTACTTCTTGGCTGGAACAGTCTTTTGCAAGTTCCAGAGCTTAAGCGTTGCATCCTCGGAGGCAGTAATGAGGACGGGTTCCTGTGGGTGGAAGCACAATGCCCGCACGCCATCAAAATGTGACCGCAGAGTATACTTGGCAGTCCAAGTCTTGCGGAAGTTCTCTTTGGTTGAAGCAATTGGCTGCAAAGTAAACAAAGTAGAAAATTATTTCAATTTCCCATTTCACACCCCTGCCCTTGTGACTGACTCTAAGGAGACTGAAGCAGATGGTGACAGTTCAGAAGGGTGTGTGTCATGATCATTAATTACATTGCCCCTCGTCTTTCTTGCAAGGAGAGGAGAAAGTAGAGTATATCTGGGGAAGAAAATAACATAACGTGATAAAAATAAATAAATAAATAAATAAATACATACATATATCAAAGGCTTTTTCCCCCTTACAAGGGAGGTAGGCAAAAAGAAAAAGGCATAAAAACCATTCCCACCCATTCCATCCCTAAATACACTCCACTCCCCTCCACCCTCTACTTTCCCTCTTATCTTGGCACCTCCTGGATGATGGGTCATCCCTGCATCTTGTCCACTGCCCTGGGTCAAAGGCAGTGTCACAAGACACAGCACATCCACAGCAAGGACGCTTCATTAAATCGGCGTCACCCCCTCTCAGTCCCCTCATGCAGAAAAGGAGAAGACGGGGAGAAATCCCTTCAGGCTACATCAAATTTATCTCACACATACTACCTCACCCCCTATCCACCCACCCATTCCACCTCATGCATCACATCATCATCCATGTACAACCATTCTCCATTCAACCCTGTCTTCTCTTCTCTCCTATCCTTCTTCAACAGACATTCCCCTCTTCCCCAAAGCCCCTTTCACCCCATCCATCCATCTCATCCTAGGTCACCCCCTTATGTTCACTCCCTCCACATCAGCCTTTCATACCTCTTTTACTAGTCTTTCTTCACTCATTCTTTCCATGTGTCCAAACCATCCTAATACTCTTTCATCAACCCTATCTGCCAGCTCCCTTACCATCCCTGTTCTCTCCACCTCCTCATTTCTCACTCTATCTAGCCTAGTAACCCCCATCATACTTCTCAGACACCTCATCTCAAACACATTCAAACTCCTTCTCTTAACATGGAACACCATGTTTCTGCCCCATACAGTGCTGTTGGCACAATCACTCCTATATACAATCTCCTCTTTGCCTCCATTCCCAAATGTCTATTCCTCATCACACTTTTTAATCCACCAAGACATTTACTCCCTTCTCTCAATCTACATTCTACCTCCACCTCCACTCCTCCCTTTCCTGCCACATTCGCACCCAAATATCTAAAACTATCCACTTCCTCCAGTCGCTTCCAGTCTGTTGCCACTTTCACCCGTTGTATATCTCATCACCTTACTTTTACCCACATTTATCTTCAACTTTCTTCTTTTACACAATGTCCCAAACTCTGTCACGAACTTCCTCAGTCCCTCCTCCGATCCTGCCACAAGTGCAGTGTCGTCAGCAAACAACAGCTGGCTCACCTCCCACTTTTCTCCATTTTCTTTAACCATCTCCAATCCCTGACCCACCACCCTTGCATTTACCTCTCGCACTACCCCATCCATGTATAAGTTGAACAGCCAGGGTGACATAACACATCCCTGACGAAGTCCCACCTTTACCAAGAACCACTCACTCTCTCCATTTCTAATCCTGACACCAGCTCTACTACTCTTGTAAAAACTCTTGACAGCTCCTAGAAGCTTTCCTCCTATCCCGTATATCTGCAAAACCTCCCACAGTGCATTTCTGTCTACCCTGTCATAAGCCTTTTCCAGATCCATAAAAGTAAAAAAAACATCCTTACCTTTTCCTATAGCTTTCTCACATATCTGTCATTCCACAAAAATCTGATATACACAACCTCTTCCTATCCTAAATCCACACTGTTCCTCACCAATTACTCCCTCTGTTCCTTTCCTAATCCTCTAAATCAAGATCCTCCCATAAGCCTTCCCAACTACACTTAAACTAATCCCTCTGAAACTATACACTCACACTTGTCCCCTTTTCCCCTGTAAAGTAGAACTATACAGGCACTCCTCCAGTCCTCCGGCACTCTACCCTCTCTCCAGCAAACATTAAATAATCTCACCAGCCAGTCCACCATCACTGTACCTCCTTTTTTTTTAGACATTCTGCATGGTATCCATCCAGTCCAGGTGCCTTGCCTGTTCTCATCATCTTAACAATTGCCTTCACTTCATCCTTCCTTATTTCTCCTTCATTTTCCTCACTCATCACAGTCATTTTCTAAGCACTTCCCACTGCAACTATCTTTCCCTTCCTAACCTCCTTCACATTTAGCAACTCCCTAAAATAGTCTGCCCACCTTCCCTTTACTGAATTATCTTCCATTATCATCTCTCCATCTGCCCCTTTTACCGTTTCTTCTCTACTTGATTCACCTCCTCTTCCTCTCTTAATTTATTTCCAAAACATCTTTTTATTACTTACAAAATTTTCTGTCATACTCTTACCCCATTTCACATCTGCTCTCCTTTTTGTCTCCTTTACTTTGTGCTTTACTTCACTTCTCTTTTCTTTGTACCTCTCATACGATTCCCTCATCCTATTTTGTAACCAATCTGTGAAAGCTTGCTTCTTCTCTTCTACAACCTTCTTTGTTTCCTCATCCCACCATTCATTACCCTTCCTTCTATTTCCTCCCATCCTTCTTGTTCCACACACTATCTTTGTACACTTTGTGACTCCCTCCTTGAACCATCCCCATTCCTCCTCCACTCCTTGCTCTACTCTATCCTTCACTCCCTCCCACTCCTCCTTCAGCTTCTTTTTGTACTCCTCCTATACCTTTTCATTTAAAGAGTTCACTTTAAGCACCTCCCGACCTTTTGTCCTTTTCCTCTTTCTCCATCTATTCTCCACTCTCAACTTACCTTCCACCAAAAAATTATTTTATATTCCCCCACTCTCTCCCCTTAGGACATGTACATCCTTAACTCTTCCTACTTTACTCCTATCTACCACTACATAGTCCATTAATGCTCTATCTACCACCCTTCCATCCACCACCCTCTCACATGTGTACTTATGCTTGATTTTCTGCTGAAACACTGTATTTGCTATCATCAATTCTCTAGACGCATCTCCACTATCAACTCTCCACTACGATTCTTACCTGGAACTCCACATTTCCCAATCACTCCGTCAACTGGTTCATTTCCTACCCTAGCATTAAGGTCTCCCAATACTACTACAGTGACATTCCTCCCTAATCCCTCTATGCACTCATTTAAATCTATCAAAAAAGCCTCCCTTTCTTCTACACTCTTCTCACTATCAGGCCCATATGCACTTACAAAAACCCACATCTCCTTTCCCAGTTTCACCTTCATCCACATTATCCTTGAAGAAACCTCCTTCCACTCCACTACATGTTTACCTATCTCTTCACTTATTAGTATAGCCACCCCTTCTCTCCCTCGCCCTCTCTAAAAATAAAAAATAATAATAATAATAATAATAATAATAATAATAATCATAATCATCATAATAATAATAATAATTATGGTGGCAAGTATGATACAACTTTGAGGGGCGAAACACTTGAGGAAATGGAGAGTTTTAAGTATATGGTTGTCACATGTTGCATTGAACAGAAGAGTTGAATTGGAGGTGAATTATAAAGTAAATGAGGCAAATAAAACATCTGGAGGGAATCAAAAGTTTAACAAGAAACAAGCATCTGAGGACAAATACAAAGAGAAGGTTGTATGAAGAATGATAGGCATTGTAGGGACGGTTAGCATGAAAAATGTGTAGGAAAGGAACTATTGGGTAGAATAGATCAAAGAGTTCTAGGATGATTTGGGTATATGTAAAGAATGAACAAGGAATGACAATCAAAATGAGTGTGGGAAGCAGATATGGACAGAGTAAAATTGAAAGGAAGACAAAGAATGAGGTGAATGGAGATAATGGGACCTCAGGATGTCAGCTGAGAAAGAAAGAAAAAAAGAAAAGAAAAAAAATGTATGGAAGACAAATGAGTGGAAGGGCAGGGAGCTAAACACAGAGAACAGTTGGAGTTTTATTCACTCAGTGAATAAAACTCCAACTGTTCTGTGTTTAGCTCACCACCCTTCCATTCACACACACACACACACACACACACACTTCAGACCAGTATCCCTTACAAGCACAGTAGCAAAAATATGCAAAAAAAGTCATCAAAAACAAATGGACTAAACACTTGGAAGAAAATAAAATAGTAAACCCTAAACAATTTGGATTTAGAAGTGGAAGATCGTGTACCACAAACTTAATTTGCTTTTACTCGAGATTATTTGAAATAATACAAGAAAGAGATGGCTGGGCAGATTGTGCCTTCTTGGATTTGCAGAAGGCATTTGACAAAGTACCACATAAAAAATTAATAAGAAAAATTGAAATAATAGGAGGAATACAAGGTAAGCTACTGGAATGGATGAAGGATTTCTTAATTGGGAGAAAAATGAGAGTAGTACTTAGAGACAAAAATTCGAACTGGGAAGATGTGAAGAGTGGCGTCCTGCAAGGCTCTGTATTGGCTCCTTTAATGTTTGCCATATATATAAATGATATGGATGAGGGAGTAAATTGTTACATGAACTTCTTTGCTGACGATGCCAAATTACTCAAGAGAGTAAGAACAAAAGAAGATTGCAGATCATTAGAAGAAGACCTAGACAAAATATGGGAATGGAGCCAGAGATGCGAGATGAACTTCAACATTAAGAAATGTAGCATAATGGAATTTGGAAAAAGCAAAAATAGAGTATCAGGTCAATATAAAATTGGAAACGAGGAAGTCAAAAAAGTCAATTCAGAAAGGGACCTGGGAGTGATCATCTCAAGTGACTTGACACCTGATAAACATGTCAATAAATTATTTGGAGAGACTTAAATTAATTATTAATATCATATCATCAAGATCAATGAAAGTGGCCTTCGACTACCGTATATACTCGTCTATAGGTCGATCTCGTGTATAGGTCGACCCCCCATTTTTGGCCAAAAAATCTGGAATTTTCCATATGCCTCATGTATAGGTCGAGTGGTTTGTTTTTGTTTTTGGTGCTGTGAGCATTCCACTGCCTTAATGCTTTGAAGTAGCATGGCTTGCCTGGTATAGCAATTGATTATTATGGTTTTTTCACTTCATTAATTCTGATGTATTCTGGTTTATGTTTTTTTCAAGTTCACTGATTTTAATATTTAATAAGTTTCACTGAAATTGCCATTTCAGCAGAGTGAAAAACTTGAACAGATTGCCAAGTACGGTATTCGGAATAAACTGGCTAGGCGTGTTTCGTTAGAAAAAAATTTAACCAACACTCAGAGTTAGTCTTGTAATCTCAACTGTGCGGATGATCAGGCTAATGATAATGTGGAGGAGAAAGATGATGTTGATGTTCCTATGGCTGATGAGGTTGATTCGTATGACGATACTCGACACAGAAGTGAGTGGGAGGAGCTGTTTGGTGGTGAAGATGACGACATCAAGGAAAACGATTTTGGTGGATTTCAGTTAAAATATTTAGGATTATACCATGTGTCACTGTAACAGTAACACGTTGGCAATACTGAACAGTTTGTTTTCGTGATGGTGAGATCCATGCATTGTTTTGGTAATGGAAACAATAACATATACCATGTAGAAAGCTAAATTTAGGTAAATTTTTAGTTTCGACCAAGGGCGCAACATAGCAATAAAAATTGATTATTAATTTTGTAGATTATAATGTATCAACGTAATATGCAATTTTGTGATCAGAAATAAAAAAACAAGAAAGATGCTAAAACATTTCGTAAGTAATGAAGTCGTGTCGGACGAATAGTACGTCATATTTGTTATGATACATGCCGACGACGAAGAAATGAGAAGTTGGCGGGCTTTTCAACCACTTAGCTTGCTGGCTATACAAAGTTCTTGCAGCTTGAAGGAATGCATGTATCTCCGCTCCATAACATTCCTTCAAGAAAATGTACCTGGCGAGGTACTGTTGGAAGCACAGAGGCCGTCAATTGACAGACAAGATGGCGTTCCGATCCTATGCTTGTGGCAAGGTATTTTTCATTTTCACTTCCGCCCACAAAATTGCATATTACGTTGATACATTTTAATTTATAAAGTTAATGATTAATTTTCTATTGCTATATTGCGCCCATGGTCAAAACTAAACTATACAAAAAATAAAAAAAATTGAGAATATCACAGCATTTCATTATTTTTTTAAACAATTATGGGTACTGTAATAGTATACATGATATAATAAGCTCGCCTGTGTTAAGAAATTTAACAAAGAGGTAAAACCACAGTATGGGGTTACCGTCTCTAGAAGGAATTTTAAATGTTTTAGTACGTACCGTGTATTTTATGTACCCATTGTTTACTGGTAGTATTTAGTAGGTAAATATTTTGATTTCTGAACCTAAAGAAAAGGTAAGAGTTCTTCCAAGCCTTTCTTGTCATGTCTGGATTTCAACCTAACAAGATTATTACTTGTGTATAGGTCGACCCCTAGGTTTTGGCCTAAAAAAAATTCCTTAAGATTTCGACCTATAGACGAGTATATACGGTACATGGACGAGGATATGGTTAAAAAAATAGTGGTTACACTAATAAGACCTAAACTGCAACACTATGGGCACCTAGCACAAAAAAGAACATAAGAAAATTAGAAAGAATCCAATGAGCAGTGACAAAAATAGCACCTCCACAATCAAATCTGACATACAAAGATTGGAGAAATTACATCTATCAACACTGAAACAGAGAAGAGAAAGAGGTGATTTGTTGACCATTTACAGAATTATGAAAGGGATGGCAATTCTCGATAGAGACGATTATTAAAATGGAACAGAAGAGAAACAAGAGGACACAAAAAGAAGCTAAAGAAGGACAGTTACAAAAGAGACCTGAAAAAGAATAGCTTCCCACATAGAGTGATTGATGTCTGGAACAAACTAAATGAAGAAACAGTGAGTGCCAAAACTATATATGACTTTAAGAATAAACTGGATGCAGAGAGATACGAAAACAGGTCACTACAAGCATACCTCTTGTCCCGTAAAATACAACTAGGTAAATAAATACACATATGTATATGTATGTATTTTTATATATATATATATATATATATATATATATATATATATATATATACATACATACATATACCAAGGCTTTTTCCCCCTTTCAAGGGTGGTAAAAAGCCTTGGTATATGTATGTATGTATGTATATATATATATATATATATATATATATATATATATATATATTATATATATGTATATATGTATGTATATGTGTAAGTGTAGGGTGAGCGTATGCTTCAACTTGGCCACCCTTCTTCTAAGGGCAAGTCAAGTACAGAGAAGGTCCATGAATCTATCTGATGCCCCAGGTCTCTTGAAGAAGAATGTAAAGGGTCCTGTTAGATTGATGCTAATGGAAGCATAAGCACTCTGAGAAAAATACATTGACAATTTTGGGGAGCTGGTGAAAGTTAAAGATAATAGAAAAGATTTGATTATGTCAGTGAAAGATGTCACAAAAATGTCTGATGGGAGAGCAGAATGACAAGCTATACGAAAAGAGGATACAATGAGCAGTGAAAGTGATGAATGATGGTGAAACACCTGAGTTAGAGGACTGCCATATGGTGACCCCATCCACACCTACTCAAAATAATTAACAAAGTAAATGAGAAGAACATCCCTTCATGTTATATCATCATTTCATAATCTCCCTCCATTCACATCCATCTTTTGCACACTTTTCTCGACAGATATTTTCACATGCCCCCTTTACCTTCATTCATCCATTCATCTTGTTCTCGGCCTTCCTCTCCAGCTCACTCAATTTACTTTACACACTTTCCTACCATCTCCTCACTCATTCTTTCCATATGTCCAAACCAACTCATCGCTCTCTGATCTAACATAAATGACAGCTTCCTTTCCACTCCTTTTCTTTGCCTCATCACCACATTTCTCACTCTCAATTCTTGTGACTCATATTCTCAAACACTTCATCTCAAAAATATTTGGTCCGTTTCTCTCTGCCTCCAAGGCATTCCAAGTCTCTGTTCCATACTATGACATGATTACAATCACTCCATTCAACCATCCCTTTGCATTCATTCATATCAGTCCATATTTGAGAAAGGTTCCTACATACATATATCAAGGATCTTTTACCCCTTACAAGGGAGGTAGTCTAAGTCAAAAGTTATTATTCCATTCCCATCCATTTCATATCCACTTATTCCATCTCCATTCACCACCCCTCTCACTTTGGCTCCTCCTGGATGACAGGTCTTCCCTGCATCTTGCACATTGCTCTGGGCCAGAGGCAATGCAGTAAGACACAGCACATCCACAGCAAGCTCACTCCCTTCCATGCATCAAAGTATCATCCATACACAGCCATTCTTCATTCACCCCTATCTTCTGTCTCCTCCCTTTCTTCCTCAACAGACATATCCCTCTTGCTCAATGCTCCTTTTACTCCATCCATCCATCACATCCTCAGTCATCCCTTCATGTTCACCCCATCCACCTCTGCCTTCCACACTTCTTTTACTAATCTTTCTTTACTCATTCTTTCTGTGGGCCCCCCACAGAGGACTTTGTAGCGCGGAATTTAATGAACCATGCCCTTGATTCAACTTCGCCAGTGGCAGGATTCAAACCACCATCCCCTCGTTACTGCAAGTAACGATGCCCTAACCCACTCAGCCAACAAGCTTCCTAAACCATCAATACAACCACATAAATATGGAACATGATATCTATTACCACATTCCTTTAAAATCTCAACCATTGCCAACACACCACCTCCATGTCAGTATCAAAATCACAGTAATACTTACATCATAGCCAGAATCTGCATCAATAGTGACTGTTAATTGGGCTAGTTCCCCTAATCCTTCCAAGGCATCTTCTTCACCTCCAGGCCCTCCAACAAATGGCCGCCTTGAGCCTGGGCCAAAACTAAGGACACCTTTGGGAGGAGACAATTAGTTAATTACCTGTATTCACAAAGAGAAAACAGCATTTCAACTTTACAAAAATATTTCATGAGCTTTACAACAGCTGGGAAAACTATAGTATTTTAAAATGTCCATTTTGGGGAAAAAGATTAAAAGATACTCATAATAATCAATATTGCATATCTTAAAGACTTAAATCAATAAAATAGTGACAGGAGCAATCTCTTTTTTTTTTTTTTCTTATGTGATGAGAACTTCTGAAACTTGAAACAACATAGAATCTAATAAAATCATTTTGCATTACTCTCTAAGTACATAGAGCAGCAACCAAATAACATGGAGAGCAAGAAGAACTGAAATGAAGGCTATTATGAACGCCAGAAACACCTCCATCCCCTTAAGCACCATAGGGTATTTATCTAACCAAGTGCCACATGAAAATGAAGCTAAAACCATTTAAACCCATATATCTCAGTCCATCAGCAATTCTCAAGCAAAATATCTATTGCTTGATTAAACCAAATTAACATAGGATAAAGCCACATCAAAAAAATTATCCATACCTCATTTACATATTTCACTATATCAATATTCATTCAGTACATGCAAAGCTTCATCATGCTTAAATACTCGTATGCTGCCACCCACTTGGGTTGCCGTGCAGCAGTGCAAGTGCCCACTGTCAAGAGTGCCAATAATATGGGATGTGAGGAATAAGCACACCAAGCCCCTTACAATGACAAGCCAGCTCGGGAAGGAGAACTGAAACAAACTTAATATGGGGCAAACCTGACTTACTGGGCTGGGAGTAGTTGGGGGGGTTGGAGGACGGTGTCTGCCCATCCCCCGACTTGCTTATCCCCCTGGAAGCACGGTAGCGAGCCTTCAGGGTTTCCAGGGGCGGGGGGGTTGCCATGCCGCCCATGCCCCATTCCCCCAGGGAGCTCCCCCTTGACTGAGAGGAGTCCCTGTGTGGTGCCAATATCACCACCTCCTCCTCCTCAAGCCCACTTGCTACACACCACATAACACAACGCAGTCAGTACAGGTATTACTGCAGTGCAAGGAAGTACATGCATGGTACACGTACTGCTGTGTAAGGCAGTACATACATGAACCAAATACTGCAGAGCAATGCAGTATAAGTATCACTAAAGTGCTGAAGAGCACAGCAGTACATGTATGCCTCCAGTACTACAGCGCACAACTTTATGGACCAAGCCTGAGTACTGTGGGAGCGAAGTTAGTACATGAACAGCTTCAGTACTAAAGTGCACAACATTTGATGCAGGATTCCAGTACTGCAGTGCAAGGTAAAACTTGAGTGACTGCAATACTAGAGTGCAGGACACACATGCTGGGCTCTAGTACTGCAGAGCAAGGTAACGTAATTCTTGTACTGCACCGCAAGACAGTACAAGTACATCTCCAGTGCTGCAGTGCAACACAGGACATTAGTCCCCAGTACTACTATGCAAGGCAATACACTTTTTCATTTCACTACAGCAGTGCAAAACATTACATGACAGCAATAGCATGTAGTATTTGACAGCCATGGTACTTCATTGGTAAGACTAATGAGACATTATCAAAAGGCAGTGTGCTGAGGATGCCAGGGAATAAAGATGATTGTATTTCACTGCCACATGGTGAAATGCTTGTCAGACCACCATTACACACAGGTTGGCTCTCAAACAACTGCAATAGCATGCAGTTCATGAATGCCAATTATTTCGACATTTCTAAGTTACATGGTCTAAGGGGTGGAAGGTACAACATCTCTGAGAGACTATGAGACTGGTTCTGTAGGGTGGTGCAGTAATTATGTACTTAAGTCCTGCATTGCAAAGTAGTACTGTATACTGAAGACTGCAAAAAAGTACATATACATGATGCAGTGGTTGGTGGTTTATGCACCCATTCTGCAGTGTAATACAGTACATAAACTGGAGAACTGGATTCCAGTGCATTCCAAGAGTACTTTAATCACTGTAATACAAAGCAGAACAAGAGAATGAAATACAGCACTGAACAAGTGCATAAAGTCAGAAGAACTGCAGTGAACAAGAACACATCTTTAACAAGATACTGGAAAGCAGAACAATACAAAGACTATAGTACTGTGTTGCACAACATTACAAGTCAACTTTTACACTGCAGTCCAAGGCACTACATTCAAACTAATGTACTGCTGTGTAATTCAGTACTTATTAACTAAAGTACTGCTGAATAGGACAATAGATATAATAAATTGAAATACTGATTTTAAAAAATCTGCACTTCAACCTATGACTTCCTCCACTGTGTCACCAACATTGGTCATGAGGGATTTTCTCTTTATGAAATAATTGTCTAAGAATTCCCCATTACCCTTGAACTGTATTTCAACTTGTTTGAAACTGATCTTGACCTCTGCTGTGAACATGAAAACTGGCACTTTTTTCTGATTATTCTTGTCCAATGAAGCAATTTGAGGGAAAACACCACATTTAGTTATTCTATCAAATACTTGCAAGGGTAACATTTAATAACAAATACTATAGCTTCTTATCAAACCCTACCTCTCTATTCACTTCAATTATCATCTTATCAATTGTTGGACAAGTATGAATATAACATTTTATTCAGAAAACACAAAATATAAACCTGTGTACACATATACAAACATACATTCAAACACACAAACACATACAAGGAAGATCCATCAAATTACAGACCGGTCTCCCTGACAAGCACAGTAGCAAAAATTTGCGAAAGGGTCATCAAAAAACTAGACTGAATACAAATCAATTTGGATTCAGACAAGGAAGATCATGTACAACAAACTTGATCTGCTTTTACTCAAGATTAATAGACATAATACAAGAGAGAGATTGTTGGGCAGACTGTGCCTTTCTGGACCTACAAAAGGCATTTGATAAGGTACCACACAATAAACTAGTAAGGAAGATAGAATCAATAGGTGGCATCAGAGGAAAATTATTGGAATGGATGAAAGACTTCCTGACTGGGAGGAAAATGAGAGTAGTAGAGACAAATTCTCAAATTGGGAAGAAATGATAAGTGGTGTCCTGCAGGGATTAGTACTGGCCCCAATCATGTTTGCTATATACATAAATGACATGGACGAAGGAGTAGAGTGTTATATGAATTTCTTTGCAGACGTCACAAAAATACTAAAGAAAATAAAAACAGAGGAGGATTGCAACTCATTACAACAAGACTTGGACAAGATCTGGAAATGGACTCAAAAGTGGGAAGTGAAATTCAATATCAATAAATGTAGTATAATGGAATTTGGAAAAAGTAAAAACAGAATATCAAGATTATAAAATTGGTGAAGAAGAGGTCAAAAAAGTAAACTTGGAAAAAGACCTTGGAGTGATGATCAGCAGACATGACACCAGATAAGCATATCAATAAAATAGTCGGAGAAACCTATAATTTATTGAGGTCAATTAAAGTGGCATTTGCCTATTTGGACGAGGAAATGATAAAAACAAACAAAAATTAACTACACTAATAAGACCATAACTCGAGTATGCAGCAAAACTATGGACACCCAGTACCAAAAAGAATATAAAGAAGTTAGAAAGAATACAAAGAGCAACAACAAAACAGGCACCAACTCTTTCCAAAATGACATATGAACAAAGACTGTCCAAATTAGAATTACCAACTCTGGAAACAAAAAAGGGAAAGAGAAGACTTACTATCTCTAGAATTATGAAGGGAATGGAAATCTTAGATAAAAATGACTTATTGAAATGGGACAATGAAAAAACAAGAGGACACGAAAAGAAACTAAAAAAAGATAATTACAGAAGAGATCTGAAAAAAATAGCTTCCCACACAGAGTGATAGATACTTGGAACAAATTAGACAAAGAAACAGTGTGTGCAAACAATATTCAAGATTTTAAGAAAAAAACTTGATGCTGAGAGATACAAAGACAGGTCACCATGAGCATAGCTCCCTTCCCATATAATACAACTAGGTAAATACACAAAATAGTATCTGGTCTCCAGAAAAAGTAAAAGACAAGAATGAAAGTCATTACAGGAAGATCTATACAAGATATGAATGGAGCCAGGAATGGAAATGATCAAAAGTAAAATTAAACTATTACAAGAGCAAAGGAACACAAGAACCTAGTATATTGATTGTGGATACTTCTTCACCAAAAATATGCACAAAGTGGATTACAGAAGACTATTTTAAATTGATGATCAACATAACAGTAACATTTAACTTCATGAACAAGGATATGGTGAAAAAATTAATGAAAAACCTGATTCATCCTAGTGTTCTACATGGTCACACACACATACATAAACACATGCACACACATAAGGACTGCAAAATATTAAAGGAAGTCCTTTACTTATCAATGGACTCAGAAGTGGAATATGAATTCTAATACAAAGGAATTAAAAATATTAGAATAAGGCCAAAGTAAAAATACTAAGAAAAGAATACAAAATGTAAAATGAATTTATAGCATATAGCAAAAGCAAAGGAGACTTTGGGATCAATCAGGGATGATGTATTGCCAGGAAGTCATTAAAGAAAATAAAAGGAGAGAACTATAATTTGCTGAAAGTGCCATTTCACTACATGGAAGAGGACATGCTGAAGAAAATCAATGAAAGCCTGATTCATCCAAGGCTAGAATATGCAGTAGTGTAGTTGTCACCACAGCTAGTGGAAAAAAAATAAAATAATAAATAAATAAATAAATAAATAAATAAATCATATATATGTATATATATATATATATATATATATATATATATAGATATATAGATATAGATATATAGATAGAGAGAGAGAGAGAGAGAGAGAGAGAGAGAGAGAGAGAGAGAGTGCAAAAAAATTGATCCCAAATCTTAGAAAGGTACATGAAAAATAGTCAGAAAGTATTCCCTAGTATAGGATGAAAGATCAACAAGGGGTCATAGTAAAAAAAAAAAATAATAATAGTTTGAAAGATGTTAGGAAGTATAGCAATCCATAGAGAAGTGTATATCTATGGAACAAGTTGGGTGAAAATATAATCCTTGCTGACCCCATAAATGAATTTAAAGAAAAGTTTGATGAGAAGTGAAGAGATGAGACCCCATGAATATAGCTCCAACCCTATATACCAGTGGTTCTTAACCTTTTTTGGCAGCGACCCAAATTTTTGCACAAATCAAGCATCGCGACCCAAGCCTACATAGATATACATTGAAATTTCAAAACACTTCAAATATATTTTCTGCTTTGGAGTTTCTATTTAATCATGGTCTGCTTAGAATCCTAAAACTAGGCATCATGTATTTTAATTATTACAGTATATAATTATAATATATTTGTAGTGGGAAAATAATTATTTTCTGCAAACCCTTAGCGACCCAATAAAATGGCTTGGCGACCCAGGGGTTAAGAACCACTGCTATATACCATTAGGTAAACTAATAAACACACACATACATACACACGTCGGTCGAAGTGACAGCGAAGCTTGGAACTCCAGGAAAAGTTCAAGTTTCATCGATCTCAATGAGGGAGTACCTTTGTTGTATTAATAGGGAAGGGGAAAGCTCATGGTGTAGAGGGAAGGTGAAGAAAAAGGAGAAAGAGAAGGATTACTGAGGAAAATGGAAGGAAATGAGGAAAGGGACGAACAGGCCCCGGACGTTTGAAGGGGTGTAAACAAAAGGGGTGCAGAACACACAGACGGGGAAGAACAAGGAAGCAGAAGTGTCAAAAGCAGATATATAGATAATAGCAGATCAATGGAAAGAGATGATAACTGCTTTTATGGATTTGAGGGTGGAGGTGACAACCTCCCCCGACTAGTAAATCTAAAAGAGAAATTTAAAAAAATGAAAGAAGCATGGGAGGTTAGGTTTGACCAATTGACATTAGTTACCCAAAGAGTTGATAAACTGGAATAACTAAAGAAGGAGAATCAAAACCAAACTAAAGAAATAGAAAAATTAAAAAGACAATTACAAGAGGTAAAAGATGAGAATGAGGATTTAAAGAATAATAATAAAGAGAATAAAGAGACCATAGCAAATGAAGCACAGGGTTGGAGAAAAGTTCAAGAGAACAACAAAATTATATTTAGAGATATCAAAGTGATGAGAGATAAGGAGAATACAGTAAGAGACTTATTGGACAAAAAGAAATGTATAATTATATTAGGGATGGAAGAGAAGTATAATCCAAATAGGACCACGAGAGTAAAAGAGAAGGAAAAGGTAAACAAGATATTAGAAGTAGTTCAAGAGGATGGACAAAAAACAGGGAAAGATATTTAAGAAATATATAGAATAGGGAAATACAATACAGATAAGACCAGACCAATTAAGATCAAATTTAGGTCACAAATGACAGCAGAGAATATCTTAGCAAAAACAGGGAAACTGGCAGTGATCAATATAAACAGGTATGGATAAAAAGAGAAATCAATAAAGAGGAAAGAGGATGAGAGAAAAAAAAGACTAGAAGCTAAGAAAAAGATCAATTCTATTGGAGCGTAGTAGATACGAAAGTGAGGAAATAGTTCATAGCAGCGAAAAATGGAAATTAAACAGAAAACATGATGGAAGTAGCAGAAAATTAAAAGTGTCTTACACAAACATAGATGGCTTAATAACAGGCTTGAACAAACTGAATGATTACCTGAAGGAAAAAGAACCGGACATAATGGGAATTGTAGAGACAAAATTGAAAGGTCCATTACCACCCAACAGTGTAGTACATGGTGCATATAATTACTGGATTAGAAACAGAGAGGTAAAACAAGGGGGTGGAGTTATGTTCCTGACTAAGAAGGATATAAATGTGAGGAATGTCATATATGGAAAGAATAGAGATGATTACGATGGAAGTGGAGGACAGGGATGGGAAGAGCAGGAAGTTTGTAGTAAATTATGTGCCTCCTAAATTGGTTTTGTCGGAAGAGAGAGAACACAAAAATATGTTAGAAGACACAAAGATAACACTAAATATGATATTGGAAGATAAATGAAGAATAGTTATAATGGGTAACTTTAATTGTAAAGAAATCTGCTGTGAAGAGATGACAGTGAAGGGTGGAGACGACCTATGGGGAAATGTACTACTTGATATGATTATAGAACATACAATGACGCAATGGATACAAGAGAATACTAGGTATAGAAATGAGAAAGAACCATCGAGACTGGACCTAATAATCACATCAGAACCCGAAATAGTGGATATGATTGAATATAAGACGCCAATAAGTAAAAGTGACCACATATTGGTTGAACTAGAACTAAATGAGGAAAAATACATGGAAAAAAATGAACATAGAAAGGGAAGATTGATGTATGGAAAAACAAATTTTGATAAAATAAGAGAATTCTTTAAAAAAGCAGACTGGGAAAGAATACACAAGGAGGAAACAACAGTAGAAGAGAAATGGAATATTTTGATAAAATTTTTATAAAGGAGTGGAAAAGTATGTTCCAAGACAAAAACAAGAAAAAGGATATGTAAAGTGTTGGTAAAACAAAAGATGTAGGGTGTTAAAAGACAAGAGGGATAAAGCTTGGATAAAATGGAAAAAATATAAAAGACCTGAAAATGGAAAACATATACTAGTTATAGAAATCAATATGTACAAGTGTGCAGAGGAGAAAAGAGAAAATATGAAAAAGAGGTCATAGAAAAATGTAAAGATCAACCAAAACTATTTTACAGATTTGTAAACAAACTGAAAAACAAACAAGAATTAGAGAAACTACAACAAGGAGTTGAATACACAGAGAAAATAGAAATGGCAGAAATTATGAATAAGCATTTTAAATCTGTTACAACTTAGAGATATCGAGTGGGAGGAGAAAGTCCCCCCTATGAAAGAGATAGAGGTAACAAGGAATGAAATAATGAATCACTTAAGTAATCTCGATGTCAGAAAATTGCATGGACCAGGTGAAATGGCAAACTGGATTTTGAGAGAATGCAGGAATGAGCTAACAGACAAAATACATAGTCTAATAAGCAGTTTATTGAAAGAAGGAAAAGTTCCAGAAGATTGGAAAAGAGCAAATATAGTACCAATATATAAAGGGGGGAACAAGGAAGACCCTACTAACTATAGACCAATCTCTCTTACAAGTACAATAGCTAAAATTTGTGAAAGAATTATCAAAAGTAGATGGGTAAGGCATTTGGAAAAAAACAAAGTACTAAATCCAAAGTAATTTGGATTTAGACAAGGACGGTCATGCATCACAAACTTAACGTGTTTCTATTCAAGGCGAATAGATGTAATACAAGAAAGAGATGGATGGGCTGACTGTGCATTTCTAGACCTGAAAAAAGCTTTTGATAAGGTGCCACATAAGAAATTGCTAAAGAAATTAGAAACTGCAGGAGGAATACAGGGCAAACTGCTGAAGTGGATGGAAGATTTCTTGCATGAAAGAAAAATGAGAGTGGTGATAAGAGACAAACACTACAATTGGGATAAAGTGATTAGTGGAGCTCCACAAGAAACAGTTCTGGCCCCAATAATGTTTGCTATATACATTAATGATATGGATAAAGGAATTGAAAGTTATATGAGCTTCTTTGCAGACGATGCAAAATTGTTGAAAAAAGTGAACACTGTAGAAGATAGTGAGTCACTACAGAGTGATTTCAATAAAGTATGGGAATGAAGTAGGAAGTGGGAGATGGAATTCAATATTAAGAAGTGTAGTATAATGGAATTTGGAAGAAGCAAAAAAAGAATAGTGGGATCATATATATTGCCAGAGGGAGAAATAAAGTAGAAAATGAGAAGGACCTGGGAGTCATTATTATGAATGTCTCCTGAGAAACATGTAAACAAAATTTTTGGAGAAACTTATCATTTAATAAGAACAATCAAAGTGGCATTTACATACCTGGACGAAGAAATGGTGAAGAAAATACTAGTCACTTTGATAAGACCAAGATTGGAGTATGCAGTGACAATGTGATCACCAAGTACAAAAAAATGTATAACAAAACTTGAAAGAATACAAAGAGCAATTATGAAATTGGCACCAACACTCTCAGATCTATCATATAAGGAGAGACTAGCAAAACTTGAGCTACAGACATTAGGGCATAGAAGAGGGGGATTTGATAACTATTTATAGAATTATGAAAGGAATAGAAACTATTGATGGAGAGGATCTAATAAAATGGGATAGTAGAGATACAAGAGGACACAGAAAGAAAATCAAGAAAGACAGTTATAGAAGAGACCTAAAAAAGAACAGCTTTCCCCACAGGGTAACAGATGTTTGGAACAAGTTGGATGAGAATGTGGTGTGTGCAAAAATGATACACGAATTTAAAAACAGTCTAGATAAAACGAGATATGAAGACGGAACACCAGGAGCATAGCTCCCCTTCCCATAAAATACAACTAGGTAAATAAACACACACACACACACACGCACACACACAATCTCTGTATAAATATATATATATATATATATGGAGAACAGCAAAATAAAGTGACAAATGCAATTTTTCTACAACTTTCTAAAATCAATCTTCACAGAAAAAACAGCCAAAACATTTCTGCATGCTAAAGCCAAGTAAAGAAATTAAGCCTATTAGTATTTGGTTAAAACACGAACTAATCAAGCATGAGTTAACTAATCAAAAGCTGTAAAATCATGCAAAATTAAAATAAAATCACTTCGGATTCTCACATAATCTAAAGTGACCTAAAGCAACATAAAAAATACAAGAACATAGGACTGCAATAACAACAGTCAGCATCAGGAGCTTCCAAGAACAAGGAAGATTTTTCATAGTCAACTTGAGTTCACCAGATAAAACTGTCCATCAAACTACAACTACTTCCATTGTGAGCAATCATGTCTTTGTTTACCCATAAGAAAAGATCAACTGCATGGAACCAACAATGGGTACATGCAAATGGTGGTCCTGAGACAGATGTCAGAGAGAATCCTCTCCCTGCCACCCATTTTCAAAACCTATCCATACCCTCACCTCCATCTTGGAGCTAGGACTTTGAACTGAGATAAAGGTCTCTATCCTACTTCAAATGCACTTTCTCCAGCTTTCAAAATAAGGTGATCGGACAACCAACAACTGCTCCCCTCTTCCTACCACTATAAGCCAGTGACAAAACTCCACACCAATACAACACAGCCAAGAATCCAATTTTTTTTTCTAGACCTATGGGAGGGTATGGGTACCATTGCTGGCCATTATGGGGTTGTGAGTTTCAAGCTGGTGAAATTCAAGGCAAATAATTATCACTATTATCTACTACATCTACTATCAACCAATGATATATACCTGTTTAATATCTGACAGCAAAACTATGCATGTTTCTCAGCCTCCCTTCTCATAATGTGCATGTTTTTCTTAATTGACAAGAAATAATACATCTACCTTTTCCTTTATGGCTACCTCCCTTGTAAGGGGGAAAAAGCCTTGGTATATATATGTATGTATGATCCAAGAAAAAGGATTTGGGAGATAGGGTTGATGAAAGAATATTAGGATGGTTTGGACACATGGAAAGAATGAGTGAAGAAAGACTAGTAAAAGAGGTATGGAAGGCAGATGTGGAGGGAGTGAACATGAGGGGACATCCTAGGATGAGGTGGATGGATGGGGTGAAGGGGGCTTTGGGGAAGAGGGGAATGTCTGTTGAGGAAGGAAGGGAGAGGACGGAAGACAGAGGTGAGTGGAGAATGGTTGTATGTGGATGATGTTGTGACTGCATGAGGAGGAATGGGCGGGGGGGTGGGGGGTGGGGTAGTATGTGTGAGTAAATTTTGACGCAGCCCGAAGGGATTTCTCCCCGTCCTCGCCCTATATGCAAAGGGGGACGGAGAGGGGGGGTCGCCGATTTAATGAAGCGGCCTTGCTGTGGATGTACTGTGTCTTGCGACACTGCTTCTGACCCAGGGCGGTGGGCAGGGTGCAGGGATGACCCGTCATCCAGGAGGTGCTCAGATGAGAGGAAGGGTGGGAGGGGTGTGGAGTGTATTTAGGGATGAAATGGGTGGGAGTGTTTTTATGCCTTTCCCTTTTTGGCTACCTCCCTTGGAAGGGGGAAAAAGCCTTGGTATATGTATGTATGTATGTATGATCCAAGAATGATGTAGTTACAAGTACTCATAACAGATACAGTGCTAGAACAGTTATATGTGGCAAGCATATGAGAGGAAGGGTGGGAGGGGTGTGGAGTGTATTTAGGGATGAAATGGGTGGGAGTGTTTTATGCCTTTCCCTTTTTGGCTACCTCCCTTGGAAGGGGGAAAAAGCCTTGGTATATGTATGTATGTATGTGTATATAGGTTCCTATTACTATGATAACATAGCTCAAAGACATCACTGCCACACCACCTCCACCAACTGCTCTATTGCGGGTGTGATGTGTTTGTGGTGGCTGCGGCAAGTGTTTGTGTGCCTCTCATGTCGAGGTGGTCCTTGACTTTGAGGACTTTTGTTTCATGGTGTAAATGGTCTGTAGGTGTTGTATTTGTGCAGCCTGTAATTGTTTTTAGGGCTTTGTTTTGTATGATTTGAAGGGTGTTGTGGTGTGTCTCACTGAGATTAGGAGCCCATGCAGGACTCGCATAATTCATCACTGAGCGTATGCATTGTCTGTATATTGTTGTATTAGTTTCTTTGTTTTGTCCAAATGTTGTTCCAGCGATTGACTTAAGTGTGTTAAGTCTAGGTGTGCATTTGTTTTTTATGTTTGTGATGTGTTGTTTGAAAGACATGGATGTATCGTATGTTACACCAAGAATTTTCGGTGGGTTTGTGTGTGGTATTAGTGTTGTTGATGTAGAGATGAGGTATGTATTTGTGTTCTTTTGTCCAGTTGATGAGAAGAGTTACATAGCAGAACATCCACACACACCAAGAAACATTAAAACAACACCCAAAGACCTGTATCACACACAGACACTCTCTTCTCATCCTCCACAACCACCAAATACCAGCCTCCGGAAACATATTCATAATCATATCACTCACCGCTCCATTAACACACTGAAAGACAACACACTGCTGCATGCCAGACCCCCTGATATCCACCCTTCTGAATCCTCTCTCCCACGAATGGACAGAGTCCACCTGGCCAGACTGCGGTGCAGCCACCACCCAGCACTTCTAAGCTACCAGAAGAGGATGGATGACCGCATTGTGAACAGCTGCCCAGGATGTAACACTTCACTCCATACCATACAACACATAATGGAAGACTGCATTATACACAATCATGCACGCAAACAACACAACATACACTCTATAAAGGATTTGTGGGAAAACCCAGTTTCGACTGTGGCATTCCTTGGGGAGACAGGACTGCTCGGACAGACAGTCTAGGGAACGACAACAACAACAACTGCTCTATTGCTGTTAATAATATTTGACATCAGGCACATGGGCACTACTATGTAAACACAATTATATATCTCTCATTTCAGTCCAACCACTGTGCCCCTTATCTGTACCAACAACTGTACATTATGACTGATCTCTAACTTTGAAGGAAAAAGAAAAAAAAAAAAAAAAAAAATCCCTTCCTGAATTCAACCATGACCATAAAATAAAGTTTAAGGCTATCATTACAATTTTCTTAACCATTATTTTGTACAGCAAGCCCACTACATACACAAAAATGCACTGCAGAGTTGGATGGTGTGAACATGAGGGGACAACCAAGGTTGAGATGGATGGATAGGGTAAAAGGGCCACTGAGCAAAGGGGGATGTCTGTGTATGGATGATACTGTGATGCATGGAAGGGAATGGGTGGGGGATGGGGGGGGGCTAGGGAGTGGTTGTGTGTGAATGATATTTTGACACAGCCTGAAGGGATTTCTCCCCATCTTCAATGTTACTGCATGAGGGAATGGAGAAGAGGGGCTGTCAATTAAATGAATCAGCCTTGCTCTGGATGTGCTGTGTTTTGCTGCATTGCTTCTAACCCAGGGTGATGGGCAAGATGCAGGGATGACCTGTCATCCAGAAGGAGCCAAGATGAGAGGGAGGGTGTGAGGAGTGGTAGAGGTGGAATGAGTGGGAATGAAATGGGTGGGAGTGGAATTATGCCTTTTGACTTTGGCTACCTCCTTTGTGAGGGGGATAAAGCCCTTGGTATATGTATGCATGTAGGTATGTACAATCTTTTCAAATTACAGTCTATCAGTTTTGAAATGCTATCTGTTTATTTTTTTGTGACATGATGCACTGAACAGATGCCATCAAATGCTATCTATGTATCTGTATACACTTTACAAGAGAGGTAGCCAGGTCAAAAAGCAGGTACCCACTCCCACCCATTCCACTTCTATCCACCACCCATTCCTCCCTCTCATCTTAGCTCACTGTGGATGAAGGGTCATCCCTGTCTCCTACCCACTGCCCTGGGTCAGAAGCAATGCAGCAAGACACAGCATATCCACAGCAAGGCTGTTTCACTTACCTGGTGACCCCCCTCCCTCTCTGTCCCCTCATGCAGAAAGTACAGATGGGGAGAAATCCCTTTAGGCTGCATCAAAATATCATTCACACATAACCACTCCTTGCCCCCCTCCCAATCCCCTGCCCATTCCCTTCCTAGAATCACAGCATCACCTATACAGAGCAATTCTACATTCATCCCTCTCTCTTGCCTTCTCCCTTCCTTGCTCAACAGACATTCTTTTCTTGCTCTAAACCCTTTTCACCCCACCCATCTATCTCATCCTTAGTCGTCCCCTCAAGTTCACTCCCTCTACTTCTACCTTCCACACCTCTTTTACTAATTTTTCTTCACTTGTTCTTTCTGCATGTCCAAACCATCCCAATACTCTTTCATCAACCCCGTGTTTGAGATGAAGTGTGTGAGAAGTATGCTTGGGGTTACCAGGTTGGACAGAGTGAGAAATGAGGAGGTGAGGAGAAGAGTAGGGGGTGGAAAAGGAGATGGCAGATCGGGCTGATCAAATGCTTAAGGATTCTATTATTCTGAGAGGCACACCACAGCCTGAATGTGGTCTCAGCTGATCTACACCAAATTCACACTGGAGTTTTCCCCCTTTCAGCTCTATAAAATCACTTAGTATTTGCAATAAAAAAAATCTATATTGTGCTTTGGTAGTACACATATATATGTACCAAAAAGCCTTACCATCTACAAAGTGGGTGGTTAAGTCAAAACACAAGCTCACCCTACACCCATCCCACACCTAATCCAAAAACCCATTTGTTGTTCCATCTTAGATCCTCATGAATGAAGGGTCATCCCTGACACCAACCATATTGCTCAGGTCAGAGACAAGATGAAGCAAGACAAAACATCTCCACAGCAAGAACCAACAGCTGAAGCTGCCTTACCTTCACTGCTCCATTATATGGCAACCCCTGACCCCCAAAGCTCACCCACTCATAAAATTTGGAGCAAAATAATCTTTTTATCGATTTACAACCACTCTCCATTCCCACCTACCTTTTTCCCTCTCTTTCCCTTACTTGACTAGACATTCCTCTTGCATCTAATGCCTCCTCCTCTTCATCCATCCACCTCATTCTTGGTCATCCGCTAAAGTCCACTTCATCAACTTCTACTTCCCAATCTTTTTGCTAGTATTTCTTCACCCATTCTTCCCATTTACCCAAACCATCTCAGTATTATTTGATAAACTCTTGTCTATCAGCTCTTTTCATCTTGATTTTCTGTTTTATCTCCACATTCCACTGTGTCTATTCTTGCAACCCCTCAACATACTTCCTAAACTTTTTTTTTCAAACATGTTTCAGCTCGTTTTAAATGTCCTTCATGTTCTAAGTTGCTGTTCCAAAGAACACTGTGTGCTCAATCACTCTCATATTCAGTCTTCCCTTTGCATTCATCCCAGTACCTATTTCTCATTACATTTTTCACTCAACCCTGACATTTACTTGTTTTTCTTACTCCATTTAGAGATGCATCCCCAAACTATTGGCAGTTGGTCTCCAGACTAGGCTCAAGACCTCTATCAACTTCAACTATATTTTTCATACATTTTCACATATGGAGAACTGGCAACCAGTGACTCCTCACCTCGATCTACCATTTTCAGCTAATGAGATAAAAATAGTCCCAATAAAAACCAATATAACACACACCAGCCCAAAGTTTCTTCAGAGCAAGATTTATGGGAGGGCCTAAGGACCACTGCCAGCCATTGTGGGGCAACAATTAATTTTCATTATCAGTGAACATCAGTACAACTTTCCTATGGCTCTCTTTTCTACAGAGAGCAACAGTTAAATCTAGAAATACAGCATTTCAATCCAGCCAGCCTATGGCAGCTGTACATGAATCCACATGACACTTTCCTAAGCCAAACTAATACAAACATCACAGGACTATTCAGTCTTGTGATATGAAGCTCCTGATGCAAATGAAAGAAAAAATATATATATACATATATCCTACATATAAAAAGCTTAAAGATATAGGCTGTGGTATATGAGAACACTTACCAGAATTATCTTCCATCTCTGGCTGAAGGAAGCGAAATTCATGGTCTATTGCATCTACTGTTTCACCATCAACATCATCATCAACTATGTTCTGTAAATGAATAATTACAAAAATAATTCATTATGTCAATGTTAACAATCAATGATATTATCAGCTAGGGTCAATCAAACAGTGCTGAGATATCCTGGGCATATGAAAAGAATGGGTGAAGCAGTGGAGATTAAGCCAGCTCTAGGTGTCCAACATTTCTGTGGAAGTGCTATGTCTTGTTGCATTGCCTTCAACCCAAGCAGTGCAGCAGGTGACAGGGATGAGTTTTAACCCATGAGGTGCTGAGATAGAGGGTGCATTCAATGAATTTTCATGTGTTTGCACTGGGTGTGTGCTTTGATTAGGCCATCCCACTTATACATACATACATATACCAAAGGCTTTTTTCACCCTTATAAGGGAGGTAGCCAAAAATCAAGCTTTAAAACCACTCCAACCCATTCCATCCCTACCACACTCCACTCCCCTACACCATCTTCTCTCCCTCTTATCTTGGCACCTCCTGGCACATACATATATATACCAAAGGCTCTTTGCCCCTTACAAGGGAGGTAGCCAAAAAAACAAAGGCAAATCCACTCCCACCCATTCCATCCCCACATACTCCTTAGCCAACTTATGAAGGGGACAGCTGCCTTGTGTAGGTGTATATAATTCAGTTTGTGACACTCAATGTCCTAAGAGCACTAGTACAGTATCTATTTTTTTATGTGATGTTATATAAAGTTTGATTTGCAAGCCATTTCTGTATCAATGCAGAAACAAAAAAATTCTTGGTATTACACAAACTGATAACCAACCATATATTTTGTACATTAAATATTTGAATGCATCACTATTTATTATTACTTAAGGAGTTTAATCTACCATGTAAAATAACTAGCCTAACTATATTAGTAATATTCTTCAATCAAAAAGTTCTTGTTCCCTTTTCTGGAAACATTCAAGGCACTACCTACATTGTCAATTGCAAACATTTCATGACATCCTTCATAATAATAGCACAAAACCCTATATCATGATAGCAAATGCTCAAGTTCATATGCAGTATGATTTTCTCAAGTTTCATCTCTTAAAAAATCATGTTACACAGTGCTATCCATGCAACATGAGCATGAAACCAGCAAATTAGAAAAAAAATATTGACCCTGGATACATACCTTTGTTACTTTCCCACTTTTCATTTTATGAACTTCATCTTCTTCATCTTCTTCCTCTTCATCGTCATCTTCCACAAGTTCCATAACTGAAATCAAACAATTAACATGACATGTCAACTTGGAATTCCTGACAAGTTTCAATTTTTCTATATTATCTCTGCAAAGAACATGTTTGTATATACACAAAATCAAAGCATAATAAGCATGATACACAGAAGCACAATTATCTTTTTTCTAGCACTCTATATGCAGTACAATTCACAGCCTCTAAAGCTCTTATAGCCCTGTGAGGTCTCTCACATTACTAATGACTGGCCCTGCAAATCCATGTTTCTATAATTTGTTTTTTCTTAGTCCCGACTTCTAAATCCAAAGGGGACATTTCTAAAAAAAAAAAAAAGGCAAAGGCATAAGAGGGTCTGGGAGTTTTCCAACCAGAACCCTACGGTTTTTTAATGTGCGTGGATGTGGTACAGATGAGAGTAAAAGGGAAGAGATAGGCAGTATGTTTGTGAGAAGAAAGATAGATGTGTTGGCACTGAGTGAAACTAAGTTGAAAGGGAGGGGTGACTTTGAGTTTGGGAGTGTAGTCGAGAGGGTGTCAGGAGTGAAAAGAGGATGAGGGACAGAAGGGGTGGCTATACTAGTAAGTGAAGAGATAGGTAAATATGAGGTGGAGTGGAAGGAGGTTTCTTCAAGGTTAACATGGATGAGGGTGAAACTGGGAAGATGTGGATTTTTGTAACTATATATGGACCTGGAAGTGAGAAGTGTGTTGAGGAAAGGGAGGCTTTTTGGATAGCTTTAAGGGGGGCCACCCCCGAAAACTCCTTGGGCTCATATCTCGCTTCTGGTTCATCCAATTGCTTTGAAATTTTAATATGTTGTTTGTTGGTATAAAGAAATGCTATTCTGTAAATTTCATGAAATTTTAATGAATGGTAGTGGCTACAAAAAAAAAACGTGTTTTTCTTTTTTTTGTTTCACAAGATTCATTTTTCACTTAATTGCTTTGAAAAAATTATCATAGAAACTTTGTTTATATATCTACATTTTGTTGGATTTGATTTTCAATTTTTTGTTTTGTCTTTGAAGGAAAAATTTTTTTAATTTTTTTTTCGAATTTTTTTTTTAGGTCTCCTGAATCCCGTTTCTTTTTGACAAATTGAAAAATCTAATTCCAACAAAAAATTCTATTTTTGTTGAAGTATAAATTGATACCTAACATAAGTTGATCAGAGTTTTTACCGATTTTGTGAAATTATTTGAAGTTCAAAAAACAACATTTCGAGATATCGGCTTCTAAAGTTTTTTTTCGGTTTTTTCCTTTTCCTGCCATGTGTATTCATCTGATTGGCATGAAATTTTCACATATGATTGTGTATATATTGTTGACTTGGAGAATGAAGAGAAAGGGGGGGTGACTGCTGTTGTGGCGTGGGTGGGAGTGGTGGCGGAGGAGGAGGTGATAAGCCGGAAGGCGATAACACGCTCTCTCCCCTTCATCTCTGCTAATTTCTTCGCTAATTTCTACTTGATCTGAAGAGTCTTGATGCCCTTTACTCTTCTTGAAGTTGGATATCCTCGATAACGTAAGCTTACGTTTGTAAGTCATCTTGCAAGACGAATATAAAAGAAATATTACAGGAACGCAGCATTGCGTTATCTGTAATGTCTCCGTATGTACTGGACGTGAGTAGCTAGGATTTACCACACGCATGTGGGGAAGAGATGCCATTTGTCGAAATTTATATAAAGAAAAAATTATTTTAATGATAGTTCTACATAGTTATAACCATTGAATGATACCTCATTTTCTAGCGCACGCGTCAAGCTATGACGCAACACCCCGGGTCATTTAAAAATGGCATCTGAGGGGGGGGAAAAAATATTTTTCAGAAAAAAACTTCACCAAGTGATAGTTTCGGGTAGGACTGACATCTTGAGCCGATAAAAGTGAAAAGTGAAATTTTAAAAATATTCGTGAAAAATTCACCGGGGTGGCCCCCCTTAAATGAGTGCATAGAGGGTTTAGGGAGAAATGTCAATATAGTGGTACTGGGAGACCTTAATGCTAGAGTAGGAAATGAACCAATAGACTGAGTGGATAGTAAGTGTGGAGTTCCAGATAAAAATCATAGTGGAGAGTTGATTGTGGAGATGTGTCTAGAGAGCTGATGATAGCAAATACAGTGTTTAGGAAGAAAGTCAAGCAAAGTACACATGGGAGAGGGTGGTGGATGGAAGGGTGGTTGATAGGGCATTAATGGACTTCATAGTGGTAACCAGGATAATAGCAGAAAGAGATTTGGATGTACATGATCTAAAGGGAGAGAGTGGGGGAATATCAGATAATTTTTTGAAAGATAAATTAAGAGAGGAGGATAGATGGAGAAAGATGAAAAGGACAGAATGTAGGGAGGTGATTAGAGGAAACTGCTCAAATGAGAAAGAAATGAAGTACAAGAAGCTGAGTGAGGAGTGGGAGGGAGTGAAGGATAGAGTAGAACTAGGAGTGGAGGAGGAATGGGGATGGTTCAAGGGAGTCACAAGGTGTGCAAAGTTGTGTGGAACAAGGAGGATGGGAGGAAATAGAAGGAAGGGTAGCGAGTGGTGGGATGAGGAAGTAAAGAAGATTGTAAAAGAGAAGAAGCAAGCATTCAGACTGGTTACAAAATAGGACGAGAGAATCATATGTGAGGTACAAAGAAAAGAGATGAGATGTAAAACATAAGATAATGGAGGCAAAGAGGAGAGCAGATGTAAAATGGGGTCAGAGTATGACAGAAAATTTTGAAAGGAATAAAAAGACATTTTGGAAAGAAATTAAGAGAGGAAGAGGAGGTGAATCAAGTAGTTAAAATAGGTAAAAGGTGCGAATGGAGAGATGTAATGGAGGAGAAAGCAGTAAGAGGAAGATGGGCAGAGTATTTTAGGGAATTGCTAAATGTGTCATCCAGGAGGTGCTAAGATAAGAGGGAGGGTGGAGGGGGGTGGAGTGTATTTAGGGATGGAATAGGTGGGAATGGTTTTATGCCTTTTTTTTGGCTACCTCCCTTGTAAGGGGGGAAAAAGCCATGGTATATGTATGTATGCTAAATGTGAAGGAGGATAAGGAAGGAAAGGTAGGTGTAGTGGGAAGCACTAAGAAAATGACTGCAATGAGTGAGGGAAATGGAAGAGAAATAAGGAAAGATGATGCAAAAGCAGTTAAAATGATGAGAGCAGGTGTCATGGGGAGTGTCTAACAAAGGGAGGTACAGTGATGGACTGGTTGGTGAGGTTGTTTAATGTTTGTTTAAAAGAGGGTAGAGTGCTGGAGGACTGCAGGCGTGCTAGTATAGTTCTGCTTTACAAGGGAAAAGGGGACAAGTGCGAGTAGAAGTTTAAGAGGGATCAGTTTATTGAGTGTAGTTGAGAAGGTTATGGGAGGGTTTTGATTGAGAGGATTAGAAGAGGAACAAAGGGAGTAATTGGTGAGGAACAGTGTGGGTTTAGGACAGGTAGGGGTTGCATAGATCAGATTTTTGTGGTAAGACGTATGTGAGAAAGCTTTAGGAAAAGGTAAGGATGTGTTTTGGGCCTTAATGGATTTAGAAAAGACTTATGACAGGGTAATCAGGAAGGCACTATGGGAGGTACTGCAGACATATGCGATAGGAGGAAAGCTGTCAAGAGCAGTCATAAGTTTTTATGAGAGTAGTAGAGCCTGTGTCAGAACCAGAAATGGAGAGAGTGGTTTGAGGTAAAGGTGGGACTTCACCAGGGATGTGTTATGTCGCCCTGGCTGTTCAATTTATACATGGATGGGGTGGTGCGAGAGGTAAATGCAAGGGTAAGTGTTGGGAATTAGATATGATTGAAGAAAATTGAGAAAAGTGGGAGATAAGCCACTTCTTGTTTGCTGATTACACTGCACTTATAGTAAGATCAGAGGAGGGATTGAGGAAATTAGTGACAGTTTAGGAAGGTGTGCAAAAGAAGGAAATTGAAGATAAATGTGGGTAAAAGTAAGTTCATAAGATGTACAAGGGACTGGAAGTGAGTATTAAGAAAAAGAGACTGGAGGAAGTGGATAGTTTTAAGATATTTGGGTGCAAATGTGGCAGGAAAGGGAAGAGTGTAGGTGGAGGTAGAATATAGATTGAAAGAAGCAAGTAAATGCCTTAGGGGATTAAAATGTGTAATAAGAAATAGACATTTAGGAATAGATGCTAAGAGGAGATTGTATGAAAGGGTGATCATGCCAACAGCACTGTATAAGGCAAAATCATGGAACATAAGAAAGAAGAGAGGAGTTTGAATGTGTTTCAGATGAGGTGCCTGAGAAGTATGATAGGGGTTACTAGGGTGGATAGAGTGAGAAATGAGGTGAGGAGGAGAACAGGGGTGGAAAGGGAGTTGGGAGATAGGGTTAATGAAAGAGTATTGGGATGGTTTGGACACAGCGGAAGAATGAGTGAAGAAAGATTAGTAAAAGAAGTGTGGAAGGCAGAGGTGGAGGGAATGAACATTAGGGGGCAACCAAGGATGAGATGGATGGATGGGGTAAAAGGGGCATTGGGAAAGAAGGGAATGTCTGTTGAGGAAGGGAGCAGATAGAAGATAGGTGTGAGTGGAGAATGGTTGTGTATGGATGATGCTGTGATGCATGGAAGGTGTGGGCAGGGGATGGAGGCATGAAGGAGTATGTTTGAATGATATTTTGACACAGTCCAAAGGGACTTCTCCCCGTCTTCTCTTTTTCTGCATAAGGGGATGGAGAGGGGAGTTGCTGATTAAATGAAGCGGCCTTGCTGTAGATGTGTTGTGTCTTGCTACACTGTTTCTGACCCAGGGCAGTGGGCAAGATATGCAGGGATGACCTATCACCCAGGAGGAGCCAAGATATGAGGGAGGGGAAGTGAATGGAAGTGGAGTATGTGGGGATGGAATGGGTGGGAGTGGATTTTATGCCTTTGTTTTTTGGCTACCATCCTTGTATATACATATACCAAAGGCTCTTTTCCCCTTACAAGGGAGGTAGCAAAAAAACAATGGCATAAAAACCACTCCCACACATTCCATCCCTATCACACTCCACTCCCCTCTACCCTCCCTCATATCTTGGCACCTCTTGGATGACAGGTCATCCCTGCATCTTGTCCACTGCCCTGGGTCAGAAGCAGTGTCGCCAGACACAGCACATCCACAGCAAGGCTGCTTCATTAAATCAGCAACCCACCTCTCCGTCCCCTCATGCAGAAAAGGAGAAGACAGGGAGAAATCCCTTCGGACTGTGTCAAATTTTTCTCACACATACTCCCTCACCCCCCACCCATTCCACCTCATGCATCACATCATCCATACACAACCATTCTCCATTCACCCCTGTCTCTGTCTTTTCCTATCCTTCCTCTCTTTCCCACAGGCCCTTTTACCCCATCCTTCCACATCTGCCTTCCACACCTTTTACTAGTCTTTCTTCACTCATTCTTTCCATGTGTCCAAACCATCCCAATACTCTTTCATTAACCCTATCTTCCTACTCCCTTTCCATCCCCATTCTACTCCTTACCCTCATTTCTCACTCTATCCACCCTAGCAACCCCTATCATACTTCTCAGACACCTCATCTCAAACATATTCAAACTCCTTCTCTCTTCCACTCTTATGTTCCATGTTTCTGCCCCATATAATGCTGTCGGCACAATCACTCCTTCATACAACCTCATCTTAGCATCCATTCCTAAATGTCTATTTCTCATTACACTTTTTAATCCACCAAGGCATTTACTTCCTTCTCTCAATCTACATTCTACCTCCATCTCCACTCTTCCCTTTCCTGCCACATTTGCACCCAAGTATCTAAAACTATCCACTTCCTCCAGTCTCTCTCCCTTAATACTCACTTCCAGTCTGCTGCCACTTTCACCCCTTGTACATCTCATCACTTTACTTTTACCCACATTTATTTTTTAGTATACCACCTTGTAAGGAGGAAAAAGCCATTGGTATATATATATGTAACTTAAGAAAGTCTTCCATTAGAGGGGAAGCCTTCTGTAAATTCTTTTTCATATGTAAGTACAATGTTCAAACATGTACATACTATGAAAGATTATTAATAGAAACATAAGGTCTTTATGTGGGTAAAATTACTCAAAAAATATCTTCATGTCATTGAAAAGACTTTCTGCCAGTGTGTGACATTTACAGATATGCATTTTGGTATATATTTATTATGCTCAGGACTTTGTATTTATAGCAATTTTCATGTCAAATCTAATTTTGCTAAGGTCGACACTTTGGAAATTCAAGTACTGATGGATGCCAATCAGCAAGAATCTGCAAGGTCAGACTACTTACCTGCTAATCCTAAACCTGAACTTCCTCATAGCAAAGCAATCCAATCACACCAAGCACAACAATACTGAATCACAAATATTTCATTAGCTAAGTATAACTAACCGTCTGGACGCATAAATTTACCATCAGGATGCAAAAAATCTAAGTTTTCTATTACTGATCTCTCTGCATCTCGAATGTGGGCTTCTATCGTGGTTGCTGGCTGCTCAAAAAAAAAAAAAAAAAAAAAAAAAATCAGTTAGGTTACAACATACCCCAACAGAACAAGGTATATACTCACTCACTTATATTATCTGAAGACAATGTAATTACCATTACAAAAATATTTCACCACACACTGAATTTTATCAACTGTCTTGGACATCTTTATATATTTATCTTGTATATATTGAACCAACATCTCTTACTTTTTTCTGCATACTCCATTTATTTGAGTCGGATGGTCTTTTTGCCGTATCTGAGCCGTTGACTGCTGGGGAACTATTATGGTTCTCTTCATTGTCATCCTGATTTATGCCTAACAAGGACCTGTTTTGAAAAACAAGGAAACAGAGTACAATCAAAATTCTATATAATATTTGCAGATAGGACTAATGATGGGTACCTGCTAGTGTTGGTGCTGCAAGATGAACAGCATAGTCTTTCCCTGCTGTCCAATTTCTAAACCCTTCACCCCCCTTGCTTCCATCGATATATGCACCCCTAATGGGTGAGCAATTGAGTTGATTGATTCTGTTTACCATCACAAACTTTCCCTATCAGGAGGTTAGGGCAATGCTCCTTACAGAGGATTTTATAGCATGGAATTTAATGAACCATGTCCTTGGTCCAACTCGCTCACAGCAGGGTTTGAACTGCCATCACCTCAACTTCCATCCCAAGCAGTGACCCTCTAACCCACTTGGCCAGCAAGCACAGTTGTATAAATATGAAAATCCTTATGAATACAAATTCAAGATCTTAAACCTTAATGTCATTCTTACTTCAACTCACCTTACTCTATTGCTACGTAGATCGATAATGGTATCTGTATAACCTATCTCTTGTAGATACCTGTTTGAAAGACACAGAATCTATTAGTTCCAGATACAACCTCAACCCTTTGTTTCAATTGGAAACAAATTAAATTAACATGTTTTTAAACAAACTGTTACTCTAAACCTAGTATATTTACAAACTAATACTACTTAATAACATGCCAAATTAGTAAAATCTTCCCTCTCCACAACTACATTGCTTCTTAAACAATTGCTTCTTTAATGTGTCACAAGCACCATTAACAATTAATTGTTGTTAATCCCTTAGTTATGAAGTCTACAGATTTCATTCTGGTTAACACCAGATTATTTTATTCACCCTATGGTTGGAGCTAATGTCAATGCATTTCAAGCTATAACTATGATTTCAGAGATTTTGTTCTGCCTGAACTGAACACTAAACATCTCTATATTGCCCTACTCTCATACTATCCAGATGACAAAGAATCTTCTCAAAGTGATTTACAAATCAAACTGTTCACCATGGCCAGTTAACTGGGGTGACATCAGCCTCCTGCAAGAGAAATCAGGGGCAACAGATTGACTGACTCACTCTCTGTTCTGGCTGACAGTCAGCTCATGATGAGGGGCTCAGACTACCAAAAGTAACTAAAAACTTACTGCCTGAGTAGCTGTCTGGACTGTTTCCACGATGCATTAGTATTTGTAGATAGTATGGCCTCTGTGTCCATTCGAACTTCTTCTCCTGACTCCTCAACTGGGGGATTCATATCCCCTTGTACCAAATCTGTTCCATATTTTAATTTGTGATATTTCGCCCTGCAAGAGAAAGCATTTACGTAATCAATACAATGGGGTCTATATTTACAAACATGAACCATTCTGGAGCATTATTTGTTAACCAAACTGTTTGTTATATGAACAACCAAAAATCACACAAAAGCACACAAAAATGGAAAATATACAAAGAAAATTGCATGTATACTTTATTTTCTATCTACCTAACTACATATGAAGAGCTTTTTCTCCCTTATACAGGAGGGAGCAAAGTCAAAAGGCAAGTACCCACTCCCACTCATTTCACCAATCTCTCTTTCCTTTCATTTGTTACTGAACTTTTTTCCATGGTGAAGTATTTGTATATGGGGCCTTCACCAAGTCTAGTATCTAATCCACACATTGCCAAGCACCCCACACATTAAAAGACCTCATGGTATAGGCAAATAAGAAACTGGAAAGTCATTTTAGTATTTCATCAACCAGAAACCAGCACTTCTATCCCCGAGGCCAATATCTTGTATAAAAAAAAAAAAAAAATAATAATAATAATAATAATAATAATAATAATAATAATAATAAAAAAGTGGATTTGTAGAGAGAGTAAAACAGATTTAT
>NC_134782.1:37027396-37029339 GCF_046742065.1 Oratosquilla oratoria
TCCTCATAGATATATGGGGTACCGTCATAATGACGGCATGGACCATTGTGCACCCTATAGTAATAGGGCTTCACCGAATATAATAAGGTGACACCAGAGAAATATCTCACCAGAAACCAGTTGGCAAGGAGGTGAGATTACTGCCAACCCCCTTCATAGCCAACATGAATATGAATAGCACAATCAAAAGAAAACCGGGCGTTCCTGTTGGATCATCGTCACCTAAAGGTCCAACCGCATTGCCTCGTGTGCTTACGGGCAGTGTGCCACCGAATGTGAGTAAGCACTGTCCAAGCAGATCCAAGTCTTGGACATTAAAGAACATGAAGAAAATGAAGATCTATACTTACAACGTAAGAAGTCTCTCAGAAGACCACAGACTGGAGAGTTTAATGGAAGAACTAGACAACATCAAATGGGACATCGTAGGACTGAGCGAAGTCCGAAGAACGGAAGAAAAGCTGGTACAATTACAGAATGGTCACCACCTGTTCTACTATAGAGGTAAGGACAAAGAAAGATCTAGTGGAGTAGGATTCTTGATCAACCGAGAGGTTGCGGGTAACAATCAAATTCAGTAGTTTATCGGACAGGGTAGCTTGGATTGTGATTAGGCTTTGTAAAAGGTACACTCTAAAAATAGTTCAGGTCTATGCACCAACTTCACAGAGTTCAGACGAGGAAATTGAGTCCTTCTATGATGATTTAAGTCAAGTAATGGATCAAGAAAAAAGTAAGTACACTTTGGTAATAGGAGACTTTAATGCTAAAGTAGGGAAGAAGATGGGAGATGAGACGTGCATTGGGAAGTTTGGAGTAGGTGAAAGAAATGACAGAGGTGAGATGTTAGTCAATTTTGCAGAGAACTACAATATGGGGATAATGAACACTTTCTTTCAAAAGCGTGTAGGTCGTAAATGGACGTGGAGAAGTCCAAATGGAACAACAAAAAACGAAATAGACTTCATATTAGGAGATGAGAGCAAAAGCGTTAGCAATGTTACGGTGATAAATAAAGTCAACATAGGGAGTGACCATAGAATGGTAGGGTGCACAGCTAAATTCAACTTCAGAGCCGAGAGAAATAAACTAGTTTTAAAAAGGAAAGTAAGTCTTGCAAAGGTTAAGGATAATAAAAAGATATTTCAGTTAGAAATTAAAAATAGATTCGAAGCTCTAAGAACTAACGAGGACAGCGTGGAAGATATCAATGTGAATTTAGTGAATATCATTAAGGAATCAGCAGAGAAAGTAGGAAGTACAAAAAACATTAGAGAAAACAAATACTCCAAAACTACAAATGACCTAATTAAAAGAAAAAAGGAACATGCAGATTAAGAGCAGTAGAGACAAAATAGAAAGAGTAGAACTAAACAAGCTTATCAACAAAAGGCAGAGATTAGAGAAAAGAAAGAGAAACATGGACGAAATAGAAGAAACTATTCGGAAAGGTAAAAGTATTAAAGTGACCGAGCGTGAACATGCTTTAGGAAGACAGCAAATGATATGTTTGAAAGATAGAAATGGAGAAATAATTAAATGCAGAGACAAAATGGTAAAAAGAGTAGAAGAATTTTACCAAGAGCTTTACTCTTCGAAGGCCGTAGTTGAGTCAGTAAATACATGTGTAGACGTTAGTAGTGTACCAGACATTACAAAGGAAGAAGTAGAATTTGCTCTAAAAACTATGAAAAGAGGAAAAGCACCTAAGGAAGATGGTATATCAATAGATCTATTGAAAGACGCTGGTAAATTAGTTCATATTAAATTAGCTCAGTTGTACACCCAGTGCTTATGTCAAGAAAGCGTTCCAAATGCGTGGTGCAATACTAAAGTGATTTTGCTTCATAAAAAAGGAGACCAGAAGGACCTTAGTAACTATCAACCGATTAGCTTGCTATCAAATGTATATAAAGTATTCTCCAAGATCCTCACATACATAC
>NC_134782.1:37029839-37157339 GCF_046742065.1 Oratosquilla oratoria
TCCATACTACAGACATTCCTTGTTATTATGTCCAGGGAACAACAAACCTAGTGCAAAAGATAACTATATACAGATTATTAGTGATACTTAAAATATTTACGAATCATAACTGACTGATTTATTTATGTACAGTTTAACATCCACCAAAGTGAGGGTGTTGCAATAGGATTAATTCTAATTTATCACCTTCCAAGCAAATATTTACAGACATCAAGAACTGATTGTCGATGAGGTATTAAAGGGGCTATCGTGGGGCAATCAATGCAGTAGTGCTATACTGTAGACTGTTAGCATTAGGGATGTCGCACAGCCTGCACGAAGAGTACCTCGGTACACCTTCGGTCTCACCCACTTGCCACACTGGTCTGTAGCCGAGCCTGAGTCGGGCACTCACAACATTGTGTCTTCTCACAATAAGTCCATTACGTCTATACTTATAGGGAAGAGGAAGAAAATTCTCGTAGTGTTGGATGGATACACTTGTAGCCCTCTCAGCATTGCTACGGTAGCGTGTAGGGGAGCAGGCAGCTTGTCTTACCATTCGCTTGTAAGAAGGTAGGAAGGCAGTAGTAGAAGTGGCAGCTGGTGGATCCATACTACAAGCTGTCCTTGCTAGCCGATCAGCGGTGTCATTGCCTAGGAGTTCAATATGGGATGGAATCCACAGGAAGTGTACCATCTGTGAGTTTTCGTGAGTTGTGGCCAGTTGTCGCATTATTTGTGTTACCACTTGTTGGTGTTCAGGCTTGGTAGATGAGAGCGCGCGGAGGGCTGACTGAGAGTCGCAGATGATCAAGCCGTTTTCTCCAGTCCGTGTCAGCAAAGTAACAGCGTCCAGGAGCCCATGCAACTCACAATACGTGGAGCTTGACGAATTAGGGAGTCGACGGCCTGCCCAGCCCCCTAGTGGTGGCTCTATGCTGGGGGAATACACAGCACATCCAGCACTACCGTCCTCCTGCAAAGAACCGTCAGTGAAGAGATGATGGGCCGCATTTAGAGAAGATGACAGACCGGCGATAGTTTCTAAGGCTAGTTGTTTCTGGAGCTGTGGTAGGTCGGACTTGGTAGTTGGAGTATAGGTGACTGTTGGCATGGGTGTCTGCCAAGGTGGGAGGCCAGGGTCCTCGTTCTCTGTTAAAATGTTTATGTTAAGCCTCCGAATGTTTGAACTGATGTTAAGGACCAGTGAGCAGCCACCGGGACGAAGCTGAGGTCGAGGCTCTGTCAAATCAATCGAGGTCTGGATTGTGTGACAAAAGTGGGGAGATAAGTGGGGGTAGTGCAGGCACTTGATAGTGAAGTAGGTAACATTTGAGTATATTCTCTCTACAATTGGTGGTAGACGAAGTTCTTGCTGCATATTGACGATCCTGGTTGAGGTAGGGCAGCCTAAGATGAGCCTCATTGCCTGGTTTTGGAATTTTTCAAGTGGTTGCAAAGTAGTTTTGGAAAGCTGACTAAGTGCGGGAGAGAGGTAATCAACCACTGATCGAATGAACGTGATGTATATAGTTCTGGCGACAGGGATGGACACTCCAGCAATATTGTTGGTTAACCACCTAAGAGGAGTCAGTCGTCTCTGTAGCCGGGTTAGCAGGTCTTGAACAATTGGATGTACGCGTTGTCTTGCTGGGATGGAAGATGTGATACGAACTGGTGCCCCCAGGTAAAGGTACTGTGAGCACAATGGCATGATGGTGTTGCCAATAGTGAATTCTGGCAAAGTTCTTGCTGGGCGAAAAGATAAAATTTTGCTCTTTTCTGGTGAGATGACCAGCCCGCATGAGGATGACAAATGAAATGATTGAAGGAAACGTTGCATGTCTTGTGGTGATCTTAAATGAATGCATATGTCGTCTGCATAGCAAGTGATTGTTGTACCGTCGATGTCAGGAAGCAGAGAGAGAAAGTGATGCATAAGGATGTTAAATAAAAATGGACTGAGTACTCCTCCTTGTGGAGTACCGAGTTCAAACTCTCTGGTATGGCTGTACGCAAGATCTATATACACCAGGTCTAACCGTTTGAGCCGTTCTGCGCAGCTTCTGACGTCATTTGGCTGCTTCCGTTTTCTTTTTGTGAAACACTGAAGAAAACTGTGAAACGCTAAGGAAGACTGGAATTATTACATTTCCCCCCGTTATCTCTCTCTCTAGCTCATTGCTATTATCAATGTGTGTGTGTGTGTGTATTTATATACTTGTATTTTACGGGAAGGGGAGATACCGTCGTGTGTGCTTATATGTGTACACGTTCACATATGTGTGTATTTATATACTTGTATTTTACAGGAAAGGGATATATCGTCGTGTGTGCTTATGTGTACATGTTCACGTGTGTGTGATTCATCTTGGTCTTTTGGATCACGTATTGGACTCGTGATCGACAGCTATCTCCCTCCCGGAAGAGAGCTCAGAGCTCGTATGTCCGATCTATGAACTTACACGCACACGCATCTCCAACTCTCCTCCCACGAGAGTTGGAGTAACGACTCGAAGCGCAGCGATACTGAAAAAAATCCAACCCTGGGCAGGATTCGAACCTGGTGCCGCCGATACCTCGGCATACTAAAGGCTGAAAGTCTACTAATCGCCCCACCGAGTATTATTTATACGTGGAGGTGTGTATCTATATACTTGTATTTTACGGGAAGGGGAGATATCGTCGTGTGTGCTTATGTGTGTACACGTTCACATGTATGTGTGTATACGTCACCATACCCATGATGACCATTACCACACCACCACACCCGACTCCTTGGCGCCAGTCCATCCGTTCAATTGCTGAATAGACAGTCTAACAACTCAGCACTTTCACGTCCGTCCCACCACCACTGGCACGCTACGGACATACAAACACACACACATAGTGGATACCACCAGACATAACACACGGAAACATTACATATTAACAAGCCACCCCCCTGGATATATAATTAGTAATTATTGTACAAGAGACCAGTAGGTAATAAATGCAGTTACCCCACCCATGTGAGACAACGGACTTTCATGAGATTATTGTGAACACCACGATGGAAGGCAACTCGAGAAGTGATGACCTTATCACTTCCAGAGATTAAAACTGGATCGCACCAGCCGACCAGGTCGGTTTTTGAGAGACGTGCCCTGGTGTAACAGCGTAGTAGAAACTCAACAAAAAAGGTGTGAGGTAGTCTGGAACTAAAGTTTTGAGAGATAGTCAGAAACTAGGTGAAGTGCTTAGAAGATAAGGTGTACGTGGTGACTTAGAAACTAAATGGTATTTTCTTGTGTATAAAGGAAATTGTGATGAAGTGCAACTTTTAATAAAGAAAAGGAAAAGGTGTGCTTTAGAGTTTATCTTGCCGCACTAAATCCTGCCTAATGTATCCCCCAAATCTATAAAGGCTACATGTGTACTTACCTAGTTGTATTTTACGGGAAGGGGAGCTATGCTCGTGGTGTCCCGTCTTTATATCTCAGTGTGTGTGTGTGTGTATTCACCATGGTCTTTGGATCACGTGTTGGACTCGTGATCGCCAGCTATTTCCCTCCCAGAAGAGAGCTCGGAGCTCGTATGACCGATCTATGGGTAATGCTATGGCCTTACACACACACACACCCAACTCCCCGCCCACGAGTCAGAGGAACGACCCGAAGTGCAGCGATACCGAAATAATTTCGGCCCTGTGCAGGATTCGAACCAGGTACTACGAGCACCACCGTGCTGGCAGTCCAGCGCTCTGTGTGTGTGTTTATATACTTGTATTTTACGGGAAGGGGAGATATCGTCGTGTGCTTATATGTGTACACGTTCACATATGTGTATGTGTGTGTGCGTGCGTGTGTGTGTGTATTTATATAACTTGTATTTTACGGGAAGGGGATATATCGTCGTGTGTGCTTATATGCGTACATGTTCACATGTGTGTGTGATTCATCTTGGTCTTTTGGATCACGTATTGGACTCGTGATCGACAGCTATTTCCCTCCGGAAGAGAGCTCAGAGCTCGTATGTCCGATCTATGAACTTACACGCACACACATCTCCAACTCCCCGCCTACGAGAGTTGGAGTAACGACTCGAAGCGTAGCGAGACTGAAAAAATTCAACCATGGGCAGGATTCGAACCATGTATCGCCATTACTTCGGCATTATTAGTCCGACTCTCAACCAATCGCGCCACCGAGTCAAATATGAACAAGGGTGTGTGTGTGTATTTATATACTTGTATTTTACGGGAGGGGGAGATATCGTCGTGTGTGCTTATATGTGTACACGTTCACATGTATGTGTGTGTGTTTATATACTTGTATTTTACGGGAAAGGGAGATATCGTCGTGTGTGCTTATATGTGTACACGTTCATATGTGCGTGTATTTGCAGGGAAACGATGAAAATTAACATTTGGCTTAATTTCTCTTTGGTTTGAGCCACAACCCTTAATGGCACAATAAGCCATATTGTCAAGATCTATATATACCGGTATATATATACATCTTCATTGTCAGAATATAACTAATTGCGTGGAGCGGTGCGAGCGGAGGCAGCAGCATGCCCGTACAACGAACCAGCTACAACTAACAGCGACGGGACGCGCGAACCCCACTTTGAGCAGCCAGGTGACGTCACGGGCCCGTTGCGCCAACTCTCTAGAAATTTGGTCGGAAGTGGTTAGACCTGGTATATATATAGACCTTGAATTTACCTATTTGTATTTTACGGGAAGGGGAGATATACTCGTGGTGTCCCGTCTTCATATCTCATTTTATCTAAACTATTTTTAAATTCATATATTGTTTTTGCACACACCACTTTCTCATCTAACTTGTTCCAAATGTCTATTACTCTGTGAGGAAAGCTGTTCTTTTTCAGATCTCTTCTATAGCTGTCTTTCTTGATTTTCTTTCCGTGTCCTCTTGTATTTCTATCCCATTTTATTAGATCCTCCCTATCAATAATTTCTATGCCTTTCATGATTCTGTAAATAGTTATCAAATCTCCTCTCTCTTCTTTGCTCTAGTGTCTGTAGCTCAAGTTTTGCTAGTCTCTCTTCATATGATAGTTTTGAGAGTGTTGGTGCTAATCTTGTAATTGCTCTTTGTATTCTTTCAAGTTTTGTTTCTACATTTTTTTTGTACTTGGTGACCACATCGTTGGTGCATATTCCAATCTTGCTCTTATCAAAGTGATTAGTATTTTCTTCGCCATTTCTTCATCCAGGTATGTAAATGCCACTTTGATTGTTCTTATTAAATCATAAGTTTCTCCAAAAATCTTATTTATATGTTTCTCAGGTGACATATTATTCATAATAATGACTCCCAGGTCCTTCTCATTTTCAACTTTTTCTATTCCTTCTTCTCCCAATTTATATGATCCTACTATTCTTTTTTTTGCTGTTTCCAAATTCCATTATACTACACTTTTTAGTATTGAACTCCATCTCCCACTTCCTACTCCATTCTCATACTTTATTGAGATCACTCTGTAGTGACTCACAATCTTCTTCCGTGTTTACTTTTTACAGTTTTGCATCATCTGCAAAGAATCTCATATAACTTTCAATTTCTTCATCCACATCATTAATATATATAGCAAACATTATTGGGGCCAGAACTGTTCCTTGTGGAACACATTACTTCATCCCAATTTGAGTGTTTGTCTCTTATCACTACTCTCATTTTTCTTTCTTGCAAAAAGTCTTCCATACATTTAAGCAGTTTGCCCTTATTCCTCCTTCAGTTTCTAATTTCTTAAAGAACTTCTTATGTGGTACTTAGTCAAAAGCTTTTTTTAGGTCTAGAAATGCACAATCAGCCCATCCATCTCTTTCTTGTATTATATCTATTAGCCTTGAATAGAAACATATGAAATTGGTGATGCATGATCGTCCTTGTCTGAATCCAAATTGCCTTGGATTTAGCACATTGTTTTTTTCCAAATACTTTACCCATCTACTTTTGAAAATTCTTTCACAAATTTTAGCTATTGTACTTGTTAGAGAGACTGGTCTATAGTTGGTAGGGTCCTCTTTATTACGCCCTTTATATATAGGTACTATATTTGCTTTTTTCCAATATTTTGGAACTTCTCCTTCTTTCAAGGAACTGTTTATTATGCTATGTATTTTGTCTGCCAGTTCATTCCTGTATTCTTTCAAAATCCAGTTTGCTATTTCATCTGGTCCATGCGATTTTCTGACATCAAGAATACTCAATTGTTTTATTATTTCATTCTTTGTTACTTCTATTTCTTTCATAGGGGGGACTTTCTCTTCCCATTCAATCTCTCCAAGTTGTTGTTGTTGTTGTTGTCGTTCCCTAGACTGTCTGTCCGAGCAGTCCCGTCTCCCCAAGGAAGGCCACAGCCGAAACTGGGTTTTCCCACAAATCCTTTATAGAGTGTATGTTGTGTTGTTTGCGTGCATGATTGTGTATAATGCAGTCTTCCATTATGTGATATTCTCCCTTGTAAACACTGTCTTGTTTGTCTATGCTTGTTCATAATTTCTGCTATTTCTATTTCCTCTGTGTATTCAACTCCTCCTTGTCTTAATTTCTCTAAATCTTGTTTGTTTTTCAGTTTGTTTACAAATCTGTAAAATAGTTTTGGTTTATCTTTACATTTTCCTATGACATCTTTTTCATATTTTCTCTTTTTCTCTCTGCACACTTCTACATACTCATTTCTATAACAAGTATATATTTTCAATTTTTCAGGTCTTTGGATTTCTTCCATTTGGTCCAGGCTTCATCTCTTTTGTCTTTTAACTCCCTACAACTTTTCTTGTACCAGCACTTTACATATTCTTGTTCTTGTTTTTGTCTTGGGACATACTTTTCCACTCCTTTTTTATAAATTTTGTCAAAATATTCCATTTCTCTTCCACTGTTGTTTCTTCTTTGTATATCCTTCCCCAGTTTTCTTTTTGAAAGAATTCTCTTATTTAAAAAAAAAAAAAAAAAAAAAAAAAATCATTCTTCCTTTTCTATATTGTTAATTTCTTTTCATGTATTTTTCCTCGTTTAGTTCCAGTTCAATCAATATGTGGTCACTTTAACTTATTGGTGTCTTATATTCAATCTTTTCCACTATTTTAGGTTCAGATGTGATTATTAGGTCTAGTCTTGATGGTTCTTCTTCATTTCTATACCTAGTGTTCTCTTGTATACATTGTGTCATTGTATGGTCAATAATCATCTCGAGTAGAACATTTCCCATGAGTTGTCTCCACCCTTTACTGTCATCTCTTCCCAGCAGATTTCTTTGCAATTAAAGTCACCCATCATAACTATTCTTCCTCCATCTTCCATTATCTTATTTAATGTTATCCTTGTGTCTTCTAACATACTTTTATGTTCACTCTCTTCCCACGAGGCTGTTTTTGGAGGCACATAATTTATCCAAACTTTCTGCTCTTCTTATCTGTCTTCCACTTTGATCATAATCATCTCTACTGTATTCTTTCCATATGCGACAGTCATGTTTATATCTTTCTTAGTCAGGAATATAACTCCACCCCCTTGTTTTGTCTCCGTTTCTAATCCAATAATTATATGCATCATGTCCTACACTGTTGGGTGGTAGTGGACCTTTAAATTTTCTTTCTACAATTCCCATTATGTCCGGTTCTTTTTCCTTCAGATAATCATTCAGTTCATTCAATCCTGTTATTAATCTATCTATATTTGTGTAAGACACTCTTAATTTTCTGCTACTTCCATTGTGTTTTCTGTTTCCCTTTTGTTTTTCTTTGGTATGGTCCATCTCCTCACTTTCATATTCACTACTCTCCAATAGAATTTCTCTTTTTCTGTCTCTGTTCTGTTCTCGTTTTTTCTTTCCTCTCTATTCATTTCTCTTTTAATCCATACCTTTTTATATTGTTCACTGTTTGCTAGTTTCCCTGTTTTTGCCAAGATATTCTCCGCTGTCATTTGTGATCTGAATTCAATCTTAATTGGTCTGGTCTTATCTGTACTATATTTTCCGAGTCTATACATCTCTTTAATTTGTTTAATGATTTCAGGTTCATCTTCCTGAACTAATTCTAGTAAACTGCTTCCTTTTTCTTTTTCCTCTTTGATTCTTGTGGTTCTATTAAGATTATACTTCTCTTCCATTCCTAATATAATTATACATTTCTTTTTATCTGCTAAGTCTCTTACTATATTCTCCTGTCTCATCACTTTAATAACTGAGTCTTCAGTTTCTTTCATTTGCTGTTTTATTATGTCAGTAAATGCAACTTTACTGTTCTCTTGGATTTTTTTCCAACCCTGTGCTTCTTTTGGTATGGACTCTTTATTCTCTTTGTTCTTTTTCTTTAATTCCTCATTCTCATCTTTTACTTCTTTTTTACTGTCTTTTTAATTCTTCTATTTCTTTAGTTAGGTTTTTGTTCACCTCTAATTCTTCCAATTATTCAACTCTCTGCACAATCTCTGCCATTTTACCAAACCTACTCTCCCAATGTTCGGTCATTTTATCAAGTTTTTCCTCTAGTCTTTCTAATTGGGGGAGGTTGGTATCCCCCCCCCCCACTCATTGAATCCCTGGACATTATTATCCTCACCTTCCATTGTGCTGCTCTTATCTATATTTCTAATCTTTACATTTTTGTTAATCCCTTCTTCTCCAAAATCATCGGTCCTTCGCTTGTTTACAAGACGCCTGGCCTCCTGGACCAAGTCCTCCCCTTCCTCATTTCCTTCCATTTCCCTCAGTAATCCCTCCCCTTCTTTTTCCTCACCTTCCCACTACACCACGAGCTTTCCCCTTCCCTGTAAATACAATAAGGTACTTCCTTGACTTTGAGATCCACGAAAATTTCACTTTTTCTTCGGAATTCCAATCTTCGCGGGTATGTGAGAAAATAAAAACATTTGCTTTCACTTTTATTAGAAACTAAATTGCATTTCCAACTTAACTTTGGTTTTACAAGTCAACAGGAAAGCATGAATACAAAAACAAATATTACAATATTTTGTTCTGATACAGTTATAACCTATATACAGTATTGTGAAAAAGATATTCAAATATATAAGTGACTGTATTTGTGTGATTCTATACAGGGTTGAAGCTATGCTTAAAGGGTCCCATCTCTGCCTTCACCCATAAATCTTTGACTAAAATTTTTTTTAGGGCTTAAGCTTAAATCTTCCAAAGTCATTTCTGTAGAAAGTTTTCATCCTTCAAACTGTTATTTTATAAATCTTTTACTTATATATATTTTTGTATTTTTGTGGCCTCTTGTTGATCTTTCATCCAATACCAGCAAATTATTTGTCAAATTGTTCTATTATTTTCTCTGACCTAAATATTACTATCATGTCATTTCAACTTCAACTGTATTTTCTATATATAAACAGTGACAACTCACAGTTTATATATCCACCATTTATATAAATACATAATTTTGTATTTATATATATATCAATGACAGATATATAAACCGTAATCCAGTAATATATGACAACTGTTTATATATATAATTTTGTATATACATATATAAATGGCAGATATATAAACAGTGATCCAGTGATATATAAAGAGTCATTCAGGAGGAGCAAGAAAAGAGGGAGGGAGAGGGAGGGATAGGGAGGGAGAGGGTGGATGAGGGTGGAGTGTGTGGGGATGGAATGGGTGAGAAGTTTTAAAGCCTTTATGTTTTGGCTACCTCCCTTGTAAGGGGGAAAAAGCCTTTAATATGTGTATATATATATATAAAGCTTGGTCTAGTTCCAAGACTTTATATTTCTTTGCATTTGAATTTATAAACCATTTATAAACCTTATCTAGTTCTTTTGGCAGCCATTTACAATTCTCCTTCACTTCCTTCATGATCTTGGCATCATTTACAAACAGGTTTGCATAGCTATCTATTTCAACACAAGCTGAACCCATACATGAATTTTAAATGAGGTATAATAATTACAGGTTATGAGACAGGACCCTACAGTTCTTTTCCTGTATATTACATTTACCATATTTTTAGGCATATAATGTGCTAAACAGATATATAAACAAATTAATGGCAATGGCTGCCAAAACAATTGTGGCCTACCAGTTACTTGCTGGACTCTCTGTGATATCAACAATCATAATCCCAGAGCTGCAACATGCAATTAATGACATTCACATAATTTTTGTAGTATGCACGTGTAATGCTCTTGGCCAGCATCACACTTTAATCTCCAGCCCCGCCCATGCTAAATATGGCACACTGAATTATCAATAATCTCTTCTATGTTCAAACTAAGGTTATTTCAAACTTTATTTTGCCATGTTTAGCATGGGAGAAGTAGGAAGGAAACAAGAGCTGCATGGGCTCCCTTACTTCTCCAGTTCTAAATACAGCAAAATTGATTACCAACAACCCCTTTATAATTAAACCAAGGTATATTAACCTTTTATTTTGCTGTGTTTACCAGGGGAGGGGTGGGGGAGAACAAATCATTTTGCCAAAAAGGACCACTGCACATTTAAACTACAAAGATAATGTGTTTGTCACTATAGCATCCACACCATTCTAACACAGGTTTGCTTTTCATATGCTAAAAAAATACCCAGGACAGTGGGCAAGATGCAGGGATGACCCATCATCCAGGAGGAGCCAAGAGAATGGGGAGGGAGGGGGGTGGATAGGGGTGGAGTATGTGTTTGTTTTTTGTTTTGTTTTTTGGCTGCCTCCTTTGTATGGGAGAAAAAGCCCTTGGTATATGTATGTATGTAAAAAAAATACAAACATACAAGATAGGTAGCCAAAGTCAAAAGGCATAATTCCATTCCAACCCATTTCAGATAGGGAGAAATCCCTTTGGGCTATATCAAAATATCATTCACACACAACCACTCCCTAACCCCCCCATCCACTCCCTTCCATGCATCACAGCATCATCCATATACAACCATTCTCCATTCACCCCTATCTTGTCTTCTTCCTTCCTTCCTCAACAGACATTCCCCTCTTTCTCAATGCCACTTTTACCCCATCCATCGATCTCATCCTCAGTTACCCCCTCATGTTCACTCCATCCACTTCTGCCTTCCATACTTCTTTTACTAACCTTTCTTCACTCATACTTTCCATATGTCCAAACCATTCCAATACTCTTTCATCAACCCTATCTCCCATCTCTTTTTCCATCCCTGCTCTCCTCACCTCATTTCTCATTCTATTCAGCCTAGGAACCCCTACCATACTTTTCAGACATTTCGTCTCAAACACATTTAAAATCTTCCCCTCTTATGTTCCATGTTTCTGCACCATACAGTGCTGTCGGCACAATCACCCTTCATACAATCTCCTCTTAGCTATTTCTTACTACACTTTTTAATCCCCCAAGGCATTTACTTGCTACTCTCAATCTACGTCTACCTCCACCTCTACTCCTCCCTTGCCCACCACATGTGCTCCCAAGTGTCTAAAGTTATCCACTTTCTCCAGCCTCTCTCCTTTAATACTCACTTCCAAACTGCTGCCATCCTCTCCCCTTGCATATCACATCACTTTACTTTTACCTTCAATTTTCTCCTCTAGCACACCTTCCCAAACTCCATCACTAACTTCCTTAATATCTCCTCTGATCTTACTACAAGCATAGTGTCATCAGCAAACAACAACTAGCTCATCTCTCATATTTTCCCATTTTCTTTCAATATGTTGTATAAAAGATGTTTGGAGGTCTATTTACAGTACCAGGACTCCTTCAGTGCTGAAACTACCACTCACCTGAGCGGCCTACACAATGCCTAACTTTGAGCATGTAAGGTACAGGGTAGTTTTTTTAAGTGTAAAACCCTAGCCCACTGATTGGGGGGACTTTGCAACATAAAACTGAATCATCATGAACTAATTACATTTTATATGCCTGAAAATATGGTAGGTAAATACAATTAAGTACATACACATTTAAATATCTACTAGCTGTATTTGAGTAGATTATCTGTATATGTGTATTTTGAACAAGACAAAAGTTAATTTTATGAACAGTAATAGAATTTAAATTAATCTTTAATATAAAGAAAAAACTAAGTCACTTTGTCTTATTAATCAAACCTATACACCAGGATAATATTCACAAAACTAATACCATATCTCTTATCCCAACATGATGCATTTTTCTTCTACTGAGTTCAAGACAAGACACTTTTATTCAATTGAAGGTTAATCTTGAGACAATATTATTAAGACACCTGTCACAAATTCACCCCACAGCTGAACAAAATCATATGATCTTTGACACAAAATATGTCACTGTTTAGAAAGGATTAAGCACTGCACATAATGCAAATATAGTACAATTTCATTCAGATGCAGGGTGGATACTGACCTGAATAGGGTCTTCATAAATAACTTGTTAATCTAGCCAGAATCTGCTCCTGAACTGTACAAATAAATTTGTCTGGTAATGAACTCCATACTATGCAAAACACCACTAAAGTAATTTAGTTTACGAGTAGCTTACTTTGTACATATTCAAAATCATCTACATATTCACCTAGACTCCATTAAGCATGAAGGCTTGAAAATGTTTATAATTAGTTGCATGGAGAACAACAAGAAGAGAAAGGCATGGAGGAAAGGAGAATTTTTTTTATACACACACATATATATGCGTGTGTGTGTGTGTGAAGACATCCTGACAGAGGGAAAACACATAAATAGAACAAGAGTTTATTCTTTGACTAAACTAGTCCAAGAATAAACACTTATTTGTTCTATTTGTGTCTTTTCCCTTTGCCTCTTACTCCCACATTATATATATATGTATATGTATACACACACACATTCACATATAGTTTTCATCCAAACCTCCAGTCTCATAAGAGGCACTGGAATGAATTCTGGGACTGTACACAGCTCTCACATCACTGTTACTGCCCAGAATAATTTTTATTCCCAGCCTAGGTCTGAATCTATGTCAAATACATGGGTCAAGAACTCTCCAACGAATGCAAACTGTAAAAATTAGTCAGTGTGCACCAATATGACGAACTTACTTACCACCTCCAACTTCTTAGTTCTGTTGACACATGTCAATCAAAAGGAAACAATGAAAAAAGTATATAATTACCAATCAGTGGCCAGGTGATTAAAGCTTTTAATGATTCACAAGATGTCTTCTTTTAATGATAAACTTTCCTAACTTTACTATATGTACTCATCTCATAATATATGAATGCAGACATTGTTGTTGTTCTTAAATCATTCTGGGGCAGGAAACTGGAGAGAAAACCTGAAAATGTAGAAGAATATGATGAAAAAGAGTGTAATTCTGGTGTGGTACAGCAACTTACTGACCAACCCTTTCTCATGATGACACCTTCATAGATTCTGTTTCACCAAATGTCAGCCAATCATATTCAGGTAAAGATAGGGCTCATGCCAATGTGTCGAGTCTTTTTCAATTGTGGTAATCACTTTACAGACAATAATTACTGCCTTGAGTATCACTGACTGGAAATATGTGGTATACATACATATACCAAGGCTTTTTCCCCCATACAAGGGAGGTAGCCAAAAAGGAAATGGCATAAAATCATTCCCACCCATTCCATCCCTGAATACACTCCACACCCCTCCATCCTCCCTCTCATCTTAGCACCTCCTGGATGACAGGTCATCCCTGCACCTTGTCCACTGTCCTGGGTCAGAAGCAGTGTTGCAAGACACAGCACATCCACAGCAAGGCAGCTTCATTGAATCGGCGACCCCCCCCCTCTCCGTCCCCCCATGCATAAAAGGAGAAGACGGGGAGAAATCCCTTCGGGCTGCGTCAAAATTTGCTCACCCATACTACCTCACCCCCCATCCCCCCGCCAATTCCACCTCATGCATCACAACATCATCCATAAACAACTATTCTCCATTCACCCCTGTCTTCTGTCCTCTCCCGTCCTTCCTCAACAGACATTCCCCTCTTCCCCAAAGCCCCCTTCACCCCATCCATCCATCTCATCCTAGGACGTCCCCTCATGTTCACTCCCTCCACATCTGCCTTCCATACCTCTTTTACTAGTCTTTCTTCACTCATTCTTTCCATGTGTCCAAACCATCCTAATACTCTTTCATCAACCCTATCTCCCAACTCCCTTTCCACCCCTGTTCTCCTCCTCACCTCCTCATTCCTCACTCTATTCAGCCTAGTAACCCCCATCGTACTTCTCAGACACCTCATCTCAAACACATTCAAACTCCTTCTCTATTCCTCTCTTATGTTCCATGTTTCTGCCCCATACAGCTGTTGGCACAATCACTCCTTCATATAGTCTCCTCTTAGCATCCATTCCCAAATGTCTATTCCTCATTACACTCTTCAATCCACCAAGGCATTTACTCGCTTCTCTCAATCTACATTCTACCTCCACCTTCACTCCACCTTTTCCTGCCACATTTGCACCCAAGTATCTAAAACAATTCACTTCCTCCAGTTGCTCTCCCTTAATGCTCACTTCCAGTCTACTGCCACTTGCACCCCTTGTACATCTCATCACCTTATTTTTACCCACATTTATCTTCAGCTTTCTTCTATCACACACTCTCCCAAACTCTGTCACCAACTTCCTCAATCCCTCCTCTGATCCTGCCACAAGCACAGTGTCGTCTGCAAGTAACAGCTGGCTCACCTCCCACTTTTCTCCATTTTCTTTAACCATCTCCAATCCCTTGCCCACTACCCTTGCATTTACCTCTCGCACTACCCCATCCATGTATAAGTTGAACAGCCAGGGCGACATAATGCATCCTTGATGAAGTCCCACCTTTACCTCGAACCACTCACTCTCTCCATTTCTAATCCTGACACATGCTCTACTACTCTCATAAAAACTCTTGACTGCTCCTAGAAGCTTTCCTTCTATCCCGTATATCTGCAAAACCTCCTACAGTGCCTTTTCCAGGTCCATAAAGGCCCAAAAAACATCCTTCCCCTTTCCTATAGCTTTCTCACATATCTGTCTTACCACAAAAATCTGATCTACACAACCTCTACCCATCCTAAATCCACACTGTTCCTCACCAATTACTCCTTCTGTTCCTCTCCTAATCCTCTCAATCAAGATCCTCCCATAAGCCTTCCCAACTACACTTAACAAGCTAATCCCTCTGAAACTACTACATTCACACTTGTCCCCTTTTCCCTTGTAAAGTGGAACTATACAGGCACTCCTCCAGTCCTCCAGCACTCTACCCTCTCTCCAGCAAACATTAAATAACCTCACCAGCCAGTCCACCATCACTGTACCTCCTTTTTTTAGACATTCTGCATGGCATCCATCCAGACCAGGTGCCTTTCCTGCTTTCATCATCTTAACAACTGTCTTCACTTAATTCTTCCTTATTTCTCCTCCATTTTCCTCACTCATCACGGTAATTTTCTTAGCATTTCCCACTGCAACTATCTTTCCCCCCCTATACTCCTTCACATTTAGCAACTCCCTAAAATATTCTGCCCATCTTCCTCTTACTGCCTTCTCTTCCATTATCATCTCTCCATCTGCACCTTTTACCTTTTCTTCTCTACTTGATTCGCCTCCTCTTCCTCTCTTAATTTCTTTCCAAAACATCTTTTTATTACTTTCAAAATTTTCTGTCATACTCTTACCCCATTTCACATCTGCTCTCCTCTTTGCCTCCTTTACCTTGTGCTTTACTTCTCTTTTCTTTTCTTTGTACCTCTCATATGACTCCCTCGTCCTATTTTGTAACCAATCTGTGAAAGCTCGCTTCTTCTCATCTACAACCTTCTTTGTTTCCTCATCCCACCATTCACTACCCTTCCGTCTATTTCCTCCTGTCCTTCTTGTTTCACACACCATCTTTGCACACTTTGTGACTCCCTCCTTGAACCATCCCCATTCCTTCTCCACACCTAGCTCTACTCTATCCTTCACTCCCTCCCACTCCTCCTTCAGCTTCTTCTTGTACTCCTTCTCCTTTTCATTTAAAGAGTTCACTCTAAGCACCTCCCTACCTTTTGTTCCTTTCCTCTTCCTCCATCTATCCTCCACTCTCAACTTACCTTCCACCAAAAAATTATCTGATATTCCCCTACCCTCTCCCCTTAGCACATGTACCTCCTTAACTCTTCCTATCATAATCCTATTTACCACTACATAGTTAATTAATGCTCTATCTACCACCCTTCCCTCCACCACCCTCTCCCATGTGTACTTATGCTTGACTTTCTTCTGATACACTGTATTTGCTATCATAAACTCTCTTTCTAGATATATTTCCACCATCAACTCTCCACTACCATTCTTTCCTTGAACTCCACATTTCCCAACCTCTCCATCAATTGGATTATTTCCTACTCTAGCATTAAGGTCTCCCAGTACTATTACATTGATATTTCTCCCTAATTCCTCTATGCACTCATTTAAATCTATCCAAAAAGCCTCCCTTTCTTCTACACTCTTCTCACTGCCAGGCCCATATGCACTTACAAAAACCCACATCTCCTTTCCTAGCTTCACCTTCATCCACATTATCCTTGAGGAAACCTCCTTCCACTCCAATACACTTTTACCTATCTCTTCACTTACTAGTACAGCCACCCCTTCCCTCCCTCGCCCTCTCTTCACTCCTGATAACCTCCCACTTACATTCCCAATCTTACACTCGCCCTTCCCTTTCAGCTTAGTTTCACTCAAAGCCAACACATCCATCTTTCTTCTCACAAACATACTACCTATCTCTTCCCTTTTACTCTCATCTGTGCCACATCCATGCACATTAAAAGACCCAAACCTTAGGGTGCTGGTCGGAAAACTCCCAGACCCTCTTATGCCTTTGCTTTTTCTTTTAGGAATGTCCCCTGTGGGGCTACAAGGAGAAGGATGCCTAGTCCCAATCCCCGTCCCTTTCTTCTCGCCTCTTATGATCCAAGTGGGATTACTTGGTGGCAGTATTCTTTTTCCCCACCACAGTTGGTAATGGTCTTTATATCTTTATTACAACTCTTTGTGAAGAAACTTTCGACTGTTGTTTGACTGTTTCTACCTCAATGGTTGAAAGTAGTAGGAAAGGTTGCTGGTTGTCAGTTCTCCACATGTGAAAAGGTGGAAAATATATATTTGAACCTGATAAAGAGCTCAAATTATTGCTGATTTTATTTTGGCTAATTCTAATCTTACCAAGCCAGAGACTGGGCCTCATATTGCAAGGGTTAAAAGCATGCAAGGTCAATGTGTAGGATTGGTTGCTTTTCAAAGGTATCAAGGCCGATAATTGCAAATTTACTCCAAGCATGCATACATTTGAAGGTGGACATGGGAACTACATATCCAGAATAGATAATATACATTAGGGTGGAACAAACGAAATAAGGTGTAAGGAGTGCATGTTAATAAAATTTAGTTATTCAGTCCTGTGGCAGATGTTCAAAGAGTATAATATTTCAATAAATGATAATGCTATTCAAAATAATTAAACGCAATAACGCATTCAACCAATTCTTGCCTCAAGTTTCACTAAGTGGAAAACCTGCAGCCCCACTGGCTAACAACTGTCCTTAGAACCTCTCACAAATCTTTGTGGAAAAAAACTTGACTACTGTCTGTGTTGTATCAATGTGGGACTGTTTCAATGTCACCAGCTCAAAGTGTTAGGGAGAGGAAAGCAGTTGCCAGTTACCAGCTCTCCATGTGTGAAAAAATGTAAGAAATATAATTAAAGCTAATAGAGAGAACTTGGACCCAGTCCAGAGACTGAGATGCAGGCCTTCAGATGGAGGTGAGGGGGTTGATAGGTTTTGAAAAAGAACAGGTTTGCTGTCCATTTTGCAAGACCACCACATGCAGATACCTGTCACTGGTTACAATTACATTGAAAAGACAGGATACCATATCATTAACTTCAATCTTGTAAAACTACAATGATATTTGATGATCCAATTTAACATTAATATCAATATAGTTGTGGTGTATGGGGGGGATGGGGGGGTGAGGGAGTATGTGTGAATGATATTTTGAGGCAGCCTAAAGGGATTTCTCCCCATCTTCTCTTTTTCTGTATGAGAAGATGGACAAGTGGGGTCACCGATTAAATGAAGCAGCCTTGTTGTGGATGTACTTGCTACATTGCTTCTGACCCAGGGCAGTGGGAGAGATGAAGGGATGACCCATCACCCAGGAGGAGCCAAGAAAAGAGGGAGGGAGGGGTGGTGAATGGGAGTGGAATATGTGGGGATGAAATGAGTGGGAGTGGATTTATGCTTTTGACTTTGGCTACCTCCATTGTACAGGGGAAAAAGCGCTTGGTATGTGTATGTATGTTTCAATATAGTTATGAAGAAAAATACCATACAATATAAACATACCTCAGATCATTTAGCTTTGATCCATTTCACGTCTTCCTTCTGTTGCAATATATTTCTGTAGATTGCCTGTAATGTATGGTGTATCCAATTCTTCCCTATTCTTCCGCTTTATACCAGTGTTGTTATCAAACATAAAATTTGGACAGTTTGGTGGCGTGGTAGGTGCATCACTAAATTCATTTGAAGTCACACTGCATGATGACTGGCTATTACATCCATTCATAATATCATTAGCTTGCTGGATAATATTATCATCCTGTCAAGATGGAAAAGGGAGACAAGGAAAAAATGAATCATATACTATATATATATATATATACATATATCAATCCCATATAACTGTTTTAATAGTTTGCATAAACAACTCCCTACAGGATTTGAATCATAGGCTATGCCTCAAGTGGCTAGGATACTGTGTAGCTGGGAGTGTCCTAGCCTCATGATGCCAGCGGCCAGCCTAGAGCTCAAAGCCCATAGGTAGGGTCATTTAATCATACATCAATGTTACCCCAGATCTCTCTTGTAGAGATCCATGGTCCCTAGGTAAGCAGCAGCAGCCACAAGATTAGCGTCTAAGTCACTCAAGGAAGACATATCATGTTCTTGTCTGGATATGGTTAGGATAGGGTAGTGTAAGGTGAGGTTTCAGTGTCTTCTATGTGATGTTTGCATCTGGTGCAGTTTGTTTCTGTGGTCAAACCCATTTTGCATTGGTATTGTCTTAACCTCTTCCATATGAGGATGCCTACATAGGCATCATGAGGCATGAGTAGGTATACAAGGATACAGGTGTTGGCATCCTGATTATATTTATTTAGTGGTTGTAATTGAGTGACCCCAAGATTCTGTGAACTGGCTTGATCACGTTTTCTGTGTTTATTATTACTCAGAGCAAAAGAGATAAGTAAATCATTGTGCATCAGGCATCTGATGCAGAACACGAGAATTTGGCTTGTATTGAAAAGGTTATGAGCTAGATGGTAACCTGAACATAGTCAGGTTTGTGTAATTCTTGTTTCTCTCAGGAGAGATTTTTCTGTGGGGCTAATGCCTGATGGAATATGATGGTGGGTGTTCAGTCTTGGAGTGCTTGATTTGTGATCTGAAGTGTGAATGTATAAAAGAAAAATAGATTAGCCAGTACCCTGTCTGGGGTATTGGCTGCATGTTATTGTGGCAAAGTAGCATGCAGTTGATACTTTGGGTCTATATGGGGTGCCCCTACGGACCAGGCCACACATCATTTTGTCTGTGATCGAGGAAGACTCTGTTCATAGAGAAATGATGCCACTTTTATTATACTACGACTGTCCCTGTTATGCTGTCCCCCAACCCCTTGATACTGTCTTGTACAATTTCTCTGAATATTCATTTCCTTTTTTTGCCTACCCTGTGGTGGGGGAAAAGAATGCTGCCACCAAGTCTTCCCACTTGAGTCGTAAAAGGCAACAAAAAACAGGACGGGGGTTAGGATCAGGATTCCTGCCCCCTGGGAAAAAAAAAAAAAAAAAGAGAGAGGTAAAGGCATAAGAGGGTCTAGGAGTTTTCCAACCAGTACCCTAAGGTTTAGGTCCTTTAAATGTACATGGATGTGGTACAGACGAGAGTAAATGGGAAGAAATAGGCAGTATGTTTGTGAGAAGAAAGATGGATGTGTTGCCTTCGAGTGAAACTAAATTGAAAGGGAGGGGTGAGTGTGAGTTTGGGAGTGTAGTTGGGAGGTTCTCAGAAGTCAAGAGGGGAAGAGGGAGAGAAGGGGTGGCTATACTAGTAAGTGAAGAGATAGGTAAGCGTGTAGTGGAGTGGAGGGGAGTTTCTTCAAGATAAATGTAGATGAAGGTGAAGCTAGGAAGGGAGATGTGGCTTTTTGTAAGTGTGTATGGGCCTGGTAGTGAGAAGAGTGTAGAGCAAAGGGGGGCATTTGGGTACATTTACAGGAGTGCATAGAGGGATTAGGGAGAAATGTCAATGTAGTTGTATTGGGAGACCTTAATGCTAGGGTAGGAAATGAACCAATAGATGGGGTGGTTGGGAAGTATGGAGTTCCAGGTAAAAATCATAGTGGAGAATTGATGGTGGAGATATGCCTCGAAAGAGAGTCGATGATAGCAAATACAGTGTTTAAGAAGAAATTCAAGCATAAGTACACATGGGAGAGGGTGGTGGATAGAACGTTAACCTCTTCCATACGGTGCCGCCTACGTAGGCGGCATGAGGAGCAAGTGGATACACGAGGCTGCCATATCGGCGTCTTGATTATATTTATTGTAGTTGTCCCTGCGTAACTGACATACTCTCTAAACTGGCTTCATCACATTTTCTATGGTTATCAAAATTCATGGGTGAAAGAGAGAACGATCAATATAAGCGGTGACTATTTTTTATGGTGCGAGTATTATGACGCAACATCGTACGTCTGGCAGCTAATGCTGCCCACGAGATTTTGGCCTGGAGTGAAGTGGTTAATGGACTATATAGTGGTGAACAGGAGTATGGTAGGAAGAGTTAAGATTGTACATGTTTTAAGGGGAGAGAGTGGGGGAATATCAGATCATTTCCTGGTGGAAGGTAAATCAAGAGCGGAGAATAGGTGGAGAAAGAGGAAAAGGGCAGAAGGTAGGGAGGTACTTAGAGTGAACTGCTTAAATGAGAAAGAAAAGGAGAATGAGTATAAGAAGCTGAGAGAGGAGTGGGAGGGAGTGAAGGATAGAGTAGAACTAGGAATGGAGGAGGAATGGGGATGGTTCAAGGAGGGAGTCATAAGGTGTGCAAAGATGGTATGTGGAACAAGGAGGGTGGGAGGAAATAGAAAGAAGGGTAGTGAATGGTGGGATGAGGAAGCAAAGAAGGGTGTAGAAGAGAAGAAGCAGGCCTTCATAGATTGGCTACAAATTACAATGAGGGAATTGTATGAGAGGTACAAAGTAAAGAGAAAGGAAGTCAAGCTTAGGTTAAAGGAGGCAAAGAGGAGAGCAGATATGAAATGGGGTAAGAGCATGACAGAAAATTTTGAAAGTAATAAAAAGATGTTTTGGAAAGAAATTAAAAGAGGAAGAGGAGGCGAATCAAGTGGAGAGGAAAAGGTAAAAGGTGCAGATGGAGAGATGATAATGGAAGAGAAGGCAGTGACAGGAAGGTAGGCAGAGTATTTTAGGGAGTTGCTAAATGTGAAGGAGGATAGGGAGGGAAAGGTAGTTGCAGTGGGAAGCACTAAGAAAATGAGAGTGATGAGTGAGGAAAATAGAGGAGAAATAGGGAAAGATGAAGTGAAAGCAGCTGTTAAAATGATGAGAGCAGGTAAGGCATCTGGGTTGGATGGATGCCATGCAGAATGTCTGAAAAAAGGAGGTACAGTTATGGTGGACTGGCTGGTGAGGTTATTTAATGTTTGTTTAAGAGAGGGTAGAGTGCCGGAGGACTGGAGGAGTGCCTGTATAGTTCCACTTTGCAAGGGAAAAGGGGACAAGTGTGCTTGTAGTAGTTTCAGCGGGCTCAGCTTGTTGAGTGTAGTTGGGAAGGCTTATGGGAGGGTCTTGATTGAAAGGATTAGGAGAGGAACAGAGGGAGTAATTGGTGAGGAACAGTGTGGTTTTAGGACAGGTAGGGGTTGTGTAGATCAGATTTTTGTGGTAAGACAGATATGTGAGAAAGCTATAGGAAAAGGTAAAGATGTTTTTTGGGCTTTTATGGATTTGGAAAAGGCTTACAACAGGGTAGACAGGAAAGCACTGTGGGAGGTATTGCAAATATATGGGATAGGAAGAAAGCTGTTAAGAGCAGTCAAGAGTTTTTATGAGAGTAGTAGAGCTTGTGTTAGGGTTAGAAATGGAGAGAGTGAATGGTATGAGGTAAAAGTGGGATGTGTTATGTCACCCTGGCTGTTCAATCTATACATGGATGGGGTGGTGCAAGAGGTGAATGCAAGGGTAGTGGGTCGGGGTTGGAGACGGTTAAAGAAAATGGAGAAAAGTGGGAAATAAGCCAGTTGTTGTTTGCTGGGCCTGAAAAAGGCTTTTGACAAGGTGCTGCACAGAAGTTTAATGTGGAATTTGGAAAACATTGGACTTAAAGAGAGCACACTTGAATGCTAGCATCTATAATGTTTCTTATCTATCTAAACATGACAAATAGCTATTCTACTATAGATGATGCAAAGATCATGAGAAGAGTAAAAAACAAGGAGGACTACCAGCTGTAGCAAAATGATCAAGACACAATTCACCAGGAGCTTCAAAAAATAAATAAAAACAAAATAAATAAATAAGTAAATAAGTAATAGAAATGGGCAATAGCTCAAAATGACTATCAGTGAACTATTCCTTGGAAAGCAAATCCATTACAAGATATATAATCCATGAGAGAGAGAGAGAGATAGAGAGGAGAGAGAAACATAGAAAAAGAGAGAAACATAGAAATAGAAAGAGAGAAACATACAGAGAGAGAGAATTTAATCATGATTATCTATTACTATCTAATCTATTAATTAACTTTAGTGGGATCCCTACCTGCATCCAACGATGGTTGAGAACTTGGTCAATAGTATACCTTTCTTTAGGATCGACAACAAGCAATTTGGTGATAAGGTCCTTAGCTTCATCACTAACATTTGCAAAAATTTTTGGATGAAAAGAAAATTTGGCTTCCAGTATTTGCCTTGCTGCTGAACCCTTTTCAGTATCAGAAAATGGAGGATATCCACCCAAGCTGTGGGCAAAAAGGAGCAAATGTATACAAAAAATTATCTACATCAAGTGAAACTGGCTTATCACAAAGCCTCTAAAAATAATAATCATTTCAACCCTACTAACCATATAAAGAGTATGATGCCCAAACTCCAAAGATCTACAGCTTTAGTATAAGGATTTCTGCATGCTTGAACAGCGATGAGTTCAGGGGCTTGATAAAGAAGTGTTCCACAGAATGTGTGCATCAATGATTCCTCAATAAGCAATTTAGAAAGACCAAAATCTGCTATCTTGATACATGTTGAATCTTCATCAGATGCAAGTAAAATGTTTTCAGGCTGAAATGTAAAGAAGAATTGCAGTTTCAAGTGCCACAACTGCAACAGCTTATCCATTCATTACGACACTTTTCTTTAGTTTTAGCTGCCAGAAAGCAGTGGCTATCTATCTATATGCAGTGAGACCTCTCATTAACGGACGTTAATTAGCTGTGTTTGCAATGTTTTCGGTGTTTTTGTTGTTATTTAGTGCGTGCAATCACTATGCCACCCAAAAACCACTCCAAATTAACGGATTATTCACATCAACGGACACCGTTACCCCCCTATTAGTCCGTTAATGAGAGGTAGTACTGTACCAAAAGGCCTCTTCCACTTTCTAAGGGAGGTAGCCAGCCAAAACATGTGCATACCCTTCACCCATTCTACACCAATTTATTTCCCTTTTATCTCAGTGACCATCTCTATCCCCCATAAAGGGGGGTAGCCACCCAAACCCATCCATCACACCACCCACTGTTTCTCTCATCTTAGCTCTTCATGGATGAAGAGTAATCCTTGTCTCCTGTGTACTGCCCCCATCACAGTGGCATATATACATATATATACCAAAGGCTTTTTCCACCTTACAAGGGAGGCAGCCAAAAAACAATGACATAAAATCCACACCCACCCATTCCATCCCCACATACTCCACTCCTATTCACCCCCCTCTCTTCCTCTTATCTTGGCTCTTCTTGAATGATGGGTCATCCCTGCATCTTGCCCATCACAGTGGCACCCCCTTGAAAAGGATAGGACTTGGTTAATGCAACAAGTGAAACTAAAAAAAATTAAATTAATATATAATCTATTTTCATGCAACTCCAAAGCAACTTATACCCATAAATGACACTAATTCTAACCATACACTAAAACAGCACCAATAAAGAAATGGCCCACAAAGAGATGTCAATTGCCCTAAATACAACTACACAGAAAACACAAGGGCACTTTATACACTTGTCTACACCCACTCATTCAAGGCAACACAAAATCCCTTCATTGAGTGATTTATGGCCTAAACTGATGACTGTAGTCAGTTTCCTGAGAGCTGTAGGTCTCCAGCAAGATAGAACATGGGCAACAGACTGACTGCTTGGTACATTAAGGTAGTATTTACAGGACTAGATTATCAACTGTTTTAAAACAGAGGAGCATCTGCAACATAATGATCTAGTATAAAAATAAATATATACAGAAAGAATAAGTTGTGGATGTACTGTATATTTCTTTATGCATACATACATAAACAAGGAAATGGTAAAGAGAATACTAGTTACACTGATAAGACCAAAATTAGAATATGCAGCATCACTATGGACACCCAGTACAATAAAAAACATAAAGAAACTAGAAAGAATTCAAAGAGCATTGACAAAGATGGCACCAACACTTAGCAAGTTGACATACGAACAAAGATTGGACAAACTAAACTTACTAACTCTGGAGCAAAGAAGAGAAAGAGGCAATTTGATAACCATCTACAGAATTATGAAAGGGATGGAAATCCTTGATAGGGATGATCTACTTAAATGGGACAGAAGAAATACAAGAGGACACGAGAAGAAACTTAAGAAGGACAGTTACAGAAGAGATTTGAAAAAGAACAGCTTTCCATAGAGTAATAGATACATGGAATAAATTGAAAGAGAAAACAGTGAGTGCTAAAACTTTACATGATTTTAAGAAAGAACTGGATGCGGGAAGATACAACTGCAGGTCACTACAAGCATAGCTCTTCTCTTGCAAAATACAACCAGGTAAAACTAGGTAAATACATACACATACACCAAGGGCTTTTTTTCCCTTGTAAGGGGGAAAAAGCCCTTAGTTGGATGTATAAAAAAATATATCCGTCTGGGGTATTGGTTGCTTGTTATTGTGGCAAAGTAGCATGCAGTCGATACTTTAGGGTCTATATGGGGCGCCCCTACGGACCAGAGCCACACATCATTTTGTCTATGATAGAAGAAATTCTGTTCATAGAGAAATGATGACACTTTTATACTACGACTGTCCCTCCGTTATGCTGTCCCCCAACCCCTTGTTGCTGTCCTGTACCATTTCTCTGAGTATTCTCTTTCTGATTGGGGGAATTCCCTGTGGTGGGGGAAAAGAATACTGCCACCAAGTTTTCCCACTTGGATCGTAAGAGGCGAGAAGAAAGGGACGGGGAGAGGGACTAGGCATCCTTCTCCCTGTAGCCCCAAGGGGCAAATTCCTAAAAATCAAAGGAGAGGCATAAGGGGTGCTGGAGGGCCTCGGGCCAGCACCCTAAGGTTTGGGTCTTTTAATGTGCGTGGATGTGGTACAGATGAGAGTAAAAGGGAAGAGATAGGTAGTATGTTTGTGAGAAGAAAGTTGGATGTGTTGGCTTTGAGTGAAACTAAGTTGAAAGGGAAGGGTGAGTGTAAGTTTGGGAGTGTAAGTGGGAGGTTATCAGGAGTGAAGAGAGGGCGAGGGAGGGAAGGGGTGGCTATTCTAGTAAGTGAGGAGATAGGTAAAGGGGTAGTGGAGTGGAAGGAGGTTTCCTCAAGGATAATGTGGATGAAGGTGAAACTGGGAAAGGAGATGTGGGTCTTTGTAAGTGCATATGGGCCGGGCAGTGAGAAGAACATGGAAGAAAGGGAGGCCTTTTGGATAGATTTAAATGAGTGCATAGAGGGTTTAGGAAGAAATGTCAATGTAATAGTACTGGGAGACCTTAATGCTAGGGTGGGAAATGGTCCAATCGATGGAGTGGTTGGGAAGTGTGGAGTTCCAGGAAAGAATCGTAGTGGAGAGTTGATGGTGGAAATGTGTCTAGAAAGAGAGTTGATGATAGCAAATACAGTGTTTCGGAAGAAAGTCAAGCATAAGTACACATGGGAGAGGGTGGTGGAGGGAAGGGTGGTAGATAGAGCGCTAATGGATTATGTAGTGGTAAATAGGATTATGATAGGAAGAGTTAAGGATGTACATGTGCTAAGGGGAGAGGGTGGGGGAATATCAATCATTTTTTGGTGGAAGGTAAGCTGAGAGTGGAGGATAGATGGAGAAGGAGGAAAGGGACAAAAGGTAGGGAGGTTCTTAGAGTGAACTCCTTGAATGAAAAGGAAAAGGAGAAGGAGTACGAAAAGAAGCTGAAGGAGGAGTGGGAGGGAGTAAAGGATAGAGCAGAGATGGGTGTGGAGGAGGAATGGGGATGGTTCAAGGAGGGAGTCTTAAAGTGTGCAAGGATGGTGTGTGGAACAAGAAGGACAGGGGGAAATAGAAGAAAGGGTAGTGAATGGTGGGATGAGGAAACAAAGAAGGCTGTAGAAGAGAAGAAGCGAGCATTCACAGATTGGTTACAAAAGAGGACAGGGGAGTCATATGAGACGTACAAAGAAAAGAAAAGAGAAGTAAAGCACAAGGTAAAGGAGGCAAAGAGGAGAGCAGATGTGAAATGGGGTAGGAGTATGACAGAATATTTTGAAAGTAATAAAAAGATGTTTTGGAAAGAAATTAAGAGAGGAAGAGGAGGCGAATCAAGTAGGGAAGAAAAGGTAAAAGGTACAGATGGAGAGTTGATAATGGAAGAGATGGCAGTGAGGGGAAGATGGGCAGAATATTTTAGGGAGTTGCTGAATGTGAAGGAGGATAGGGAAGGAAAGATAGCTGCAGTGGGAAATGCGAAGAAAATGAGAGTGATGAGTGAGGAGAATGGAGGAGAAATAAGGAAGGATGAGGTGAAGGCAGCTGTAAAGATGATGAAAGCAGGTAAGGCACCTGGTCTGGATGGGATGTCATGCAGAATGTCTGAAAAAGGGAGGTGCAGTGATGGTGGACTGGTTGGTGAGGTTATTTAAGGTTTGCTGGAGAGAGGGTAGAGTACCGGAGGACTGGAGTAGTGCCTGTATAGTTCCTCTTTACAAGGGAAAAGGGGACAAGTGTGAATGTAGTAATTGCAGAGGGATTAGCCTGTTGAGTGTAGTAGGGAAAGCTTATGGGAGGATCTTAATTGAGAGGATTAGGAGAGGAACAGAGGGAGTAATTGGTGAGGAACAGTGTGGATTTAGGACAGGTAGAGGTTGTGTAGATCAGATCTTTGTGGTAAGACAGATATGTGAGAAGGCTATAGGAAAGGGGAAGGATGTTTTTTGGGCTTTCATGGATCTGGAAAAGGCTTATGATAGGGTAGACAGAAAGGCACTGTGGGAGGTTATGCAGATTTATGGGATAGGAGGAAAGCTTTTGGGAGCTGTCAAGAGTTTTTATGAGAGTAGTAGAGCATGTGTTAGGATTAGAAATGGAGAGAGTGAGTGGTTTGACGTAAAGGTGGGACTTCGTCAAGGATGCGTTATGTCGCCCTGGCTGTTCAACTTATACATGGATGGGGTGGTGCGAGAGGTGAATGCTGGGGTGGTGAGTCAGGGATTGGAGATGGTTAAAGAAAATGGAGAAAAGTGGGAGGTGAGCCAGCTGTTGTTTGCGGACGACACTGCGCTTGTGGCAGGGTCAGAGGAGGGATTGAGGAAGCTGGTGGCAGAGTTTGGGAGAGTATGTGATAGAAGAAAGCTAAAGATAAATGTGGGTAAAAGTAAGGTGATGAGATGTACAAGGGGTGAAAGTGGCAGTAGACTGGAAGTGAACATTAACCCCTTCCATACGGTGCCGCACACGTAGGCGTCATGGACTTAGATCTCGGTGGCAGCAGCCAATGCCAGCCGTACGACGTGTCGTAATAATACTCGCATCATAAAATATAGTCACCGCTTATATCGATCGTTCTCTCTTCACCCGTGAATTTTGATAACCATAGAAAATGCGATTACAAAAGAATTAGAAAGAATGTCATTATGGAGGGGCGACTACAATAAATATAATCAAGACGCCGATATGGCAGCCTCGCGAATACACTCGCTCCCCATGACGCCTACGTGTGCGGCACCGTATGGAAGGGGTTAAGGGAGAGCGACTGGAGGAAGTGGATAGTTTTGGACACTTGGGTGCAAGTGTAGCAGGAAAGGGTGGAGTGAAGGTGGAGGTAGAATGTAGATTGAGAGAAGCGAGTAAATGCCTTGGTGGTTTAAAGAGTGTAATGAGGAATAGACATTTGGGAATGGATGCGAAGAGGAGACTGTATGAAGGAGTGATTGTGCCAACAGCACTGTGTGGGGCAGAAACGTGGAACATAAGAGAAGAAGAGAGAAGGAGTTTGAATGTGTTTGAGATGAGGTGTCTGAGAAGTATGGTGGGGGTTACTAGGCTAGATAGAGTGAGAAATGAGGAGGTGAGGAGGAGAACAGGGGTGAAAAAGGATTTGGGAGATAGGGTTGGTGAAAGAATATTAGGATGGTTTGGACACATGGAAAGAATGAGTGAAGAAAGACTAGTAAAAGAGGTATGGAAGGCAGATGTGGAGGGAGTGAACATGAGGGGACGTCCTAGGATGAGGTGGATGGATGGGGTGAAGGGGGCTTTGGGGAAGAGGGGAATGTCTGTTGAGGAAGGAAGGGAGAGGACGGAAGACAGAGGTGAGTGGAGAATGGTTGTATATGGATGATGTTGTGACTGCATGAGGAGGAATGGGCGGGGAAGTGGGGGGTGGGGTAGTATGTGTGAGTAAATTTTGACGCAGCCCGAAGGGATTTCTCCCCGTCCTCGCCTTATATGCAAAGGGGGACGGAGAGGGGGGGTCGCCGATTAAATGAAGCGGCCTCGCTGTGGATGTACTGTGTCTTGCGACACTGCTTCTGACCCAGGGCGGTGGGCAGGGTGCAGGGATGACCCGTCATCCAGGAGGTGCTCAGATGAGAGGAAGGGTGGGAGGGGTGTGGAGTGTATTTAGGGATGAAATGGGTGGGAGTGCTTTTATGCCTTTCCCTTTTTGGCTACCTCCCTTGGAAGGGGGAAAAAGCCTTGGTATATGTATGTATGTATAAATCTGGTGACCTCTGCTGCCAACCAAGGTTTTATCTCGTATATATATTTAGACAATCAGTTATACAAGTAAAGGAGATCATAGTGATTTGGACCACATGCAAAAATTCAATACTATCTCCTCTATAGACTCTGGCAACATGGCTACACGAATTGGGCTTACAAAATCAATCCTATGGAAATCTACACAATCTAACTACCAGATAAAAATATTCTATTTGCTAAACAAAATTTTTTACAGAATGATTTAATGCATGTCTTACCTTTAAATCCCTATGAGTGATATTTCTGGAATGTAAATACTTTATGGCTTGCACCATCTGATAGAAGAACAGTTTTGTGTTTGATTCAGTGATTTGCTTCATCTTGACTACACGATCAAACAGTTCTCCTCCATCTGCTAATTCCATAACAATAAAAATACACTCCTCAGTCTCTATGACATCCTTTATACTGATTACACATGGCTGAAAAAGGAAAAGTTTATGTAATAGTGATAAAGTTGTACAACTACACTATTTCACAAATATACTAAGTGTAATGACAAATAGACATTTGGGAATGGATGCTAAGAGGAGATTGTATGAAGGGGTGATTGTGCTGACAGCACTGTATGAGGTAGAGACATGGAACATAAGAGAGGAAGTGTTTAAATGTGTTTGAGGTGAAATGTCTACGAAATATGACAGGGATTACAAGGTTCGATGAGATGAGGAGAAGAATGGGGGTGGAAAGTAGATGGGAGATACGGTTGACAAAAAAGAGAATTGGGATGGTTTTGAGACAGGGAAAGAATGAGTGAAGAAAGATTAGTAAAAGAAGTGTGGAAGGCAGAGGTGGATGGAGTGAACATGAGGTCAACCAAGGACGAGATAGATGGATGGGATGATAGGGTCTTTGAGCAAGAGGTGGATGTCTGTTGAGGAAGGAAGGGAGAAGGCTGAAGATAGGAGTGTGTGGAGAATGGCTATGTATAGATGATACTGTGATGCATGGATGGGAATGGGTGGGGGATGGGGGATAGTTAAAAAGTGGCTATGCATGAATATTTTGATGCAACCCAAAGGGATTTCTTCTTGTTTTCAATGTTTCTGCATGAGGGGATGGAGAGGGAGGGGGGACTGCCAATCAAACAAAGTGGTTTTGCTGTTGGATGTGCTGTGTCTTGCTGCATTGGTTCTGACCCAGGGTGATGGGCGAGATCCAGGGATGACCAGTCATCCATGGTGCCAAAATGAGAGGGAGGGAGGGGTGGTGTATGGGAGTGGAATGGGTATAGATGAAATGGGTGGGACTTTTGACTTTGGCTACCTATCTTGTAAGAGGGAAAAAGCCCTTGGTATATCTATGTACAAATATCAAACTGATGGATATCAATGAAGTTAGTTTGTTGATGGAGGAGTGAGTGATATGATTGTGAATACGTTTCCAGAGGTTGGTATTTGGTGATTGTGGAGAAAGAGAAGAGAGTATTTGTGTGATATAGGTATTTGAGTGTTGTTTTGATGTTTCTCAGTGTGTGTCTATGGGTGTTCTTCTATGTAGTGTTGTGGGTGTGCTGCATTTATGGAGGTTGTGGCAAATGTTTGTGTGCCTCTCATATCAAAATGATCCTTGACTTTGAGAACTTGTTTTATGTTGTAAAGGTCTGTAGGTATTGTATTTGTGCAGCCTTTAGGGATTTGTTTTGTATAGTCTGAGGAGTGTTGTGGTGTGTCTTAGTGAGATTAGGGGCCCATGAGGGGCTCGCATAATTCATCACTGAGTATATGCATTGTTTGTATACTGTAGTACTAGTTTCTATATTTGTCCAAATGCTGTTCCTGCAACTGATTCAAGTGCATTAAGTCTAGGTGTTCATTTAGTCCTTATGTTTGATCCACAAACTGATAGACAATACATTGCTGCATGCCAGACCCCCTAATATCCTTCTCTTTAATCCTCTCTCCCCCAAAAGGACAGAGTCCACCTGACCAGACTGTGATGCAGTCACCATCCGGCCCTTCTAAGCTACCAGAAGAGGCTAGATAACAGCACTGTAGACAACTGCCCAGGATGTAACACTTCACCCTATACTATACAATACATTATGGAAGACTGCATTGTACATAATCATGCATGCCAACAACACAATATAGACTATAAAGGATTTGGGGAAAACCCTGTTCCTGCCATGGCATTCCTCAGGGAGATAGGACTGCTTGGCCGGACAGTCTAGGGAATGACAACAACTTAGTTTACTAAAGCTTGTTACACTATAGTGGTAAATTAGACCTTGCTGTGGAAATACTGTATCTCACTGCCTTGCTCTTGAGCCAAACAAGTATCCAGTGGCCACTGTTGGATACTTGGGAGCTCTGGGTCTCCTGCAAGACTGACTTGGGGCAACAGACTCACTGACAAAGCAGTGTGGTGGGTGATAAATGGGCTTTCCTTGTATATGAAGTTGGTATGTGCTTTAACTCAAACAGCCCCATTATAAAGGTAGTCATTGGTTTAAAACTGATGCAATTTATGACCATCTACATTTATGACTACTTCATCCATGAGGAGCTAAGATGAGAGGGATATGGGTGATAAATGGGTGTGGAATTAGATGGCTACCTTCCATATATGGGTGAAGAAGCCCTTGGTGTGTGTGTATGTGTATATATATATAATATATATATATAATATATATGTAATTTTGTGATGTCTATTCAGTTAACTTATAGGTCATTCAGTCAATGGATATTAAGGAATTGGCTAAAGGGAGTGAGTGAAGGGCATTGTATAACATGGTCTATGTCTTGTGTGTTGTCATTGCATGTGGGACATTTGGTGTCTGGTGCCTGACCAAATGTGTAATGGTACAATTTTAGAGCTAGGCAATGATTTGATCACAGGTATGCTATGAACTATAGCAGTAATAAGAACAACTCTATTAAAAATATAATTATACATGAGAACATACATGATGGACAGATTGCAAGAGTTTTACTTCATTCTGCATTTGGTCAATTTGATTCAAACAAAGACGACCCTTGACTGTGAAGTGTTTTTTCTGCATTATTTTGACAGCATATCTCTCACAAGAGCCCTGCAAAAGATAAATACAAAATATGTAATACATTCATGAGAAATGTATAAAATTTTCATCCATTACGTATTTCAGCAGCATACAATTGTATATCTTTGGACTTGGTAAAATATATAAAGTATAGCATAATATTAAATTAATTAATATAAGAAAATCATCTTTCCTACCAGATTCTTAAGCACTGCCAAGATACAACATACATACCAAAGGGTCTTTCCCCCCTTATAATGGGTCTGGCCAACTCAAAGCATGTACCACACCACACCCATCCGAAACACATCACCCCTACCATCTTAGCACCTCATGGATGAAGGGTCATCCTTGTTCCCTACTACACCACACAGGTCAAATGCAATGCAGGGCCCAAAAGTCAGAGCTGGTTCTTCACCACTTCATTACATAGTGACAACCTAACCTCTTTTCATCCACTCAATATATCTGAGCCAGACTCCTTTCAGGCCATATTGTTTCATCATCCATTTATGACCATTCTTCATTCACTTCTACCTTTTGCAATCTCACTTCATTACTAAAAAGACATTCCTCTTGCATACAATACCTTCTTTATACCATTTATCTAGGTACCTGCATATGGTGGTCCTGCAAAATTGCCTATTTTCAAAACCCATCAACCCCCTTACCTCCATCAGGAGGTGCAGCCCTGAGGGCTGACACTTGGTCTCTGGACTGGACCCAAGATCTCTTGTAACTCTTGTGTATTTCTTGCACTTTTTCACACATGGAGAACTGACAACAAGTCAACCCCTTTCCTCTGCATACAATTTTCGATTGGCGACATGGAAATAGTCCCACACTAATAGAACACAGACAACAGTCCATAGTTTCTTCCCAGATCTTACCTTAGTGAATGCTAATCGAACTTCACCAAATGCTCCTTTACCAAGTACTTTGGTTATTGTATATTTTCCTGTTACCAGTGATGGATAATTTTCAGTCTTTGTCAGGTCATGGAACACATAAACTGAGGAAGAAATCAGTTATTAGGAATATGGCAAGAATGCATTATAAACATCATTGTATATAAAACTTGTTAATGTCCTACTGGCAAGGTCAGAGGAAGACTTGCATAATATGGGGAGTGAGTTTGGTATGGTGAGCAGGAAAAGACTTAAGAAAGATAGAAAGGAAAGGAAAAAAAAGAAGAAAGAGAGAGACAGAGAGAGAGAGAGAGAAAAGAGAAATACAGACAGAAAGAGAGCACAAGCTTTAACAATGATCAAATAAAACACATATCTCAATTTTACCTTTTTTATGAGGAAGTGCAAGAGAAATTTCATCATTACTCTGGAGCACCTGTTTTTTGCCCTTGCCCACACGCTCTCCATTAATGAATGTGCCATTAGATGACGTGTCTGTTACATAAACCACAGGACCCGAAGGCATCATTTCTCTGCAAATTCTGGGAATCAAATAAGAGAAAGAAAAACTAAATAAATAAATAAAATAATATCTATGTGATGGGAGGGGTGTTAAATGGGTTCTAATTGTAATTGCCAAAATTTCAATCCAATTGAAAACCTGTGATCAATAACACTGGGTAACAGCCAAAAAATCGTCAGGGGTTTCTCAGCTGATTTAAACTAATTTTGGTGTTCTGAGTCCCAATATCACATTGGTTTTGCTCAATCAGGTCAACTTTTTGAGATACAGCCATAGGCCTACCTGACGAGCTATACATATGATAATTTGAAGGGTTTTGAGTTCAATCCTATTTTTCTTGAAGAATATGGCGAATTATTCATATATAAATGGTTGCTTCTGGTGTGTTTCTGTTTGAAATTGACTAATTGACTTATTTCTTTCTTTTCAGGGTATTGATATGGCTTCGGCGCGACGGTCATGCAGGAATAATCCTGACATTTTCTGCTACATTTGCGGAGAATACACGCTGTCAATGCACAGGAAGAGCATCACAAGCCTTGTGAAGCGCGCATACTAGGCTTACTTTCAAGTCAAGCTGGGTGACCAAGATAAGTCCTGGGCACCGCACACGGTGTGCATGACGTGCGTGGAATACCTCCGGCGGTGGACGAAGGGCACGAAAACTTCACTGAAGTTTGGGATTCCGATGGTTTGGAGGGAGCCGTCTGACCATGAATCAGATTGTTACTTCTGCGCCATCAATACTACTGGCATCAACCGGAAGAATCGGAGCAGCCTCCAGTACCCCGACCTTCCATCTGCCCGCCGTCCAGTTGCTCACTGCGAAGAACTTCCTGTACCAGCGTGCAGAGAGCTTCCTGATAGCGACGACGAGGCCACCACTGCATATGAGGGAGGAGATACAGAAGAAGAGTATGAAACACAAGATGGTCCGCAGCCCTTTTCACAATGTGAGCTTAATGATCTGGTTCGGGATCTCAGCTTGTCGAAGACTTCCGCCGAGCTGTTGGCCTCCAGACTCAAAGAGAAAAATTTACTCGGCGAGGATGCGCGTATCACGTTCTTTCGTAGAAGGCATCAGGACTACATGGGCTACTTCTGCCAGGAGGAAGACCTCGTGTACTGCCGAGATGTCGCCGGTCTTCTTGTTAAACTCGGCGCTCCTCAATATGATCCGAGAGATTGGCGACTCTTCATAGACAGTAGCAAGCGCTCTTTGAAGAGTGTGCTCATCCACAACGGGAACGAGTTCGCCTCAATTCCTCTTGCACACTCCACAACTCTCAAAGAGAAATATGAAGCAGTCAAGTACGTGCTCGACAAAATCCAATATGAGCAGCACCAATGGCTCATCTGCGTCGACCTTAAGATGGTGAACTTTCTACTTGGTCAGCAGTCCGGGTACACAAAGTACCCATGCTTTATATGTAAGTGGGACAGTCGAGACAGAGCCCAGCACTATGTGAAGAAAGAGTGGCCGGCGCGAGAGCAGTTAGTACCTGGGGCGAGCAACATCATAAACGAACCTCTTGTTGACCGGGAAAAGATTTTGTTCCCACCGCTTCACATCAAGCTTGGGTTAATGAAACAGTTCACGCGTGCTCTGGACAAGGATGGGAGGTGCTTCAACTACCTGTGGCGAGCCTTCCCTGGAGTGACCATTGAGAAGCTGAAGGCCGGCATTTTCGATGGCCCACAGATACGGCAGCTCATCAAGGACACAGAGTTTGAAAACTCCAAGAACACGCTAGAGTGCGCCGCCTGGAGGTCGTTTGTGCAGGTGGTGAACAACTTCCTGGGGAACAAGAAGGCAGCAAACCACGCCACACTCATCAACAGCATGATAAAGAACTTCCAAAACCTCGGGTGTTTGATGAATATAAAGATGCATTTCCTGTTCTCACACATGGAGAAGTTTCCTGAAAACCTTGGTGCGGTCAGCGACGAGCAGGGAGAAAGGTTCCATCAGGACATGCGTCAAATGGAGGAGAGGTACCAGGGGAGGTGGGACGCAGTCATGCTCGCGGACTACTGCTGGTCGCTGAAGAGAGACAACCCAGCAGCTGCTCACACACGGAATTCGAGGAAACGGCGATTTACGCCGTGAACTCCGAACTTTTGTGTCACGTAACGCTCATGTACATGTATTAAGCTTATCAAATGTAATCGAGTATATAAAAAATGAATGAATTTGGATACGTTGACTTTTATTTCCCCAGGAAAACGGAAAAACCGATTTTTTATGATCCGCAGAAATTGGGTTTTTGGACGAAAAATCGTTTATACTTAAATGTCTGTAGCGAACAATCCTGACCTGATTGAGAAAAACCAAGGGCATTTTCGGACTCAGAGCATCACAATTAGTCTAATTCCGCTGGAAAACCCTGGACGATTTAAAAAAAAAAAAAAAAATTGTTACCCAGTGTAATCAAACATTGCCTCTGTGACACTGACACTTCCATCACTCCCCAAGTTAAGGATGTCGTGTTTGGACAAAATTTCTTGGTGAACAACTCCACAAAATCTGGCTGATTCTGTCCTAAGGAGGCTGGATGAGCATATAAAATAACGAGGCAATGGCATGAAGTAACTGAAGGGTGATAAGTATTAATTTTGTGATTGTTAACAATGTTATTCATCTTGTGAACAGACTTTCTGTCCTGGGTGTATGTGGAAACTGGAGCACACTACAGGACTTAAAGGTAAACAAAATGAAAGATTTTCATAACCTCTTTGATACGATGATGCCTACGTAGGCATTGTGAGGCACGAGCGGGTATATGAGGATGCCAGCATCAGCGTCTTGAGTATATTTATTTTGTAGTTGTGGCTGAGTGACCCCCAAATTCTGTGAACTGGTCTGATCATGTTTTCTGTGTTTATTATTACTCAGAGTGAAAGAGAACAAGTAATACAGCAGTGACTTATCATAAGTAGAGTGATGCATTGTACATTAGGCATCCAATGCTGTGCATGAGAATTTAACTCATATTGAAGAGGTTAAGGGCAAGTACATGAGGACAACAATAAAGGATAATGTATCAGGATGGAGAGCAGTGAGATATAGATTCTCAAAGGATTCAGAGCCAAAACATTATAATCTATGTACAAAGTCTTAAGTGACCTGTGAGCAAAATTGATGGTCATGGCTGAATTCCTTAGGACTTAGGTCCCCTGCAACAAGATGTACAAATCTACTAGTTGATTGAACCCTTCAGAACCATCAAATTGTATCCCAGTGTCAGTGATGTCAAATATCTACAACATCCTTCCTTAACAGCTTGATGGATAAAAAGTTAAACACAGCAAAAAGGTCAAAACTTTTATCATTCAATATTATGAAATACAAAATATCTCCTGTATCCAGCCCCAAGATATTCAATATCCTACAATGTAACTGGTCTTGAATCCTGTTAAGACTATTTTTTCACTCACTGGAAACCTATAGCCCCAGTTGGGGTGGGAAGGGGGGGGGGCAGTTTCTACATCCCCTTATAGTAGTAGAATGGGAGGAATCACTTGTCAAGTCTCCTTAGGTATAAGAAATACAGTTGAAGTTAAGACGAAGGGAAATCATGGGTTTGGTTTGGAAACAAAACATTATGCACATTATACTCCACATACGAGTATTAACAAGTTTTCAAGATGAGCATCAGGGAGATGACTCTCTCTGACATCCATCGTTAACCTCTTGAATACGATGATGCTAATGTATGCATCATTAGCCGTGAGTCAGGCATATGAGAATGCTGGTGTCAGCATCCTAGTTATATTTATTTTGTTGTGGCTGAGTGCCCCCCCCATATTATGTGAACAGGTTTGATCACATTTTCCAAAATCATATTCCGGGTGAAAAAGAACAAGTATAACAGCAGTAACTTTATATTTTGTATAATGCTTGTATTGTGATGCATCATTGTACATCAGGCAACCTGGTGGGGGTGCAAATGTTTGACTCGTACTGAAGAGGTTAAGGACCACTTGCAGGTACTCATCATACTTACATAAAATGTGTCTTGGATATGGCTAACAGTAGCTTTCCAGGCATGCAGTCTTCATTGATTCTGTAGTCTGTACAGCCCCGCCCAAAACTGTAGGAATCCTTCATCATATCTACAACAAAAACAATGTCAGCCATTAGATTGAATAGATTACCAGGTTAATGCAGTCCACATCATAAACTTTCCTATATTAAATATTGTGATAAAAGAAATGGTTATAATGGCATTGTAATATGACATTTAATACAACAGTTAATATGACATTTCTTAATTATTTATAAAAAAAAAAAAAAAAAAAAAAGGAATGTAAATTTTCTGTAAAAACAAAATATAATTATAAAAAATAATTATGATAACAAATAAATAAATGAATACATAAATAAATTATTAAATGAAATAAAATAAAACAAAATAAATAAATGAATTTGCTCAAGGCACATTTGAGGTTATCTTCCCCTTCCTTTATTTAAGCAGCTTTAGATCTCTTCTGAGATTTACTGTCCCAAGTAAAGTAACCATGGCTACTGGGTTGATCCACCAATTACTCAAGAGAGGAAACTAGTGTTATTTGAAATGAATGAGTGTTGCACAGTATTCTGTGTCTTCCGTATTGGCGACACTTCAAAAGGCTCAGGTGACAACCAAACAAGAGATGACTTCACCATTCTCATAAAAATATCAAGCAGAGTATACACCATGAAATTCTCAGACCAAAGAGAGATCAATATTGGTGGCAGGTATAGAGATAAGTAGATAACTTGTATACCCTTTTGGATAAAGTTTGAATAATGAGGACAAGGGACAAAATTTTCTTATCATTATGCTGTTTACCTAGTTGTATTATATGGGAAGGGAGCTATGCTCGTGGTGACCCATCTTTGCATCTTTCAGCATCAAGTTATTTCTTAAAATCTTGAATAGTGCTTACACAGTTTCTTTATCTAAATTATTCCAGGTATCCATTATTCTGTGTGGGAGGCTATTTTTTTCCAGATCTTTTCTATAGTTATCCTTTTTGTGCTTTTTTTTTTGTGTCCTTGTTTTTCCATTGTCCCATTTTAGTAAATCATTCATATCTAGGATTTCCATTCCTTTCATGATTCTATAGTCATGATTCTATCTCTTTGTTCCAGAGTTGGTAATTCCAATTTGGACAATCTTTGTTCGTATGTTAATTTGGAAAGAGTTGGTGCCAACTTTGTCGTTGCTCTTTGTATTCTTTCTAATTTCTTTATATTCTTTTTAGTACTGGGTGTCCATAGTGTTGCTGCATACTCCAGTTTTGGTCTTATTAGTGTAATTAATATTTTTTAAATAATTTCCTCATCCAAGAAGTCAAATGCCACTTTTATTGACCTTGATAGGTTGAAGGTTTCTCCGACTATTTTACTGATATGTTTGTCCGGTGTCATGTCTTTGCTAATTATTACTTTAAGGTCTCTTTCCGAGTTCACTTTTTTGACTTCTTCACCAATTTTATAATTTTTTGATATTCTGTTTTTACTTTTTCCACACTCCATTATACTACATTTCTTGATATTGAAGTTCATTTCCCATTTTTGCATCCATTTCCAGATTTTGTCCAGGTCTAACTAATGATTTGCAATCCTCCTCTGTTCTTACTTTCTTTAGTATTTTTGTGTCATCTGTGAAGAAATTCATATGACACTACTCCTTCATCCATGTTATTATATATGGCAAACATGATTGGAGCCAGTGCTGAACCTTAAGGGACAACACTTATCATTTCTTCCCAATTTGAGTATTTATCTCTAATTACTACCCTCATTTTTCTCCCAGTCAGGAAGTCTTCCATCTATTCCAATAATTTTCCTCTGATGCCACCTATTGATTCTATTTTTCTTATTAGTTTCTTGTGTGGTACCTTATCAAAAGCTTTTTGTAGGTCTAGAAAGGCACAGTCTGCCAAACCATCCTTCTCTTGTATTATTTCTATTGAAAAAAAAAATTATATAAATATAACATACTTTGGTATATGATCTACACAGCTAATGTGATCTACGTATAACTTGTGTGGATACCACCAGGTAATGTCAATAAATTTACTGCACAAGAATAAATATTGAGAATGAAGACAAAATTTATATAAATATAATATACTTCAGTATATGGACTACAAAGCCAATGTGGTCTACATATAATCTGTGTGGATGACACCAGGGAATGTAAATTTATTGCATAAGAATGAATATTGAGAATCAAGACAAAATTATACATTATATAATATACTTTGGTATGCAATCTACATAGCCATCATGATCTATGTATAACTTGCATGGCAACACCTGGGAATGTTAATAAATCTATTACATAAGAATAAATATTGAGAATGAAGACAAAAATTATACATACATATACCAAGGCTTTTTCCCCCTTACAAGGGAGGTAGCCAAAAAGGAAAAGGCATAAAATCACTCCCACCCATTCCATCCCTAAATACACTCCACTTCCCTCCACCCTCCCTCCCATCTTAGCACCTCCTGGATGATGGGTCATCCCTGCACCTTGTCCACTGCCCTGGGTCAGAGGCAGTGTTGCAAGGCACAGCACATCCACAGCAAGGCTGCTTCATTAAATCGGCAACCCCCCTCTCTGTCCCCCCCAAAATTATAGAAATATAATATAAACACCATATGAGGACGGAGCCTTTATTTGTACGACGTTTCACTTATTACAGCTTTTTCAAGTACAAGTTCAGATACAAATGTACTTGAAAAAGCTGTAATAAGCGAAACGTCGTACAAATAAAGGCTCCGTCCTCATATGGTGTTTATCTCGTCAATCTTGTCGGCAAACTGCCACTTTTAAGCAAATATAATATACATTGGTATGCAAAATAAAGTATAGATTGCATACCAAAGTAGCTTCATGAGACATGTATCACAAACATTTGTGAGGACTTATAATTTTTTCCATTAAGGGTGTGATCAATTGATGTGAAACAATCTAGTGCACACCACATTGCAAAAATCTCCTCTAAGCACACTATATAAACCCAGATCAACTTGATAAATCATGGGAGTACACTCATAACTAAACTTTCAAATGGGCCTAAATAGAATGTCTGGCTCAACACACTTACCAAAAGAGGGGATATTCCCCCTAAGAGGCAAAAGTCTTCCCCATACTCCAATTTTTTCAGGTGAAGCAACTGCTTCTTGTGTTTCTGACAAGCCCTGAAAAATAAATGTATCTTTGTAGTAATCTATGGTGCTTATAACAAAATACTGGTACATCAATCCTTAGAAACTGTTTTGGGCCACCCTTATAGACACATTATTTATCTATGTTTCATTATAAAATCTTTACTCATAAAGAAATGGTGATATTTCTCCCCTATTGCTGTCCATCATTTAAGCTGTTTCCTTAAACCTATTCCATACTACTTCTATGAATCTATCTCTTCCTGATCCTCTATTATGTTGTGGAACAATTCTAATATTGTCCTAATGCTTCTTGCAAAAGACAAGTAAATGGGGTGGAGTGACTGTGAGGGGACTAGGAATGCCCCACTGTGTATTTTTCTCCTATAAAAATTCAAGACACTCATTTCTATTGTTGTGCATATTTTACCATCCAAACCCCCCAATTTTCTGACATGGTACATACATACATACATATACCAAGGCTTTTCCCCCTTACAAGGGAGGTAGCCAAAAAGAAAAGGCATAAAACCACTCCCACCCATTCCATCCCTAAATACACTCCACTCACCTCCACCCTCCCTCTTATCTTAGCACCTCCTGGATGATGGGTCATCCCTGCACCTTGTCCACTGCCTTGGGACAGAAGCAGTGTCGCAAGACACAGCACATCCACAGCAAGGCCGCTTCATTAAATTGGCGACCCCCCTCTCCGTTCCCCCATGCAGAAAAGGAGAAGACGGGGAGAAATCCCTTCGGGCTGCATCAAATTTTTCTCACACATACTACCTCACCCCTAACCCCCACCCATTCCACCTCATGCATCACAGCATCATCCATATACAACCATTCTCCATTCACCCCTGTCTTCTGTCCTCTCCCGTCCTTCCTCAACAGACATTCCCCTCTTCCCCAAAGCCCCCTTCACCCCATCCATCCATCTCATCCTAGGACGACCCCTCATGTTCATTCCCTCCACATCTGCCTTCCATACCTCTTTTACTAGTCTTTCTTCACTCATTCTTTCCATGTGTCCAAACCATCCTAATACTCTTTCATCAACCCTATCTCCCAACTCCCCTACCACCCCTGTTCTCCTCCTTATCTTCTCATTTCTTTTCTCACTCTATCCAGCCTAGTAACCCCCATCATACTTCTCAGACACCTCATCTCAAACTCCTTCTCCCTTCCTCTCTTATGTTCCATGTTTCTGTGTGCTGTTGGCACAATCACTCCTTCATACAGTCTCCTCTTAGCATCCATCTTAGATTAGTATCCTGACATGGTACTTAAACAAAAAATTCTGATTCATTTAATCACTACGAACATTACTGAAAGAATATGTTTTATAAAGAAAGGCCTGCAAAACACTATTGGAAAAAAAAAAAAGATAAACTTCCAGAACAAATATTGAAGTTCACTGATTTTTCACACTCCAATTCATTTTAGATAAAATAGTGCAATATCATTAAGAAAGTGTACACCTAAGCGATATATCAACACAAAATTAAATAATAATTTGGTAAATCAAAATACATCAAAGTAATATCTTTTTTTCTTGGCAGAAAAAAACAACTGCTAAAAGCAAATACAATACCAAATGGAGCTGCAACAACAGGTTTGAGGAACCACATTTGTGTCACCTGCCTAGTCCTGTCACTGTCAGTTTGACAATGGCAATGGCTACCTTGTGCCTTTAGTGCCTCTACCAATACATCGCAAACTACATTTTTTTTTAAACACTGCTACAGAGATAAGCTTCATGCTTTTCTTAAGGCAATGAAATACCTCTACACCCATCCCCCATCTGATCGGATGCCAAAATTGGCCATCACCATCCCTATTGACGACAATGACCCTGATGACCTCTAGCATTATTAGTTTTAGTATCACATTACTAAATGCAAGTTATGTTAGGTTAGGACAGAACAATTACTCATACTTTAATTTCTTTGTCTTCTCCATCTATGAAAACAAACTTGGTATCTGGAAGTACTTGTCATGGCTCCGTTCGGAAGTGTATCGCTTTAAGCAAATTTTTTTTTTTTTTATAAAGTTTCGCCAAGAGAACCGTATATTGATATACTGTAATTTGCAAAACTAATATTTTTCTATTACTATATCATTTAGGTTTAAAGTTTACCAATAATTCTAAAATATAGTGGTCCAATGACACAACACAATTTGTTCCCCTAACTCCTCCATAGCAATACACAGAAGAAAATATTAAATTTTATTACCAAATGCTCAAATTATTCTTGTATGAATACATAATAGATTGTTAATTTATTTTGCCGCACTTAGCACTGGAGGGGTGATGGAACAAATAACATTGCTGGACAGGGTCCATTTACTCCTGGGGTACTGATAAAACTTATGTAATACAGTAGTAGATGTTCATGCCATTACAGTAAATCTTATTGTTCCTTCCCCCATTTCAAATTTCTCTCTTCCTTTGTTCAGTGGGGATGAAGAGAACGTAGGTTTGCAACAAAAATGAATATCAAAATAAAATTACATAAATCTTAGATATTGTGAAATTAATTTCATAATTGTAGGTATACTGTACTGTACTATACATAATTATGATAATACACGATTGTAGAAAATTTGAACAAGACTCTTCTCACCTGTGTACTTGCTTGACTCTGAGGAAAAGAATCAGTCATGGTCTTTCTACATTGGCAACACCAAATTCCAGCAAAAATATAAATGTCCTTGCCTATATTTCACACTTTAACTGAAAATTAATCCAAGTTATACATCAAGGTTGCATTCGATATCGTTCTTATCCTCAGCTGTAGCACTAAATAAAGTTGGTGACGGTTCCACGAGACCTTATTTCCCTCGTACTTCTTATCATAATTATTGACATACACTTACAGTAAATGCAACTAGTTTGTATATCTATGAGAAAAACTGTTGCTTAAATCTGTTTGACTTCATGTTCATCTCAGTGTTATTGCATGTTCAAAATGTTGGACATCAGTTCTGTAATATTTGCAAAATAGTAACAATTTCAAGTAGTTGAAATTACGTTGCCACTTTCTTGTTGCAATAACAATGTTTATTACTTAGACACGACCTGGTTTCATTGAGTTTCAAGAGTTGGTACAATGTGAGGAATATAAACTGTCTTGAGATTAGTTATCTTGACTTCACGTTGTTGACAAGAGTTGTTGCGTTGTTTATGTCCACAGCTCATGTAAAATCCTTCTTCTAACTCTGCATTTGAAAAGTAAAATATTTTAATGCAGTTCTTGTACCGTTTATTTCATTTGTCTTATTACAAAATATATTATATGTTGGCATTCGGGGTTTTTTTCGCGCGCTTCTTTACGAGATCATATCTTGCTTTTCTTTATTTCACATTGTTCTCAAGGTTATATGCTGCATAAAAAACTACGATTTTTTCTTAGGTTAAGCTTTAGTACACAGTAGAAGTTGTTCTTTAGTGTTATTTTGGTTTTAATTGTTAAACGAGTTGTTGTACATAGTAACATAGGAATACTGTGTACTGGTCAACGAAGTCTTTTATCATTCCGATTGATGTTACCAAATTAAATTATTTCATATGTTCATGAAACCTAATATTTCTATTTTTTGCCAGTCTCATTCATATCATTTTTTCTTTAGTAAAGTAGCTTTGATGAGGCCGTTATAAAACTTCAAAATTATTTCCGCAAACTTCAAAGTAGTTTCGAAGATTAGTTGTTTGTCGTTTTACTATTGTAGCAAAGTGAAGGTAATTATATTTTAATATTTTATGCAATTTCAGAGTTACAGTGTTTCGTAGCACCATAGTTTATTTCATGGAAGGAAATAAAATTATAATTTAGAATCAGTATCATGCCTTGGTCCTATACAATTGTGTTGGAAATATGAAAAATAAGTCTATCTTCATAAAAGTCAGGATTTCGGCCTACATAAATCTCACTTCAAAAAATCTTAACCAAACTGTTAATTTTTGCATGGTTCTGCCTGCCGCACGATTACATGGATCTAAAAAAAAAAAAAAAAATGGATCGAGCATCCTAGCGTTGTCCGTCCGCAAAGTGAGAAGCCCGTGTGTTTTAATCGGCGCCAGATTGATGGGACCATTCGCGCTTGTGATAACAGTAGAATAATCAAAGTAATAGTGAATGCAGCGCAGGTGAAGAGTCAAAGTCAAAATGACAATTTATATGTACTTTTCATTTATAAGCAGGCTGTAGTAGCATATTTAGTGACCAAGGTATCATATGCACGCTGATGTGAATTGCTGGGTAAGGGTTATTGTTGAATACTGTTCATATAATCCATTTTTGGACATCTCAGAGCACCTTTCATCGATCTGACAAAAATACTCAAAGAAATACATGACGGCATAAAAATAAACGTAATTGAAAGCCTAACTTGGCCTACCCTCCGTTTGCATACTAGCAGTAGAATATGATCCGACACAGTTTCGGCTGGCGAGAGCAGAAATCTAACGGGGGGAGGGCGTTTGTAGCTCACCCCCTGGATTTTATTTTATTTTATTTTTTTCGCATTTGGGTACTGGTATTTAGAGGGCACGTGCCTTGAGAGAGATTACAAATGTATAATGTATGCAACATTTAACAAAATAATGTATGATAGGAAAAATAACGTTCTCACTTCTGAAAACCAATGGGCCTCCTATCTTTTTTTGTTTCATAATTAATGTTTTTTCTGGACCTTAAATCTACCCCTAAACCCTGTACTTCCATCTGAAGGCCTGGAACATTGTCAGAATGCACATGAAACCTGTGTAATGAGGTGCGAATTTTACTTAGCGCTGTTCTTCGTTCTTTCTGCATCGTCGCAGGACCCGATGATCAAGGCTCTTCGAGCTAGTCTATCTTTCACTAATAACGCCTATAAATACTATCTTAGCTAATTATTCTCTATATCTTCTTCCACAGCACTTTTTCTCACTCATTTCTTTCTCTCCCCTTCGTTCACTTGATGCTGACGCGTCCCACTCCGCCGACGACACACGCCCTTCTATTGGCCCGGTCCCACAGAATTATGGATGAAATACGAATGAATCGAGGATGACAATTTTGCTGGATTCCAGCCGTCCGCAATCATACGCAGCAAAATTGGACTTTTTCCGCAATACTGTGCGGATATGAACCGTATGAATTACACATGTATTGAGAATATGTCGTTGATGTATTACGAACAAAAGCGGAAAGCATTGCGGAAGCCGTCTGGGGGTGAAAAATACCGTTATATCAGGCCGGATGTATTGCGAGTATAAAACGGATACAATGCGGAAAATAGCGTATTTTTTGCATATGTATTGCGAAAGCAGAACGGATTCATTGCAAACAAAGCGAAAGAATAGCGAACGCGTCGCGGAAGCATGGATGATGTAGAGCGGATGTATTCCGGAGATTGCGGATGCACTGCGCATGTGTGGCATTTGGGTTGCGGAGGTTTAAAACAGGGCGGGCGCTCCGTTTCTCACCAGTACGCCAGCCAACTTGGAAGGAGGAAGATGTCCTGAAACCTGTTCACCATAATGCCAAAGGCATTCTCCACCACTCTCCTGGCCCTTGACAACCTGTAGTTGTAGATGCGCTCCTCCTTGGTCATGTTTCTGCCACTGTAAGGCTTCATCAGGTATGTCCTAAGGGAGAAAGCGTCATCACCCACGATGAAATAGGGAACATCTTGTGTGTCATTGGGCGGGGTCAGGACGTGGCCAACCCGTGATGTTGTCGTTCTCAAGGCTTTCCTTCAGCTCTGTGGTTGAACATCTGGGCATCCAATGGTGAACCATTCCCAGACACGTCTGCCCACAGGAACTTATAGTCTGAACTGACCATGGCCAACAGTATGATGCTGAAGAAGCCCTTATAGTTGTAGTATTCAGAGCCTGTCTTGGGGGAATTTTCATGCGACATGCTTGCCATCGATGGCCCCAATGGTGTGGGGGAATTTCCATCTCTGCATTCATTCATTGGAGAGTTGGCGCCATCCTTCTTCAGACTGACAGACTGACAGACTTCTCTTACAACTTTGCTGATGGTGTTGTGTGGCACCCTCCAGCCATACGCCATGTCCCTGTATTTGGTTCCAGAGGCCAAGTGCCGCAGGGTAACTGCCAACTTGAGTCCAGCCTCCAAGTTTGCTCTGTAGTTGGTGCTTGGCCTGGTGAGTCTTGGAGTTAGCCTGTTTAGCAATTCATCAAACATGGCTGGAGACATCCTCATGAAGTTCTGGAAGGAACTTGGATCCTCATGTCGCAGCTCCACCATCAGCCTATCGTAGATCCCCAGCTCCAGTCTTCTGCCAATCTAGGGTCTGACCCAGACCGATCTTGACCGTCTTCTTCGTCTTCTTCTTTCCTGGAGCACTAGCAAGAGTTGTGCAATTTGACTGTTATGTTGTTGGGTGAAAGCAACAATCAGACGGCATCTTTGAGAGTCCATGGTATATAAGTATATACCCCTCCAGAACCAGATAACAATCGACGTGAGTTCAGTTCTGGCTCACTTTATATACAATCTTGGGTTATCGTTATCCAATCGCTATTGGTTCGCAAATTATACACTTTGTATACGCTATGTATTTGGAATGCATTCTTATAATTCGTAGTATGGATATGATAGGTACGCTATACCAAGGTGAAATGAATACTATAAGGTACGTTAGCGGGCGGGTGAGGGAGAGCCAGAAAACCTCTCCACTGCGCAGGTAGATGATGACGTCAACGGAAATATCGAGACCAGGGTTCCGCGGGTCGAGACTCGAGAGCTGTCAGTCACTCACACACCAGTGTGTAGAGCGAAGCTCCATCTTCTGATTAAAGGGGTAGCTAAGGCAGACAAATAACATATAAAAATGCCAACAGTTTGTATAGTGCAGAAGTGCAATGCCGTTAGACTAAAAGGTGATTAAAATATACATTTCTTTTCACTACCCAAAGATAAAGAACTTAGAAATGGATTGAATTATGTGGCACACACAACACTCGGTCATCTGGATATGTATGCAGCCGTCATTTTGAAAGTAACTATTTATTAGCAACATTTCCTGAAATTTTCATTCAATTGCAAATAAACAGACTAAAGAATCCGGTTAAAACATAACTGAGCTTGGTGGAGATAAAGGTCTACATATAAGTTGACATGTCATCCCATCTAATAACTCGTCATATTAATATCCACCTAATATGAAAGCATGGAAAACATTTTTATAGCTTATCTGGCGGTCATATCTCAGATACTGATAATTTGAGGATAAGAAAGTGATACTGCGTAATTTCAGTATTATGTGAACATCATAGTGTAATTTTAAAGTTTACCATACATACAGATGGTTTTCTTTAAAGTTTACATTTTCTTTCACCTGTCACTCTCTCCCCCTCTGAATTTCCTATGACGTCACGGTGGAGGTGCGCGGAGTGGGGGTGCTCAACGTACCTTATAGTATTAGTTTTACCTTGCGCTATACATTCGGTATACATACACGATACCTACGCTCCCATTCCAACACGCAATTACCCGTGAGTTGCGGATAAAGGCCGAACATAGCGAATACCAGTGGATGTATTGCGTATGGATTGTGTATGTATTGCGTACGTATTGCGAATGTATTACGAAATCTCATTCGCAACCAAAATTTTGTGCAGCTAAAAAATCTGGGAGCGGAAGAACCACCCAGTGCAAATGCATTGGGAACATGTGCGGAGGTTGGCCAACTGATTTCAGCATGAATCACGAATACTGAGTATGTTTGGCGATTGCCTACCAATTTCGTGCGTAATTCAGTTGCAATTCACCCGCAAGGCCTGTGGGACCGGGCCTTAACAGGGTGACTCTTGTCCCCGTGCCGGCTGCACACCCATTCTCGCACCACATTCATACCACAATACTAACTTCCATTTTTTAGGGGTGGGGAGAGAGGACCCCATAGCTTTTGCAACAGAGAAGCCCCTTGTCTCATACTCTTCTGTTGCACATTGATGTATGCACAATGCATAACAGACAACTTTGCTATATGTTAAGTTCTAATATGTTACATCTTGACTAGAATACAGAATTGAATGCCTGTTATATTTTGGTTGTGATACCTCACATTCCAGACTTTCCTCTGTTTACTGCCGCCGCCCCCCCTCCCCTCCCCGGCATTTTGGTCAGCCTACGGCCCTGTCTATGATATCTCGTAATGGTTCATGAAGCTACTCATTAACAGTTCACGAAACTTTTTCAATCGATAAAGGAAAAACAGATATTTGAGTGACTTTTTACCCAAATGACTCATTTTAAACAATGTCTTGAGGTCTCAAAACTGGTCCCATCAAGATGGCCGCAGCGAATTCTCAGTGACTTCACTTTTGAAACAATAGATGCTCGATCCAGACTTCTTTTTTTTTTTAATCAGTGTACGATGTAGAGCCGCCGACATATAATCAATTTTTATTTGCTCTATGTTGATTTATTTAGGTAATCAATATGATTATGTTAAAAATAAAACGGAGTTACGGTATCGTGGGTAAATGCCCTACATAGGGGGGGGGGGAGCATACGGTTTAGGTACTATAGATCCCTATAGCTCCGCACAGTTCCCTAAAATTAGAAACAAACATTGCTATAACGTCACGACTCACATGTAGCAAGTGGGCCTGCCTCACACCTATTATTGTAACTTCAACTTCCTTCTATTTAATTCTTTATTCTACACTAAACCCTCCTCCCCTCCTACTTCTCCTCCACCTTACCTATCATGCTCTGTAGACTAGTAGTAGTAGTTGCGCAAGGAAGTTCCATGTGGACAAATGATTATGTATGCCTCGCTACACAATTATTACTATTAATTATTGTCACAACTTTGGGTTGTGACACACGGCCTATTCCTTCTCGTTTTCTTACGTCTGTTCTCAAACCACAGTTACCAAATACTTTCGCTCAAGGGCCTAGCCGACGCAAGCTCCACAGTTTTTCGTCTTCTTTCAGCCCTTTTCGTCTATCAATTCCCTCTACTCCTTGGAATCTCTGGAACTCTTAAGGCCTCTAGCAACTACTTCTTGATATTTTTCCTTCTCCTTATCCTCATTAACTATTGTGCCAATTTGGCAATCAATTACAGTGCCTTAACGAATTTGAGAGAGACTTCTAGTTGCTCAGGGAAACCCTTCCCCCCCTTTAGTTCCAGGTGTCTACATATGCCTGCGAGCAAAGACACGAATGTTTAATATTAAGTGTGGGATTTCACATCCTTTTATGTTTACTATTCCTTCTTGCAGTTGTAAGTTGCTATTTTGTGAATAGAATTAGTGTATTACATTCAAGAGTTACCGTTCGAATTAGTTCTGACGGTTTCGCCCCCCCCCTGCGCGCTTGTCATTTATTGTTTAGTCTAGTTTTAATTAGACTAGTTAGGATCATATCTTCCGCTCTCGTGAGTAGTGACTATCCACAAGGAACAATTGGAACTATTTCAAATTCCACATAAACATTGCACAGCGCCCCCTACGGAACTATTGAGTTGACATTGCGAAAAACGGCAGCGGTGTATGCCATACAGTATGGGAGGCAGTTGAGAGGTCAGTGCTTGACCAGGAGTGCGGCTTGGGTTCACACAGAGTGAGGTGGGACACACGTGTCCTCGGAAGGTCCAAATGTGCATCATTCTCTCGTAGAGTGGTCACTACGAATTCCACTCATTAATACGAACTGTTTAATCACCGTCAATCATACACGGCTGATTAATTATAAGTGACTAGTGCCCGGAGAACTCGTGAATATCAGTGCTACGACATTCAGCGCCACCGTGACCAGGAACATGTCGGTGAAGTGTCGCCTTCAGTGATTGCCCAACCTAATCGTTCTGCCGTATCGCCACTAGAAGGTGCAGAAGCGCTCCCTTTCGGGACATCCTGCCCGAAAAGGAACTGGCATAATTACGGAGAGACGCCTGCGTACCGATCCCAACTCCCACCGTGAAGTGCTACCTCACGAGGTCAGTCAGTTCCCGCCGAGCTCAACCACAAAGGCATCCGCACCCCAGATGCATCCTGCCGGAACGAGGAACCCGCGCCTATTGGAAGACATCCCCGCAAACAGCAGAAGACGCTAAGAGAAGCAAAGAAAATGTCGACTTAGTGGTTAAGTATTAGTTAGATGTCTTAGGCTTGCGCAGGGATTAGGTAGGATACATAAGTGAAATTAGGTTATCTGTTAAAATATCCTACTAAGTATTGAGTAGCATGGTTACAATTTTTGATTGTAGAACTAATCTAGATCATTAAACCTCACAATAGGATGATCTGTTTGATTAGCCTAGGACGGTCTACTTAATGAGTTGTCCCCCCGCCCACCTCTTTGACTTATGTACACGCGCGCCGAGAAGGGAGCGCGCGTGGTCCCGGTCGGTGACTCAAATCTCCTGGACTTCGGCTTCCCACTGCAGTTATCCATCCCCTTCATCTCAGCCAAGGTAGGTATTTCCCACGCCCCCATAACCACCACCTCCTCCTTCCACTGTCCAGGGATTTTGTGACAATTATTATTATTATTATTATTATTATTATTATTATTATTATTATTATTATTATTATTATTATTATTATTATTATTATTATTATTATTATTATTATTATTATTTTGTGAAAAATATCCACATTTATCGACTATTGACGGGATCCGACTTCGTTTTACTTTTCAAAATGCCACCCACTAAACACTGCTACTATATGGATTATGTTGTAGAGACATTATGAAGGTGTAGTGCCGGGTATGAATTACTATGTATTTATTGTGTTTTTATTGGGTTTGTGTATATGATATGTTGTTATTATTGTTATATTATCATTATGTGATACCATAAATTTCATTATCATTAATTTTATGCAAGGTAAAGTGGTGGTGTTAACCCTACTCTGTGTGTGTGTGTGTGTGTGTGTGTATATATATATATATATATATATATATATATATATATATATATATATATATATTATTTAAATGAAATCAGATTTATTTGTCAATACTCTTTATTTATTCACTTATATTTTCATTGCAAATGGATAGATAGAATAAGACCATTCATAATTGAACACAGGTATTTGGAACGAAATCCAATATTATGATTAAACCTATAGGATAATACAATTGTAGAAAAATTTTGGTAGCTTGTGTGACCGAAACTATAAAGCATTTGGCACGGTGTGCACGTGGCTCTCGTGTTTTTGGGGGTTTTATCGCGTGGGGTGAGTGCCAAAGGAGGGGATAGGTTTCTAAGTGATTTGTGAATAGATAATCTATGCATCGCTCACAGTTGCAGTGACTAGCTGAGCCAGTGGTAGCTACAATTAGGAAAACAAATTTGAAATGAAGAATCGATACGCCAGAGGCTCGAGCTTGTTTACAATTTGAAGAAGGGTGCCAGTGTTTGAGGGTCATAAACCAACCTACCCCTCTTTCCCCCTCCAGTCTCCCGCTCACTCTTGTAAGAGCAGGACGCGGGTTCTGTACTCTGGCACCACTGCCAACCCTTGTCCTCACATAACGCGCTTGCACTACAACATAGCCCCTTTTTTTTTATTTATTTATTTTTTTAATTGTTGGAACTGCATTCGTGGGGAACTCACATTCCTGATTACTTTTTCGTGCACCCTAGCGCACCGGCATAGGTTGAGCTCATAGGGCATCGCAAGACTGTGGTAAACCCACCCCCACCGGGACAAAGGCCATGGCGGTCTCCCTGTCTCCAAGTAGAAAGAAACGCCGAGTCGACCCAGGCTCACCTCCTGGTTCTGACGACGAGGAAGGAGCACCGGATCTAACTCACAACACTAAAATCTCCAGGCTCCCCACCTACAAGGTCTACCCCTCGGACGGCTTCGACTCGCCCTTCGACGTCGTCCGATCCCTCGAGACCGGCCTCCTACAAGAAAAGCTAGCCTCCTTTAGGCCAGGGGTTCTCAAACTTTTTTGGCTGCGACCCCCTACAAATTACTTCGATAGAGTCGCGACCCACTTCCCCAACAACAACGAATTTCTGACAATCATTATAACGCATTTCCCTGTCTCCGTGTATCTACTTGCCTGTCTATGTATGCATGTATTTATGTATGTATGTATATATGCATGTACTTATGTAAGCTTGTATGGATCTCGATCTCAATCGCGACCCCTCAAAATTATTTCGCGACCCCTCTGGGGGTCGGGACCCCCACTTTGAGAACCTCTGCTTTAGGCTACTGTACTGTCATATATTGGCATTAGGCGGATATGAGGATATTTAGATCTTTGATGATTAAATGGGAATTGGTTTCTAGTAATCCCCAAACCCCTATGCCAATCGTATCCAGGTTCTTTTAAAGAGGGATAAGTTTTCTAAATTTATTTATTACAACAAGAAGTAAATAAAATAAACAAAAACAAGAACAAACAAACCCCCAATATATTATACACATCTGACTTTGACTATCACTTGTATGAAATATCAATGAACATTAGATTAATATTAAAGATAATTCTAAAGATGAAGATTTTACAAATTCAAATTTAGATTAAAATTCACGTGAGATATAAGAAGAGAAAACCCGAATAAGAATTGATTTGAATTCAAAACTATACAAGACAGAGGTAGGAAAAATAATACTTAATGAAGTTAAATAAAGGAAACTAAAATAGACACATACGGGTGAGAAAAGGATAAGCCAGAAAGACCCAAAATGCGATCTATAGAAAAAATGATAAAACCCCTTAATAAAAATGAAACGTAAGTGAAAATATTAAAATAAAAAGGTGGAGAGAAAAACAGGGAAGAACAAAAGTCTAATTGACACGTTCAACTCCAAAAACCTATCCCAAAAGGTATTCCAACCACGGGAAATAGGAAACAAATAGTAGTTTGATCGCCCACAAGAAAACCTAATCTAACTTAACCCAAAAAGGAAAAGGAAAATTCCAACAGGGATTAATAAAAGGAACACTGGCAAAAGCCTTCCGACACGCCAGGTCCAGGATTGGTATCTCTAAAAGGGGATCCTACTTCTCACCCACTAAAAATATACTCACTATACTACCTAGGTGCCTTGCACACCTTTAGGTATCGGGGAAAAGTCTCCCTCAAGGAGACGAGAGCGGCCGAATCTCGACCAAGTGCCGAGGCGAAAGAAAAAGACAAGCCACGAGAGACAAGAGGGTCCTGCTTATAAAGGCGCCATGACCTAAGGTGGTCAGAATGCCAAAAGTACAGAACAGGAAGATTTTCCATATTCTATTCGAAAACGGTAAGAAAAACCCATATACAAGAACCTTTTTAAGGAACCCAAACCAAAACACAAACAAAATGCAAGTACAAACATACAAAATATTCTTAATTCTAACATAATAAAAAGTATACAATATACAATTGTAATGGCAACACACTGACATAATTATGTGACCCAGTCGGACGGCCGGGCGATCGAGTGTTGCCATACGCGGTCAAATTAAGTTTACAAATTATTATTTGAAAATATCAAGACAGCGACGCAACGTATGTCTTGTCAAAATGGATATTAATTACAGAAGTACATATTTGAATACACCAATGACCCGCTACAAGTGATTTGGGTTACACCCAGAAAGAAGGGACATTTCAAATTAAAAATAAAAGAAAATATTCAACTTGGCAATAAGTGCTGCGACGACGCAGACGGCTATGCTATGGCCCGTCTTGACCCAAAGGAAAGGGATTAGCCAAGACCTGACCTTGTTCTGACCCTGCCTGGGTCAACTTTGACCAGGTGTGTGCGGGGGGGGGGTGACGTGACGTGCATGTGGACTGTGTGCGACCATCCACATCACGAAAGAAATCACGTCACACTTTGTGGTACGTGACAGGGATGACACGGTCCTCCTTACCCTCGGCCACCAAAATGTAGTCGATATTCTCGACGCGGCAAAAGAGATCCAAGGACATCGTCTGAACATCACGAAGTTCCTCCCGGAAGATAGCGTGACCAAAATGGTGGTCTACAATTTCGCAGCTAGATTGGGGCTAATCACACGTCAGCCCATGATCACCAACGCTAGGTGGTTACTCGACCAATACAAAAAGGAACCCCCTCACGTGATTATTGACGTCAAGGGGGATCCCATCAGCACTTTAGAATTAGGGGGGTGGGTAAAGTTTCACGTTGGCATGTACACTTCCGATCCCCTCGGGTGTTTCAAGTGCCAAAAATATGGTCATCGGAATCACTGTCGAGCACGTCTTCCCCGATTCGGCATCTGCAGTCGCCTTCATTTGACAGACATGTGCCTCGTAAAATTCAAGAGAGGGGACACTGACCTCCAAGCCAGATGCCCAAACTACGCCAAGAAACACCATGCATGGAATACTCGGTGCACGGTGAGGAAGACTGGGGCCACGCAGTGCTATCAGAGGGCTGCGGGACGGGTGGATTTCATCCCAGCACCACCATAAACCTTCATATGGGGGAGCAAGAAGCACCAGCCCCCCCACCTCAGGTCAAACAAACCCCTACTCCTGCGCCCAACATTGATGACAAAGGAACCTTCCCCGACCTACCCGCACCCCGCCCTCCCACGGCCAATCCCATTCCGACCACGGCTCCCTTATCTCACAGACAGCAAGTGACCGCAACACGTCGTTCGGCCGTGAACCCCGCTAAAATGGACGTCCACCGCCGGTCACCTACAACCTCTGCTTCCTCGACTCCCAACAATGCCGCCACACACACCCCAGGGTCACACCAGCTCACAACCACTCCCGCACCCATGCCCGCTCCCACACCCACGACCACTGTGGAGCTTTCACCCACTGCCATTGTCATGGAAGAGAGTAACCTCAAAGGCATTCTCTCCACAGTTATCAAGGGGGTTCAGGCAGCAATGCTAAAACAGGGCACAGCGCTGCCTCGACGCCGTCGCAGCGGAATGAGTCAGGATCGGGCTCAAAATAACCCCTCGGAAGTCCAAAGCCATGGCATTCGTTCTCGGGCGGGGAGAGAAACCCCTCGTTACTCAGGAGTTCGTGCTGGACTGGGTCTCCCATTTCCAGTACCTGTGCGTATGGCTTGACAAGGGCCTCACCTTCAACAGGGAAATATTCCACCTCAGAGAGAGAATAACGGTCAGAACCACAGTGATGAGGGCCATGTGTGGAAGGACACTTAGTGCCACACATCAAGTCCTACGCACGTACTATGTACAAGCTGTGCGCTATATCGCCGACTACGCAGCCCCGGCTCTCCTTACTGTGACCGCGGAAAAACTCCAGCAGCCTGAGACAAGCCACAACGAAGCTGCTAGAATCATCCTGGGAGCACAACGGTGGTACAAAATTCTCAACCTCCAGCGTGAAGCCTCGCTTCCCCCTCTCCAACTTAGGATCAAAATGGTCGGGGCGGACTTTGTTGCCTGTGCACTCCACCCCCGCGAGGAGACAGGCCTACGTCGGGCCATCTACACCTCCCTACAGCGTGCAGCCACACCGCATCGCCCCAACACCTGGCTCTCTCACGCGGCCAAGCTTCTGGTTCCTTTCAATGCGTCAACCTCTCCTCGAGAAGAGCATACCAAAATCCCATCCGGACTTTAAATGTCCGCCGCCGTGGGCACCGGCTCCTGTGACCTTCAAAATTACGTCACTCCCGGGGAAAAAGGGCGCATGCCACCCAGACGATGCACGCGTGTCGGCAAACAACACCATCCGGGCACTGACGCGACCTGGTCATACGACGTATTTTACGGACGGCTCAGTAGAAACAAATAGCCCACACAAGGCCGGAGCTGCCTTCGTCACTGATGGATGCACCTTCGGCAGGAGAGTCCTCTCTCCAAGCCGAGGCCGTGGCGATGCAGGGGGCCCTAGAACATGCCCTCGTATCCCACTCCAATTCTGTGGTTATCCACACCGACTACCTGAACCTGATGAGCTGCTTGCAACGCGCGAAGCCCGAAGATAATGTCCATCTCCTCACCAATATCATTGCGCTCCTGCACAAATTACAAAGTTTTAGACGAAATGTCATTATCAACTGGGTGCCCACTCACGTCGGTATGCATGGAAACGACCTTGCCGATGCGACAGCAGCGGCTACTCACAAGCGCCCCAGGGTCGACGTCCAGGCCCCTCCCAGCAGGAGCCAGCTCAAACTTCAAACCAGGGCATCAGCACGCACGCAATTGCACCTCCAACACAGTCTGGAGGCACAGATCTCCCAACGGGCGGGGTGGTAGAAAAAGGTGACAGCATATGAACCTCTAGTCCTGCCCCGCTCCACCCCCAGAAGGGTAGAAAAGCTGCTCTTCAGGCTGTGTCTCGAGGACCGTTGTTTCTGGGAACTTAATCCGTAGAGCACCACAGAAGACCTCCGGTGCAAACACTGCCGCGCGGAAAATGCCGACCTCCTCCACTAACTGAGCGATTGCCCCGCCACTTCTTTCCTCAGACGAGGACCACCGGCACCCCCTGAAGGTCTTGTGAGCCGCCTCTGCCGCCTCCAAAGCCCCTATGAGCTCCGTCAGCTACTAGAGCGTCCACCGCCGCTCTAACAGCTGCAGCCTCTCTTTTCCACTGCCCCTATGCTCCTCTGACTAGCTACACTATCCCACCTCCTCTCCACAAGGTGTGTCTTACATAAACACCACCGCACTGGCTCAAACAAAGCCCGTGGGAGTGACATTTCACCCCCCCCCCCCAAAAAAAAAAAAAAAAAAAAAAAAAAAAATCACCCCAGACCTACCTCGCACGACGAGTAAACGGCTATGGACGACTGAGGCCTCCTCCTCCTCCTCCCTCTCTCCTCCTCATCCCTGCTCTCCCCCTCCCTGCTCTTTCCTCCTTCGTATTCTACTCTTTCCAATTTCTTTTCCGAATTTTTAATCACCCTGAGATCACTGCTCATCGTGGAAAGGGCGGAAAGGATAAACCTGGTACAGGGAAGTGATCTTAAATGATTTGTTTAAACACCAAGTGGGGCCGAAGTTTTTGTTGCGAGTACGCGGTTTTTAAGTGTATCCAGTTCAAGAGTTCGCAATCGGTGCTTTGTATCCTGCCGTGAATAGTGTATATTCGTGAAAATTTACGACATGGCGTCAGGGATGACCGGTATGCTTTTAGCCCTGCTGGGAGCGGTCTTGCTGATCAACTTAGCTAGAAGTGGCCAACCTTCATACGTTGCAGTGGATATTCCTGGTAACCCTCCGCTCCTCTTTAACATTTTGGCGAGAGACAAAATCTCAAGAATATCTTTTAACCACCATATTCTGTGCCAGTTCCTTCCCCCGCCTGCCTCAACAAAAGAAGTCAGAAAATGGCGTTGGATTCGATTAGATAAACAACGGGGAAGTTCTCATATAACACCAAAGAATTCGTACATTAAGCGACTTAGTGCCAACGCGCTCGTGAGCGCCCGCGCTCCCTGCCCCCTTAGATTTACGTTGTTTTTTTCTCGCGTTATCACCGTATAGCGACTACAGTTCAGTGTTATCAGTACCGCCATGGCGGCTACTGATAACTTGGCTGGCGTGCCGAAACGACGGCGCTGCGCTCCAGGTTCTGAGCCTTCATCTGACGTTGAAGCTGCCGTGGTAGTGGCCCCTCCTCGTAGTAAGGGTGGCAAGCTCCCCACATTCAAGGTCGTACCCTCGGCAGGATACGACACTGCGTTTGAGGTGGTAAGAGCTCTGGAGAAAGGCCCCTTCCATGGCAAGCTGATATCCCTCCAACCCCTTGGCGATGGTAACTTACTTCTGTTACCAAGTAGTTACCAACTCGTTGAGGAGCTGGAGGCGATCACGTCGTTAGATGGTAAGCCTCTGAACCTGGAGCGTCTCAATCCTGAGGACAGAAAACACAGACTCGTGGTTCACGATTACCCGACCTCTTATATGACCGAGGCCATTGAAGACCATGCTCAGGTAATCGGGGCCACGAGAATACGTCGTTGGGACAAAACGCCCACACGTCAGGTTCTGATTACCATCAAAGGTGAACCTTTTAACAAAATTGACCTGGGAATGTATGGCAGGGCGTTGGGCCCTGCTGAAGCACCGCCGCCTTCCAGTAATTATGAGAGGTAGTTCCAGAATGTTGGAGACGAGTGCCATTCTCCAGCATTCTTGCCTCTGATATGTGACCCTGAAATCTTACTTTCGCAGACCGGTGACTGAGATAGTCAGCAATCCAATAAAGCAGCTTGCCTTTTACACCCTTGCGAGCAAGGGTGTCTAATTTCACAAGTGGATTGGCCAGCCCGAACGCCTTTTCCAAATCCAAAAAGACCACGATGGACGGTGTGCCACTGACAGTATTGAGGAGTGTTGCTATACTGTTTGCTGTGCCAGTGCCCTTGCAGTAAGCATGTATATGCTCATGCATTGGGCCCAGTTTCCACAGCAGCCTGTTTAGCACCATCCTCTCCGCTGTCTTCCCCATGCAGCTTGTCAGGCTGATGGGGCGATAGGCACCAGCTTCTTTTGGCTTTGGAATTGGCGTTATGATTGCCGTCTTCCAGGTTGTTGGTAGCGAGCCAGTCCTCCAAGACGCGTTTATCACCCTTAGAAGTGCCTTGTCATCCGCTGGCCCAAGATGGGTCAGCATGGAATAGGTGACGAGGTCCTCTCCAGGTGCCGTGTCTGAGCTGGTCTTGTGTGTGACCCGTAGCTCCTGAAGCGTAAAGCTAGTGTCAGTATCATCCGACCGACTCATCATGTCCTCAACACCATGGCGCCTCACTCCTTGGAGCTCCTGCAGTGTGTCTTGAACACACTGCGGGAGTGAGGTGCCGCTGGGACGAGAGACAAACTCCTGCACCAGCCGCTGCGCCTCAGCATCAGGGACATGATAAGTGCGTCGCGGTTGAGTCCTGCCAGTTGCTCTACGGAGCTTGGACCACAGCTCTGCTAGGGAGGTGTGAGCGTTAAAGCCCTCACACCATTCAAGAAACTTTGCTCGTCTGGCATCTGCAGCCGTGACATGTGCGTCACGGACTGCAGCGCGCAAGTTGGCCAAATTGGTCTAAGTTCGGCGCCGTCGGAAAACACGCCTAAGCATGTTGACCCGATGGTTGGCCTCTCTCACCTTGGGGGTATAATACCAACTGTTCTTATGTTCCCTGGGGGACTGGCAAGTCTTTGGGATGGCTCTGTTGGCAGCCACCTGAAGGGCTCCAGAAAAGTCAGCTTCTAACGTTTCCACGTCCTGTGGTGGAAGGTAGGACGCTGCCCATTCTTCAACAGATCTCTCAAAGGCCGGCCAGTTTGTCAGAGCAGTCTTCCACCTGGGAACAGGTAATACAGCCGGTATGGGTGGTGCATCCCGTATGTGCACAGAGACACCGAAGTGATCACTAGTGACAATAGGATGCACCTCCCAGGTTACCCTAGGGAGGAGAGTGGCCGTCGCCAAGGTCAGATCAAGTCGTCCACCTTGCACGTGCGTCGGATTACCATTATTCAACAACGCAATGTCAAGGCATTCATCTAACACGTAATTTAAGTGGCGCCCAGCGACATTGGGCCTTTGGGGCGACATCAACATTGTATGGTGGGCGTTGAAGTCCCCTCCTACGATGAGGAGCCTGTCCGCAACAAGAGCACACACTTCTCCAAGGTCCAGTTCTGCACTATGGCCCCTGTATATGTTATAGATGGTGTACGTTTCGTGGGCTCGATGGAGTCTAACCGCAAGAACTTCTACACCATCTCTACACGATACAGGGTCCATGATTTCACTACAGGGGATAGATGATTTGATTAAGATCATGCACCCCCTAGTAGTGGGTATGCGAAGGAAGGTGAAGATGCAATATCCCGGAAATCGCACCTCATCACTCACCAATGTCTCTTGGAGAAGTATGATATCGTAATCATACTCTTGCGCAAGCGCAAGGAGATACGAGCTTTTACTGCGGAACCCGTTTATGTTCCACTGTAGCAACCTTAATTGACTATTGAACAGGGCGACTTTCTTCCCTGTCGAGTCCATTACGTTCTCATCTTGTCCTCCCCGGTCAGAAGACAAGATGGGTTGCGACTCTTTAACAGTGGTAACATTTTCCTCCTCATCAGAAGAGGAGTCTTCAAGCCGAAGAGCACATTGGCGTTGGGACTTAGCAGCAAGCACTTTCCTCGTCTTCGATAATGTGGGTGTCGCTTTCCCAATGGTAAAAGTGGGTGTGGCTGGCTTGGGGGAAGTGGAAGGGGAGGAGGAGGAGGCAGAGGCGGGGGAGGAGGAGGAGGTGGGAGATAAAGAGGTGGAGGGGGAGGGAGTCCTCTCCTTTCGCCTAGGATTTTTGGAAGGGTTCCTCTTCTCTTTTAATAGCTTGAGCACATTCGTGACAGCCTTATTCACCATGTCTAGTGTCTTCTCTGCATCATTTTCCCCTAGGATACTTGTAATCCCAGCGACGACGCCAGTCACAATCAGACTGATATCATCTTTCCGCAGTGGGATGATATCAAACGGATATTGAGATGGAGGGGGGCTGTCGTTCTCGTGCTCGTGGGGTTGGTGCTGGGGGCGTGGCCGTGGGCTTGGGGCGGGCGTGGGTTTGGGCGTAGGTTTAGGTGTGGGGACTTTTTTGGGAGCTGGCTGTGTTCGTGTGTGTGTGTGTGTGTGTGTGTGTGTGTGTGTGTGTGTGTGTGTGTGTGTGTGTGTGTGTGTGTGTGTGTGTGTGTGTGTGTGTGTGTGTGTGTTGTAGCGGAGTTGAGTGCGGGGAAGTGTTCTTGATTGTTCAGATCAGGAGCACTAGGTGCCGGTGGCTGTGGTACGGTAGGAGAGTGCTTCCTGCTGCCCCATACAAATGTTCCTGGGGGGGCAGGTATGAAGTCCTGTCGCTTCTCTGTCCTCTCCTTACAGGCAATGGCCTGGACTTTACGTACTGAGCAAGAGGTATTCCAGGCGTGGTGCTTCTTGCCACAATTGGGGCACTTGGCAATAGTCTCGGTGTCAGCCTTGAACTTGTTAAGGCAAGTCTCAGTGGCATGCTGTAAATGCCGCATTTGTTGCTTCGCTGTGCACCGCGCCTGGTGATGACCATAGCGTTGACATTTGAAGCAACAGAGAGGATCAGGGATGTACGTTCGTACATCATATCTGCCATACATTCCCAGAAGGTTCACCTTTGATGGTAATCAGAACCTGACGTGTGGGCGTTTTGTCCCAACGACGTATTCTCGTGGCCCCGATTACCTGAGCATGGTCTTCAATGGCCTCGGTCATATAAGAGGTCGGGTAATCGTGAACCACGAGTCTGTGTTTTCTGTCCTCAGGACTGAGACGCTCCAGGTTCAGAGGCTTACCATCTAACGACGTGATCGCCTCCAGCTCCTCAACGAGTTGGTAACTGCTTGGTAACAGAAGTTACCATCGCCAAGGGGTTGGAGGGATATCAGCTTGCCATGGAGGGGGCCTTTCTCCAGAGCTCTTACCACCTCAAACGCAGTGTCGTATCCTGCCGAGGGTACGACCTTGAATGTGGGGAGCTTGCCACCCTTACTACGAGGAGGGGCCACTACCACGGCAGCTTCAACGTCAGATGAAGGCTCAGAACCTGGAGCGCAGCGCCGTCGTTTCGGCACGCCAGCCAAGTTATCAGTAGCCGCCATGGCGGTACTGATAACACTGAACTGTAGTCGCTATACGGTGTTAACGCGAGAGAAAAAAAACGTAAATCTAAGGGGGCAGGGAGCGCGGGCGCTTACGAGCGCGTTGGCACTGAGTCGCTTAATGTACGAATTCCGTCTACCTCGCAAGCAGTCAACGAATACGAGAATGCGAGGCCCGATTGCTCCTAGACGCGCGAGACCGGGCTTTTCTCTCCCGTCGTAAAGGCAAATTTTAAAAGAACCACATGGGCTATGCCGATCGTACGTGGAGAGTTATCCGGTACATAATCCTGCCAGAGTGAGATTCCACAAGAAGGGGGAATTTTCTCACTCCGGACCTTCCCACTACGAGCCCTCGTCCGTGACCTCCGAGCCTATTAACCATTAAACCTTAGTGTTAGTGTTATTGTGAGTCTCATTTTCCTGGCTTGTCCATACCGAACCAAACCACATGTGAATGTTAGTATGTAAAGAATGCTTTATTCCAAAATTACAATTTGCAATATCTGCACTAAAACATGAAACTCTTTGTCAGTCAAGTTACAAATTGTCCCCAGAACCTAATTGTAATACTGCAGTTGTAATGCTTTTGGTAGTTTTTGTAGTAGTATTTTTTCTTATTAACTATTAGTGTCTAATGACCAGATATGTCATGATTGCAGTGATGATTTTTAATAGAAAGAAAAACAATATATTGATGTCTGATGAGGGTAAATGTTAGGTAGCTCATTCTTGGCAGGATTTGCCTCATATGAACAATGGTGAGTGTTGGTGGTTCTCCAAGGCTAATGATGTTGAGTGTGGAGACTTGACACTTACCTTCAATCCTGTCCTTTCCAGAGGCAATGTCAAGCCATAATTCATTGGGATTTAGCTTCTCCCTGCTTGAGGTGTCAATTTGAGGCCCCTGCTGACACAGCGCTCTGCAGGGCCCCACCTTACATATTTTTCTTATCTACAATGAATCCTGTTTAAAGATTTTGCAGCCCTTTCCATCCTATCTCCTACCTATGAAAAGGCAAGGTCTCTGAAGTGGATTCGAAAGTAGATTGAAGTGAAACTATTACCTCACCTAGAGTGGGGAAATGACAGAGACTTATAGTATATTCAGTCATCATCTCTCCCTTTTAACAATAACTTCATTCTTCTAAATGACCTTAATTCCAATGGCAATGGGGTTTGGGCCAGATAGTGATCTCTGGAAGACCTCAGTCACAACCACATGGCAGCTGGTGTAAGTTAATTGGCTGCCCTGTGTGAAGATTCAGAGTAGCACAGCTTGGCAGCTGCTTACATTATCATAAATAGGGCTGCTCAGTTGTGTGGACTACTGCTGAGCTGTTACTCTGAAGTCCCTGCTGTGCAGGTTGTGACCAAGGGCTTTAAGAGACCACCACCTGTCCCCACCATTATGCACTATCACCATACTTTTTGTTGGTAGTAGGAAGAATGGAGTTATTGTTAGTAGGAGAGAAATTTGACAGTGATTGATGATATTGTCAGTCTCAGTCACTACCTGACGTTTTCTATGAGGTGGTGAGGCAGCAGTTAGTTTTCCTTCAACCTTTCAAATCCCACTTCAAGATCTTACCTCCCTCATTATTATGCAGGAGATGAAACAGAGGGTTGAAAAACCTTAAAACAGGATTCACAGCAGGTAGGGAAAACTTCACCCACATACAGGGGGATCAATGAGTAACTGTATATTAAGGACTTCTTCACCCATATAAGGGAGGTACCCAGTCAAGGAAGGTATGCACCCATTCCACTCCCATCGATCACCCTTGTTTCCTTCCTATCTTAGCTCCTCATGGATATAGGGTCATTACTGTCTCCTGCCCAGGTCAGAGGCAATATATTCACAACAGGGCCGCTTCACTTACATGGTGACCCTCCCTCCTTGTCCACTCATGAATCAGCAAGTACAAATAATTTATGAGAAATGTTGCCAAGCAGTTGGATAGAATCACTGAAAAAAGGTGAGGATATTATTCTAACTCTGATGGATTACTTAACCACTTCGGTATGAAGACGCCTATGTAGGCATATGAGGGTTGAGTGGGTACATGAGGATGACGGTGTCAGTGTCTTGATTGTATACACATTTTTTGTAGTTGTACGTAAGTTACCCTCAGATTCTGTGAACTGATTTCATCACATTTTCTGTGTTTTTTATTACTCAAGAGTAAAAGAGAACAGGTAATACAATGGTGACTTTATACTTTATAATGAGAGTAGTGTGTTGCACTGTACATATGGCAGACAATGCTGCACACAAGATTTTGACTCATACTGAAGTGGTTAAACTATGGAGAGGTGAAGTAGAAGAAATGGGACAGTTGGAAGTGAGGACTCCTGAAGCAATATATTGTTAACAATCTATGTCCAGTATATACCAAAATGCTTCTTCCTCCTTATCTGGGAGGCAGCCAGCCAAGACAAGCACCCACCCTCAACCCATCTGTTAAAAAATATAAATAAATAAATAAATGAAAAAATAAATAAAATAAAATAATAATCATTCCTCATGGAACAACCCACTGCTTGGGTCAGAATCAATGCAACAGGGCCCAACAAGCAAAACGGGTTTATCTCCATTGCTTCACTTAGTAAATGAGGTGTGGAAGGTAGAGGTGGAGGAAGTCAAGATGAGAGGGTGACCAAGGATGAGATGGATGGATGGGGTAAAAGAGGCATTGAGAAAGAGGGAGATGTTTGTTGAGGAGGGAGGGGAGAAGACAGAAGATAGGGGTGAGTGGAGAATGGTTGTGTATGGATGATGCTGTGTTGCATGGGAGTGAAGGAGTTTGTGTAAATATTTTGATGCAGCCCAAAGGTATTTCTCCCTATCTTCTCTTTTTCTGTATGAGGGGACGGAGAGGCCTTGCTCTGGATGTGCCATCTTGCTGCATTGATTCTGACCCAGGGCAGTGGGCAAGGTGTAGGTATGACCCATCACCCAGGAGCCAAGAAAAGAGGAAGGGAGGGATGGTGAATGGGAGTGATTTGGGGATGAAATGGGAGTGGATTTATGCCTTTGACTTTGGCTACTTCCCTTGTAAGGGGGAAAAAGCCCTGGTATATGGTATGGCTTCATTTACATGGCAACCCTCCCCATCTTGTCCCCTCATGACTAAATTGTGAAAACAAGGAGAATCTCTTTGGACTGTGTTAGTTTATCATTCACTCACAGCAATTTTCTATTCACACCATCTCCTGTCCTCTCCCTTGCCTGCTCAACACATTTAGTCATTTCCTTCAGTTTTCCAGTTTCATGTATAGTTCCTAATTATTGTATACCTTCCTACCTATTCCATTTTCTCCCCCATTCAATTGTACATTAACCTTGTGTTCTCTACTTTTAGATACAGCTGTTACCATATATTGTTTTTACCTCCAACAGACCTGACCAAAATAATATACCATCCTCTACAAACCCTTATCTGTCTCTTATAAAAATATAATTTTTTTCTTTCATGAGCTCTATTTGTTGTCTTTGTACAATGCAAAGGAATTAGTTGTGTCATATCAATCAATCCATTGCCCCAATTCTCTCTTGTACAAGACATGTGGCCCCTAAGAACCCCATGGTAGGGGAATAAAACTTCTTTGATTGATGGGCTAGTAGGTGGTGTTTGTTCTGGTTCATTCTATCTGTCTGTCAACTTAGCACCACTGTTGTTGTTGTTGTTGTTGTCGTTCCCTAGACTGTCTGTCCGAGCAGTCCCATCTCCCCAAGGAATGCCACAGCCGAAATGGGGTTTTCCCACAAATCCTTTATAGAGTGTGTGTCGTGTTGTTTGCGTGCATGATTGTGTATAATGCAGTCTTCCATTATGTGTTGTATGGTATGGGGTGAAGTTTACATCCTGGGCAGCTGTTCACAATGCGGTCATCCAGCCTCTTCTGGTAGCTTAGAAGTGCTGGGTGGTGGCCACACCGCATTCTGGCCAAGTGGACTCTGTCCTTTCGTGGGAGAGAGGATTCAGAAGGGTGGATATCAGGGGGTCTGGCATGCAGCAGTGTGTTGTCTTTCAGTGTGTTAATGGAGCGGTGAGTGATATGATTGTGAATATGTTTCCGGAGGCTGGTATTTGGTGGTTGTGGAGGAAGAGAAGAGAGTATCTGTGCGTGATAAAGGTCTTTGGGTGTTGTTTTAATGTTTCTTGGTGTGTGTGGGTGTTCTGCTATGTAGTGTAGTGGGTGTGATGTGTTTGTGGTGGCTGCGGCAAGTGTTTGTGTGCCTCTCATGTCGAGGTGGTCCTTGACTTTGAGGACTTTTGTTTCATGGTGTAAATGGTCTGTAGGTGTTGTGTTTGTGCAGCCTGTAATTGTTTTTAGGGCTTTGTTTTGTATAATTTGAAGGGTGTTGTGGTGTGTCTCACTGAGATTAGGAGCCCATGCAGGACTCACATAATTCATCACTGAGCGTATGCATTGTTTGTATATTGTTGTATTGGTTTCTTTTTGTCCAAATGTCGTTCCAGTGATTGACTTAAGTGCGTTAAGTCTAGGTGTGCATTTGTTTTTTATGTTTGTGATGTGTTGTTTGAAAGACATGGATGTATCGTATGTTACACCAAGAATTTTCTGTGTGTTTGTGTGTGGTATTAGAGTGTTGTTGATGTAGAGATGAGGTATGTATTTGTGTTCTATTGTCCAGTTGGTGAGAAGTGTTGCTGTAGATTTGGTTGGAGCTATTTTGAGTCTGTTTGTGATGAACCATGTGTTGAGTGTATCAAGGTATGGCTGGATTATTTCTGCAGCTTTGTCTGTGTTACGATGTGTGCATGTGATTATGTCGTCTGCGTAGGAAGAGATTTGTATTTCTGAGGTGTCTGGTGTGGGTAAGTCATGCATGTATAGATTAAATAGTGTGGGGGATAGAACTGAGCCCTGTGGTACTCCATTCTTAATGTTTCTGATGTGCGATGATTGGCCATTACAGACGCTCCTCTACTTACGTTCATTCGTTTTACGTTTTTTCGATATTACGTTTGAACCGACTGTAAAAAAAAATTAGTGAATTTTTTAGTTTAGCGCGCTCTCCGGAGTTCAAACGATACTTGCACATGTCGCTGCGTCCATTGTTTACATTGCACAAATGACAAACTGAACATGCCTTGCCTCATCATCATCCTCCCCCTCCTCCTCCACCATCCCAATTTATGTTGCTTGAATTTAATTTATTTGAAATTAATGTTATTATTTTACAATGTTATGTGTATAATTAATTATTTAGGGGTGTTTTATAAGATACGGTAATAGAATTTACGGATGTATAGTACAGTAACAACTTACGTTCATTTTCAACTTACGTTCGGCCGTTCGGAACGTAACTAAAACGTAAGTTGATGAGCGTCTGTATATGACACGTAAGCATTCCTACCTGCCAGATAATTGGCCAGCCATCTTTTGGTGTTATTGTGCATGTCTGTGTTATATATTTTATTTGTTAGGTTGTGGCGGGGGATAGCATCAAAAGCTTTACTAATGTCTAATGTTATGAGAAGTGTTCTGTGGTGGGGCCTATCTGAATTGATGCCATCTAAAATTCTTTGTGTTAGGTTTATCAGAAGAGTGTTTGTGGAGTGTAGTGGCCTAAAACTGTGTTGTGAGTCAGCATGGGGAATATGTGGTGTGACAAGTTTAAGTATTAGGCGTTCAATGACTTTAGAGGGGGTGCAGAGAAGTGTGATTGGGCAGTGCGATGTTGGGATTATTGGGTCTTTGTTCGGTTTTGGAATGGTGATTATTTTACCATGCTTCCACATGTCGGGTATAGTGTTGTGTGAATAGCTGTAGTTTGCAATGTTTGTGAGTGCATGTATACCTTGTGGTCCAATGTGTTTTAGGTGGATGTTGCTTATGTTATCAGGGCCACAGGCAGATGAGTGCTTGAGATTATGTATTATGAGTTTTGTCTGACTGTCTATGAAGGGTGTATAGTCTGAGTCTGTGGGGAAGTCTTTCTTACGTCGAATGGTGCGTCGGTCGTCAGGGTGAGAAGTGAGATGGCTTGTCTGTGCAAAATGACGTATGAGTGCGTTTGCTTGTCTGTTTGAGGGTAGATTATCTGTTGTTGTGATTATTGCTGCGTGAGAGCGTGTAGTGTTACTGTTGGATAGTGTAATGCTGTTGAGTGTTTTGTACAATTTGCTGGTGTTTGTTTTGTGATCAAGTGTATTGATAAAATTTTGCCAATTTTGTGTTTTTTGTTCGTGTATTTTATTGGCAATCACAGTGTTTAGTATTTGTATTTGGTCTGCTATGTTTTGAGGGATAGGTGTGGAGGTATCGTGTTTAAGTGTATCACGTTGTCTGATGAGGCCTTGGATTTCTGGTGTGAAGTTGGGGTTGTGTGATTTTCTGTTGCCTCTAGGGATGTATCTCTTGTCTGCGTTTTGTATGATTGTATTAAAAGTGTGCACAGCATTGTTTATGTTTGTGATTGGTGTACTGTTAAGTGTTTCAAAATGTTGTTCTGTCTCTTCAGTAAAAGCTTCCCAGTTAGCTCTTTTGTAATTGGTGTATGTGTGTCTGTGGCCAACTGGGGTGCATCTTGTTTTGGTGGTGATGATGATTGGAAGGTGGTCAGAACCAAGGGTTCCGACCACTCTCCATGATGTTGTTGGGGTTAGGCAGGGGGAGCAAAAGGTGATATCAGGAGAGGAGGGAGTGTAGAGGGCTTGGTGTGGGATATGTGTGTTGTTCATGATAGTCAATGAGTCAAACTGAGTCTGTATATCAAGCCCTCTTTCTGTGTCAGGGTTATCGACATACCAGGCAGACGACTTGGCATTGAAGTCGCCACCCATGATCAGGTTGGGGATTGAGGCTAGTTGGCTAAATTGAGGCCTGAAGGTGTTTGGAACTGTGGGGGATGTTTGGGGGGGAATGTACATGTTAACTATTGTCAGTGTTGATTTGTTGCCTGTGCGGATTCGAATGGATTGGATTTCTGTAGTGTTATCTGTGGTAGGGAGGAGAATTTTGGTTGTGGCACTTGTGTCCACAAAACAGATGGAGTGATCAGGGTGATGAGTCCACTGACATTGCCGTCGGTCCGGTCTTGTCTGATGGTGGTGTAATTATGAAATGATGGTGTTTTGTGTGAGTGTCTTAGTTTTGTTTCTTGTATAATCACAATGTGTATGTTGTGTTGTTTAAGAAAGAGTTCAAGTTCATGTTATTTCGTGTTAATACCGTCAATGTTGTGTTGTAATATGTTGATGCTGTGTGTTTTGTATATGTTGTATGTTGCCGTTTGGGGTTGAGGTTATGGTGGTAATGGGGAAGGTGTAGGATCTGGGTTAGAGGGGGGGAAAAGAGAGATCGGGGACAAAGGAAGGGGAGTACTGATCGGGGGTAAGGGCAAAGGGAAATTGGGAGTGGGTAAGGGTGCTGGCTGTGGTTGGGGAGGTGGGAGTGGGGTTACTGGAGGGCAGGTAGAACACATGTCCAAGTGTTTGTGTATTGGTTTGTGTCAGCAAGTGTTGTACAAGTGAGGTGGGCCCAGTTTTTGCACATATTGCACTGAACAGAGCCCTTTGTCTGTCTGCTCGAAGTAATGGGTTTAGAGCATGTTGGGCATGTGTATTTTGTGGTGGGCCCAGGATTGCTCTCTACATCTCCGGCTAAAAGTAGAAGAGGGGTGATCGCCGGTAAATCACCCCTCGGTGCAGAAAATACATAACATTGCATGTTGGGAAAAAGGATTGTGGTACTCCCCAAGGTAGGCGTAGCTCCTCTTGGGGATCAGTGCCACCTGCGTAGAGCTGATGGCCAGGGGTGGTTGCTGCTGTTTGGCCCCCAACTCTTGGGGTTGGGGGGGTGGTCCCATGACGTAGACGCTGCAGCTCCAGGACCTGCACCACTGTTGGAAGGCAAGGCTCCAAAGTACCTCTTGTGGTGTGATCATATAATACCTCATCTTCAGCTTGGTCTAACATGATTCCTTTCAAACTACTTGCACTTAAGGCAAAATGAAGCAGAAACAAGATATAATTTCAAGTAATTTTTACATATTTTTTTAGGACAATGCTTACAAAAAAAAACTGAGTAAGGGGAATTTGACCAAAATATTTACAGTTTTATATCAATGTACTTCCTGGAGTGAACTTTCCACAAGTACAAGCTAAACATTCATTTAATATCAAGCCTCCATACCAGTTTCTAAGTAATTTTGAATGTGACTTACAGCATACATCTTGAACACATACATTTTTCAAATTCATTGCTTAGATTCATTATATTTACAAGAGTATTCCTAAGTACAATATTCAACATTTCCATTCATGACTCAGTTAAACATCAAATTGGTGTAAACTATCAGGTTGTAATAACACAAACTGTAGACTTACACAATAATATACAAGATCATGGCACAAGTGCTAATGTACTTGTAACCACAAATGATATGTAATTTTGTCCAAGAGACACACCAGGCCTCTGTGCCAGTTACCAGATTAATTTGAATATGACATATGACACATCTTGAACACATACATTTTTCATTTCATTGGTTACATTCACAATATTAACATCTGTAAGTACAATATTTGGCACTTCCATTCATGACTCAGTTACACAACATCAAATGGGTGTAAATTATCACATTATAACAATACAAACTGTAGATGTACACAATAATATACGAGATCATGGCACAAATACTGATCATGGGTTGTATTTTCTCTTCCAAGTCTGGGGTAACTGTAGGATATGTAATAAGCCAAATGAAGAAACACTCTGTGCATGTAATTCATATCATACTGTATCATTTATCATACCATGTTTATGTTTAACCTTGCTGCATAGCTTAGAGTATGGCAACATCTTGTCTCAGTCATATCCTTGATCTACATATGGTATCATTAATATCAATTGGGAACTATGTACGTCTGAATGCTCTGAGAATATGTGATGCATTAGTTCAATCATTATGCCATTTGTGTCCCCAGATAACTCTGTCTGTAAAACCTCCTTGGTTTATATTATACTTGTCACTGGTATGCTATGGATCCTTGATAACCTTATCAACAGTAACCTTTATTGGGAAATAATTACATGAAAGATCTTGTTTGTGTTTGTGGGGAGGGTGACTATATTGTTATGGATGTTGGTTGTGTTGAAGAGGTCTTATGGGATTGTTGTTGGAGTTAATTGTTTTGGTGGGGAATTGTTCAAGTATTTTGCATTCTCCTTAATCTGCTATTTGTGTGTTAACCTCTTCCATACGATGACACCTATGTAGGCATCATGAGGCACGAGTGGGTATATGAGGATGTTGGAGTCTTGATTATATTGACTTTGTAGCTCAGATTTTTCTCCGACTCAGTCACAAGTGCAGTGTCAGCAAACAATAACATGGTGACCTCCCACTTCCCTCCACTCTTTCTAATCATCCCCAATCCTCTGCCCATCACCCTTGCATCACCTCCTTTACCACCCCATCCATGTACACATAAAACAGCCATGGAGAATTAACATAACCCTGGCACAAGCCCACTTTCACCACAAACCACTAATTCACCATTCCAAACATTAGCACAAGCTCTATTACTTGCGTAAAAACTTCCGACTGCCCTTAACAGCAGTCCATGCCAAAATCTTCTTGCAAATCTGTTTTACCACAAAAATTTGACTCTTGTACCCTCTACTTTTCCTTAATACATACTGTTCCTCTCCTAATCCTCTAAATTAACACCCATATCCAAAGAGTCTAATAGTAGTGACACACCTTGGGTCTCCCTCTGGAACAACCAACCAGCATCATTCTGGACTCTGATCCCCATCAGGCTAGCTGGAGACAACCAAGAGAATCTTCGAGGACCCACTGGCTTTATGTCATAGCCTGGGACCTCAGGACATGCAATATCATCCTGGATCAAGTCCAGCAATAGATTTAAACTACCTCATATGTGATCACCGCACGAACACCTCATACTACAATGCCCCACACTAACACTCCCTAGATTGCAACATATCTTCCCCGAGTGACTTATGGTCCTGCCTGGAGGCTGTTGCTGGTTACCTGAAGGCTGCAGGTCTTCTCCAAGAAAGACCAGGGGCAATGGATTGATTGATGATGATGCACACAATAAAAATAGCACATACAGCAATTTATTTGTCTTCATATTACCCAATATTTTGATGCAGCCTGAAGGGATTTCTTCCACCATCTTATCTATTTTTTGTACGAGGGGACAAGTAGGTAGGGTTACCACGTAAATGGAGTGGCCCTGCTGTGGATGCACTCCATCTTGCTGCATTGCTTCTGACCTAGGCAGTGGGCAGGAGATAGATGATTCTTCATCCATGAGGGGGTTAGATGAGAGGGAAACAAATGGGTGGTGGGTGAGTGGAATGGATGGGAGTGGGTGCATGCCTTAGCTGGCTACCTCCCTTGTAAGGGGGAAGAGGCCCTTGGTATATGGATAGATATATATATAACCCATGATTAATTTTTAACAAAAGCATTCTGCTTGAACAGATTCATTAAAACGAATATGATTATAGTATTTCAAACCTATCATCCAGGAGCCAAGATGAGAGAGAGGAAAGGATGGTGAATAAGAGTGGAATGGGTGGGAAATGAATTATGCCTTTTGAATTTGGCTACCTCCCTGGTTTATGTTCACGTGTTTTTTTTTTTGTTTTTTTTCTTGTGGTGATTGTAAGTTGTCGACAAGCACGCAGTTTTCATTCCCACCCCCACTCCCCCTATCGGCCAGATGCATAGACCAATTGACATACCCAGGTCAACATGGTCAGATCAGTGGTTGTCTTTTGCCTTTGCCCTCAGGTCAAGTAAGCCGTTAGCATTGGGGCGTAACTTGTCAAGTTGTAATTTTGGTTAGGTTTCTTTTCTTAGTTTAGGTACATTTTCTCTTTATGTAATGTAACCAGATTTCCTACAGCTTGTTCTTTAAACAGTTACCAAATGTCAGTACGCTGTGACGTACTCGAATTTTTGTATTAAATTCTCAAGTGTATTTAACTTGAATTTGTATGGTAACATTTTCTATTGCTGGCAAGCTATGCATGTCGAATTGCTGGTTAACTGCCTTATTGTCCTTTTTACTTTGTGTTACTATTAAGGTTATTATTATGTGCATAATATTCTTGTGGGTGTAATTTAAGGTGGTGTAAGTGGGTTAGGCTGTTTGCTATGATTCAAGTGGGCTAGGAAAAAACTTCCTTTTTGTAGTACCCTTTGGCCTATGGCTCCAGTGACCTATCAGGTCAATGGCGAGCCCTTTAAAAGAGGGGCATCATACCTCTCTCTTGCTTCTTCTTCCTCATCTTTTCAAGTTGGTAGCCAGCCATACTGTCTCCTTGTTGGAGACTTTTTCCAACAAGGTATGTAGTAACAGCCTAGGGTTTTAGTAACACGTAATTTTTTTTTTTAAGGAATAAATCCTGTGTCTGGTGCAAGGTTTTTGTTAGGATTGTAGGTTCACCCTTTTGGGATTTTGAATTTGGTGTGTCATACGGGCTTTTACCAATTTGTTCTCGAGGGTGACCTTGTTAATCTGTTTCTTCCACCTTTTGTTTTTCCCATTACATCCTGTGTATGGTGCAAGGTTTTTGTTAGGATTGTATGTTCACCCTTTTGGGATTTTGAATTTGGTGCATCACATGGGCTTTTATCAATTTGTTCTCATGGGTGACCTTGTCAATGTTTCCTCCAACCTTTTTGTTAATCCACATTACAGTTTGTGTTTAGGTTTGTAGGTCACCTTTTAGGTTTTTGAATGTTGGCATGTCAAATAGGCTTTTACCAAATTTTTAAGTCCCATGAGTGATCTTTAATTACTTTGTTTTCTACCACAGAGTTTTTCACGAATCTGTGTTGGTTTAGGGTTATTATTATCACCACATGATTTTCTTGTCTTCTGATTTTAAGTTATATTAAAATTAAATACTTAAATTGTGATAATATTTCTGTTACAAAAGTGCTTTCGTTGTATTGTGTAAATAAAATTTTAAAACGAAACTCACTTTTCCGAAACTGGAAATCAATACCAAAATAAATCAAATTTTAATATTTTCTCCACTGTTCCAATTTATAACGGTGGTGACCTTGCCAGGATTCACATGAGATTGTTAAACCCAATATTCTATTAGTGATACAAGATGGTATTTACTTTGAATGGGACTGAAATGTTGGACAAGTCACAAAGAGTGAGGGAAGAGCCAGGAAGTGATTTGGTCGGGTAGGTGAGAAACGTGCCAGATGAAGATTTAGAGGTACGCCATCTAAAGGTCAAGCTTAAGCTTATAGAGGTGCAAATACAGTTAGTGAAGTTAAATGCAGGTGGAAGTAGGTCTCCCCAACAGTCTTTTATTTTAGATGTCTGTGCCCAAGAGACAGGCCAATCCACCTTCACTGGGCAAAGGTAATTTTAAACGAGTGCCCATAAGTAAAGTTAAAGGCCGTTTACAGTGTTCATACTATAAAAAGAGTGGTCATGAAGTACATTATTGTTGGCAAAAGATGCAGGCAGAGAAGTCTAAGCTTGTAATCTTGTCTTTGAAGGCACCAGAGCCTGAGGTTAACCCCAAAGAGTAGGTTAAGTCAATTGATGTAGTAAATAGCAGGAGTGTTAGCCAAGCACCAGATGTAGGTCACCGGATCTTTTTGTCTGTTAATAAGGTCACTGTAGACGAGGAATCAAAACCTGTCACAGTTTTGAGCAACTCTGGGGCTCTACAAAACCCCATTCATGCTAGTTTATTAGAAGAGGAGACTGGGGAGGTTGTAGTATCATCAATTGGGAGTCAGAACAGTGCCCCCCCTGTTTGAGGTGCACATGGACAGAGTTTTAAGGGGATGGCTTCAGCAGCTGTTTTGCCTGAGCTTCCAACTCTGGGTGTTGATTTGGTTTTAGGGGATGATTTAACTGGAAGGAAAATGGGGCAGAACCCCCCTCCAATTCTCCAGATTTATCCAAAGTAGAAGAGGCCATGCCCCAGCTTCATCCTTTGTGTTTGGTCACCCGCCCAATGACAGCTGAACACCCACCTCCTGAGTCGTCAGCCCCCGTTAAAGAGAACGCGGGCATCCAACCCGACGATGATGTTTTTGACACTTCCTCCCTGTTTATCCAGAGTGATAAACATGGTCAGATCAGCAGCTGTCTTTTGTTGCCTTTGCCCTCGGGTCAAGTAAGCCGTTAGCACCAGGGCGTAACTTGTCAAGTTGTAATATTGGTTGGGTTACTTTTCTAAGTTTGGATACCTTTTCTCTTTATGTAATGTAACCGGATATCCTACAGCTTGTTCTTGTAACAGTTACCATATGTCAGTATGCTGTGACGTACTCAAATTTTTGTACAAGTGTATTCATCTTGAATTCGTATGGTAACATTTTCTATCGCTGGGAGGCTATGCATATCGAGTTGCCGGTTAATTATCTTATCCTTTTTACTTTCTTTGTGTTAGTATTAAGATTTTATTATTATTTGCATATTTTTGTGGGTGTAATTTAAGGTGGTGTAAGTGGGTTAGGCTGTTTGCTATCATTCAAAGTGGGATAAGAAAAAACTTCCTTTTTGTAGTACCCTTCGGTCTTTTGCTCCAATGACCTATCAGGTCAATGGTGAGCCCTTTAAAAGAGGGGTATCACACCTCTCTCTTGCTTCTTCTTCCTCATCTCGTGTAAGTAGATAGCCAGCCATACCATCTCCTTGTTGGAGACTTTTTCCCACAAGGTATGTAGTAACAGCCTAGGGCTTTAAAAACACGTAAGTGTTTTTTTTTTTCTTTTTTAAGGAATAAATCCTGTGTCTGGTGCGAGGTTTTTGTTAGGATTGTAGATTCACCCTTTTGGAATTTTGAATTTGGTGTGTCATACAGGCTTTTACCAATTTGTTCTTGTGGGTGACCTTGTTAATCTGTTTCCTCCACCTTTTGTTTTTCCCATTATGTCTTGTGTATGGTGCGAGGTTGTTAGGATTGTACATTCACCCTTTTGGGATTTTGAATTTGGTGTGTCATATGGGCTTTTATCAATTTGTTCTCATGGGTGACCATGTTAATCTGTTTCCTCCGACCTTTTTGTTAATCCACATTACATAGTTTGTGTTTAGGTTTGTAGGTCACCTTTTGGGTTTTTGAATGTTGGTGTGTCAAATAGGCTTTTACCAAACATTTAAGTCCCGTGAGTGATCTTTAATTACCTTAGTTTGCTCCCAGTGAGTTTTTCATGAAACTGTTGGTTTAGGGTTATTATTATCACATGATTTTCTTGTCTTCCGATTTCAAGTTATATAGAAATTAAATACTTAAATTGTGGCAATATAGACGCTCCTCTACTTACGTTCATTCGTTTTACATTTTTTCGATTTTACGTTTGAACTGACTGCAAAAAAATATTGTAAAAAAAAAATTTTCGAGTGAATTTTTGAGTTTAGCGTGCCCTCCGTAGTACATACGTTCAAACGATACTTACGCATGACACTGCGTCCATTGTTTACAGGGCACAAACGACAGACGGAACGTGCCTTGCCTCCTCCTCCTCCACCATCTCACTTTATGTTGCTTGAATTTAATTTATTTGAAATTAATGTTATTATTTTACAATGTTATGTTTATATCTAATGATTTAGGGGTGTTTTATAAGATACGGTAAAAGAATTTATGGATGTATAGTACAGTATGAATGGTCATACATTACTGGAACTTGCAGTAACAACTTACGTTCATTTTCACATTACGTTTGGCCGTTCGGAACGTAACTAAAACGTAAGTTGAGGAGCGTCTGCATTTCTGTTACAAAAGTGCTTTCGTTGTATTGTTTTGTTGTGTAAATAAAATTCTAAAATGAAACTCACTTTTCTGAACCTGGAAATGAAAATACATATACCAAAGTCTCTTTTCAAAATAAATAAAAATAAACTTAAATATTTTCTTCTACTCCAATTTAAAATAGTATGTATATATACAGTTCCATTCCAATACATACTCCCACATATATATAATTTTGTTCCACCCCTCTTTTTCTGTAAAAAAAATTAGGGTAATTTGAGGCTTGATATATTTTGAGTATTAGCCATTTCCCTTTCACTTCTGACTGTTCCCAAGAGTGCATTATAAAATGGTTCTTGTTTCTCTCCATTTGATTCACTTGATCATCCCCATTTGCCGCATATTATCTGTTAGTCTCTTGATGTTGTCATGCTGGTGCTTGTCCAGTCGTAGCGACCGAGTAGGATTTTTGGTAGTTCTTGTGTGCCACACCATAACTTCTGTGCAGCCAGAAGCCAAGACTTCAACATCTTCGTAACGGATATTAAGAGATTTCAAGAAACCATCCTCTTCATGTCCAGCAATATATGGCATTGTCACCTTTGGCTAAAAGTAAAAGAAAAACAAAAAATAAACAAGTTAGAAATTATTAGAGAACTGGAAGAGCATACAATCTGCCTTACCTTCCACATACTTGTATGTATACAAGACTAATATTATACTGTAAAGTTAAGTCTGGGGTATTGGCTGCATGTTGTTATGGCAAAGTAGCATGCATGCAGTTGATACTTTAGGGTCTATATGGGGCACCATCATATTGCCTGTGATAGAGAAGGAATCTGATCGCAGAGAATGATGAAACTTTTATTACACTGCTAGTGTCCCTCCGTTATGCTGTCCCCCAACCCCTTGTTACTGTCTTGTACCATTTCTCTGAATTTCATTCCCTTGTTTTGCCTACCCTGTGGTGGGGGGAAAAGAATACTGCCACCAAGTATTTCTCGTTGGATCGTAAGAGGCGAGAGAAATGGGATAGGGATTGGGACCAGGCATCCTTCTCCCTGTAGCCCCACAGGGGACATTCCTAAAAAAAAGTAAGGCATAAGAGGGTCTAGGAGTTTTCCAACCAGCACCCTAAGGTTTGGGTCTTTTAATGTGCGTGGATGTGGTACAGATGAGAGTAAAAGGGAAGAGATAGGTAGTATGTGAGACAAAAGATGGATGTGTTGGCTTTGAGTGGAACTAAGTTGAGAGGGAAAGGTGAGTGTGAGTTTGGGAGTGTAATTGGGAGGTGTTCAGGAGTGGAGAGAGGGAGAGGGAGAGAAGGGGTGGCTATAGTGGAGTGGAAGGAGGTTTCCTCAAGGGTAATGTGGATGAAGGTGAAACTGGGAAAGGAGATGTGGGTTTTTGTAAGTGCATATGGGCCTGGTAGTGAGAAGAGTGTAGAAGAATGGGAGGCCTTTTGGATAGACTTAAATGAGTGCATAGAGGGATTAGGGAGGAACCTCAATGTATTGGGAGACCTTAATGCTAGGGGAGGAAATGAACCAATTGACATAGTGGTTGGGAATTGTGGAGTTCCAGGAAAGAATCGTAGTGGAGAGCTGATGGTGGAGATGTGTCTAGAAAGAGAGTTGATACATACATACATACATATACCAAGGCTTTTTCCCCCTTCCAAGGGAGGTAGCCAAAAAGGGAAAGGCATAAAAACACTCCCACCCATTTCATCCCTCAATACACTCCACACCCCTCCCACCCTTCCTCTCATCTGAGCACCTCCTGGATGACGGGATGACGGGAGAGTTGATGATAGCAAATAAAGTGTTTCGGAAGTAAGTAAAGCACAAGTACACATGGGAGAGGGAAGTGGATGGAAGGGTGGTAGATAGAGCGTTAATGGACTATGTAGTGGTAGACAGGAGTATAATAGGAAGAGTTAAGGATGTACATGTGCTAAGGGGAGAGAGTGGGGGAATATCAGATCATTTTTTGGTGGAAGGTAATTTGAGAGTGGAGGATAGATGGAGAAAGAGGAAAAGGACAAAAGGTAGGGAGGTGCTTAGAGTGAACTCTTTACATGAAAAGCAGGAGGAATACACTATTATCTGCTAACGGTCAACTTGAATATTCAAATGAAGGAATGTGTAATATCTTAAACAATTATTCTAGCTCGGTATTCGTAAACAAAACACCTCAAAGTGAACTCCAAACTGAAACCTGTGAAAAGTCTAGGGTAAACTTACTCACTACGGTAAATATAACAAAAGAAAAAATTTAAAGGTGTATAGATAAAATCAGTTAATAAAACACCAGGGCCTGATGGTTGGCATCCAAGAATCTTAAAGGAAATGAAAAATGAGATTGTTGTTCCATTAGAAATTATTTTCAAGAAATCCATCATATCCGGAGATGTCCCAAGAGAATGGAAGCTAGCTAACGCTCCCATATTAAAAAAAGGTGACAAAAAGAAGTAAAATAACTATAGGCCTATAAGTTTGACTTCAATCGTAGGAAAAATAATGGAAACTATCATCAGAGATGCTATCGAACATCATTTAGAAAGTAACCGTTTGATAAATGATAGCCAGCATGGTTTCAGATGGAAACGTTCTTGCGTGACTAACTTACTCGAATTCTACGACACAGTTATCTCCAATTATGACAAAAGAAACAATATAGATTTAATATATCTAGACTTTGCAAAAGCTTTTGATACCATCCCACACGAAAGACTACTTACTAAATTAGCTTTACACGGAATAAGTGATAGCCTATTAGGTTGGACTAGTAATTGGTTGAATGGTCGAATACAGAGAGTTGTTTTAAATGGAAAAACTTTTAGATGGAAAAATGTTACAAGTGGAGTTCCTCAGGGTTCCGTTCTTGGGCCACTTCTATTCATAGTATATATAAATGATATAGACCATGGACTAAAATCTACTGTTTCCAAATTTGCTGATGATACAAAACTGTGCGGAATGACAAATGATCACTTAAACCAATTAGATATTCAAGAAGCTTTCGATAAATTACAGGAATGGTCTGAAAAGTGGCTAATGAAACTTAACACAAGTAAATGCAAGGTAATGCACATAGGTAAAAATAACAGTAAGTATTACAAGTTATTTGGAAATTCGTTAACAAAAGTGAATAGTGAAAAAGATCTCGGCGTAATTATCAGTAACGGCCTCAAATCATCCAAGCAGTGCATTTCAGCCTCTGAGAAAGCAAATAAGATTCTAGGACTGATTGCGCGATCTTTTGATAACTCATTAACAAGCTATATAAATCGTTAGTTCGTCCACATTTGGAATATGCGGTTTCCGTATGGTCACCGAATCTCATTAAAGACATTGACAGACTGGAAAAAGTACAACGGCGTGCCACAAAACCGATTCCAAATATAAAAAATAAATCATACGAAACTCGACTAAAACATATGAATTTGTTTTCCCTAAAAAAGCGTAGACTCAGAGGTGACTTGATACAGGTCTTTAACCACTTCCAGGTGATGCCTACATAGGCGTCATGAGGAGCAAGTGGGTACGCAATGATGCCGACGTCGGCGTCTTGATTATATTTATTGTAGTCATACCTACGTAACCTCCATTCTCTCTAAACTGGCTTCATATTTTCTATGGTTATCAAAATTCACGGTTGAGAGAACGAATGATTGAGCACTGACTTTATTTTTTATAATGCGATTATTATGACGCAACATCGCACGTCGGGCAGCTAATGCTGCCAGACGTGTGATGTGCCCCGGAGTGAAGAGGTTAAAATTCTAAAGGGAATTGACAACATCAAAAGTGACAAAATTTTCACATTGAATGAGAATCAGACAAGAACCAATGGTCTCAAACTGTCCGGAAATAGATTCAATTTGGAAGTAGGTAGAAACAACTTTGCCAACCGTGTAGTTAATGAATGGAATAAACTTCCTGCACAGGTAGTGCAATGTAGTTCAGTTCGAAGCTTTAAGAATCATTTAGATAAACACCTAAGCAAGATGCTGTAATGATTATAATTTATCTTATATTATTTGTTTTTGTTTGGTTATCATTTGTCTGTTTGATTTTCATTTATCATTAGTTATATGTCAATTTATTATCATTTACTATTTACCTGTTTGTTTATTATTTAACTATACCTATGCATTTATTTATGTATTTTATTTGTTATTTACATTATTATAGTTTTTATTTATTATTTTATTATTATTATGATTTTTTTTTCGCATCCGACCTAGATATGGACCAAAAGGTCTCCTGTCAGCATGCTCCGCCTTTGTAATCCTTTGTAGGAGTGGGAGGGAGTGAAGGATAGAGTAGAGGTAGGTGTGGAGGAGGAATGGGGATGGTTCAAGGAAGGAGTCACAAAGTGTGCAAAGATGGTGTGTGGAACAAGAAGGATGGGAAGAAATAGAAGGAAGGGTAGTGAGTGGTGGGATGAGGAAACAAAGAAGGTTGTAGAAGAGAAGAAGCCAGCTTTCACAGATTGGTTACAAAATAGGACGAAGGAGTCATATGAGAGGTACAAAGAAAAGAAAAGAAGTAAAGCACAAGGTAAAGGAGGCAAAGTAACAAAAAGATGTTTTGGAAAGAAATTAAGAGAGGAAGAGGAGGCAAATCAAGTAGAGAAGAAAAGGTAAAAGGTGTAGATGGAGAGATGATAATGGAAGAGAAGGCAGTAAGGGGAAGATGGGCAGAGTATTTTAGGGAGTTGCTAAATGTAAAGGAGGATAGGGAGGGAAAGATAGTTGCAGTGGGAAATGCTAAGAAAATTACCATGATGAGTGAGGAAAATGGAGGAGGAATAAGGAAGGATGAAGTGAAGGCAGTTGTTAAGATAATGAGAGCAGGTAAGGCACCTGGTCTGGATGGATGCCATGCAGAATGTCAAAAAAAGGAGGTACAGTGATGGTGGACTGGCTGGTGAGGTTATTTAATGTTTGCTGGAGAGAGGGTAGAGTGCCAGAGGACTGGAGGAGTGCCTGTATAGTTCCACTTTACAATGGAAAAGGGGACAAGTGTGAGTGTAGTAGTTTCAGAGGGATTAGCTTGTTAACCCCTTCCATACGGTGCCGCACACGTAGGCGTCATGGACTTAGATCTCGGTGGCAGCAGCCAATGCCAGCCGTACGACGTGTCGTAATAATACTCGCATCATAAAATATAGTCACCACTTATATCGATTGTTCTCTCTTCACCCGTGAATTTTGATAACCATAGAAAATGCGATTACAAAAGAATTAGAAAGAATGTCATTATGGAGGGGCGACTACAATAAATTTAATCAAGACGCCGATATGGCAGCCTCGCGAATACACTCGCTCCCCATGACGCCTACGTGTGCGGCACCGTATGGAAGGGGTTAAGTGTAGTTGGGAGAGCTTATGGGAGGATCTTGATTGAGAGGATTAGGAGAGGAACAGAGGAAGTGATTGGCGGGGTGTAGTGTGGATTTAGACCAGGTAGAGGTTGCGTAGATCAGATTTTTGAGGTAAGACATATGTGAGAAAGCTAAAGGAAAAGGTAAGGATGTTTTTTGGGCTTTTATGGATCTGGAAAAGGCTTATGACAGGTTAGACTGGAAGGCACTGTGGGAGGTCTTACAGATATACAGGATAGGAGGAAAGCTTCTCAGAGCTGTCAAGATTTTTTATGAGAATAGTAGAGCATGTGTCAGGATTAGAAATGGAGAGAGTGAGTGGTTTGAGGTAAAGGTGGGACTTCGTCAGGGATGCGTTTTGTCGCCCTGGCTGTTCAACTTATACATGGATGGGGTGGTGCGAGAGGTAAATGCAAGGGTGGTGGGTCAGGGATCGGAGATGTTTAAAGAAATTGGAGAAAAGTGGGAGGTGAGCCAGCAGTTGTTTGCGGACGACACTGCGCTTGTAGCAGGATCAGAGGAGGGATTGAGGAAGTTGGTGAGAGTTTGGAAGTGTGAAAGAAGAAAGTTGAAGATAAATGTGGGTAAAAGTAAGGTGATGAGATGTACAAGGGGTGAAAGTGGCAGCAGACTGGAAGTGAGCATTAAGGGAGAGCGACTGGAGGAAGTGGATAGTTTTAGATACTTGGGTGCAAATGTGGCAGGAAAGGGTGGAGTGGAGGTGGAGGTAGAATGTAGATTGTGAGAAGTGAGTAAATACCTTGGTGGATTAAAAAATGTAATGAGGAATAGACATTTGGGAATAGATGCTAAGAGGAGATTGTATTAAGGAGTGATTGTGCCAACAGCACTGTATGGGGCAGAAACATGGAACATAAAGAGAGGAAGAGAGGAGTTTGAATGTGTTTCAGATGAGGTGTCTGAGAAGTATGATAGCGGTTACTAGGCTGGATAGAGTGAGATATGAGGAAGTGAGGAGGAGAAAAGGGGTGATAAGGGAGTTGGGAGATAGGGTGGATGAAAGGGTTTGGACACATGGAGAGAATGAGTGAAGAAAGACTAGTAAAAGATGTATGGAAGGCAGATGTGGAGGGAGTGAACATGAGGGGGCGACCTAGGATGAGATGGATGGATGGGGTGAAAGGGGCTTTGGGGAAGAGGGGAATGTCTGTTGAGGAAGGACGAGAGAGGACAGAAGACGGGGTGAATGGAGAATGGTTGTATATGGATGATGTTGTGAAGCATGGGGTGCAATGGGTGGGGGGGATGGGGGGTGAGGTAGTATGCATGAGAAAAATTTGATGCAGGCTGAAGGGATTTCTCCCCGTCTTCTCCTTTTCTACATGAGGGGATGGAGAGGGGGGTCGCCGATTTAATGAAGCAGCCTTGCTGTGGATGTGCTGTGTTTTGCGACACTGCCTCTGACCCAGTGTAGTGGACAAGATGCAGGGATGACCCGTCATCCAGGAGGTGCCAAGATAAGAGGGAGGGTGGAGGGGAGTGGAGTGTATTAGGGATGGAATGTATGGGAATGGATTTTATGCCTTTTTCTTTTTGGCTACCTCCTTTGTAAGGGGAAAAAAATCCTTTGGTATATGTATGTATGTAAAGTTAAGTTCCTTATAATACAAAATTGCAATTTAGCATTATAGGTATTTTCACACATTCAGCATCTACCCAATTTTTTTTTATGATTAGTCATGAAATATAGGAGTTTAAACAAGTAATCTGAAATGGAGATGGGAGTATCATATGCAGTGTGCAGTGGTATGGTCATAAAAAAATATAAGAAAATTAGAAAATACAAAACTGCCAGAGTGAAGAGAGGTGATAGGATAATTATAACAAGATAAATTAAAAGAATTATAAAATGACAGGGAATTTGTTAGTATGGAATGAAAGAACAACTTAGTAAAATAAATAAATAAATAAATATGAATGCATGTTGGGAAGCATAGCTTTCTATACATTACCTGTTTTTTCATATAGCCAACATTTACAGCAAACCCAGCCATGTCAACCTGAAATTTCCTATCTGCAGGCCATCCATCATAAAATCCCACTACATTATCCTGTGAAATGTTATCAGAAGTTACAAGTTAATATTTTAACACCTTAACTGTTATTTCTCATCATGAAATATGTGCATCTAAATGTAAATGCTTTAACCTTAAAACTATTCTTTCCCCATTTAAATTTACATTTAATTGTAATACCTCACCATTTTATCTACAACTGGTGAACTGACTGAATAATCTCCAATCAATCCCACAGGCCACATGGACACCTTCTTTGTTGTTCTCATTTCTTCAAATAATCGGATATCAATGGCATTGTCATCATCCAAGAAGTATACAACAGCATGATTGACACCATTTTCCTTAATCCACTGAAGTGCAGCTCGCCTATTGGAAACTCCTCTTGGGATATAGCGTTCTTTTCTATAAATCTCTGGCATTGGACTGACAAGGTGTGTATAGGGTAGACCTGTGGGTGTACACACATAAGTTAGCAAGGTATCTCAAAATAAAAAGAGGTTTCCAATATATTGTGCATGCTTTTATATAATTATATAATTTCAATAACTGCTACCTTGAGTTTTACAAATCAGAACCTGCATCCTCACAATAGCAAACAGTGGTACACATGTCATCCCAAAAATCTCTAGGAACATTGTTGTATTAGTGTGGGTAAGTTTCTATAGATAGAATGAGTTTGAGAGGAAGACAGAATGACATGGGTGGGGTGAAAGGGATTTTGGATGCATATGTCATGTCTATCAAACAGGGAAGAGGAAGTGCAAAGGATGGAGGTGAAAGGGAAATTTAGAATGGATGGAGGTATGACACGGCCCAAAGGGAAGTTCTCATCTATTTTGCAATTTCTTTTGAACGAGTGTAAAGAGGGCTTACTATATGGTAAAGTAGTGAGGGAATAAACCAGCTTCAGTTGTGGGGGCCTAATGTGGAGCAGATATTCTTTACTGTATTTATTTTGACCTAATCAGTGTGGCAGGGGATGTAACAATATTTCATCCCTTAGGTACTGAGATCATGGGGAGTGGGGTGGGGGGACTGGATGAATTTTATTAATCTATAAAATTGGTATGTGCTTTGCCTCAGCTACCCCACTGTAGCAGGATCTGAGGAGGTATTAATGAAGTTAGTGATGGAGTCTGGGATGGTGTGTGAGAGGAGGAAGTTGAAGGTAAATTGGATAAAAGTAAGATGATAAGATGTACAAGGGGAAAGGATAGCAGCAAATTGTATTCAGGGAGAGAGGCTGGGGGAAGTGGATAGCTTTGGATACTTGGGGGCATGTGTGGCAGGAAAGGGAGGAGTGGAGGTGGAGTTAGATTGTAGATTGAGAGAAGCAAACAAGTGCCTTGGAAGTTTAAAAAGCGTAACTAGAAACAGACATTCGGGAATGGACGCCAAGAGGAGATTTTATGATGGGGTGACTGTGCCAACAGTAATGTATGGGGCAGAAACATGGAACATAAGTGTGGAAGAGTTTAAATGTGTTTGAGATGAAATGTGAGACATATGATAGGGGTTTCTAGGCTGGATAGAATGAGAAACGAGGAGGTGAGGAGAGTGTGGGTGGAAAAGAAGTTGGGAGATAGGGTTGATGAAAGAGTATTGGGATGTTTTGGACACATGGAAAGAATGAATGAAGAAAGATTAGTAAAAGAAGTGTGGAAGGCAGAGGTGAATGGATGGGGTAAAAGGGGCAATGAGAAAGAAGGGCATGTCTACTGTGGAAGGGAGGGAGAAGACAAGATTGGGGTGAGTGGAGAATGGTTGTGCATGGATGATGTTGTGATGCATGGAAGGGAGTGGGTAGGGGAAGGGAGGATTAGGGAATGGTTATGAGTGAATTATATTTTGAAGCACGAGGGGATGGAGAGGGGGTGTCAACAATTAAATGAAGTGGCCTTGCTGTGGATGTGCTATGTCTTGCTGCATTGCCTCTGACCCTGGGCAATGGGTGACATGTAGGGATGACCTGTCATCCAGCTGCTGAGAAAAGAGGGAGGGATGGTGAACGGAAGTGGAGTGGGTGAGGATGAAATGGGTGGGAGTGGAAATATGCCTTTTGACTTTGGCTACATCCCTTGTAAGGGGGAAAAAATCCCCTGGTATACGTATGTATGAAATGGGTATGAGCTTTGCCTCAGCTACCCCACTGTATGGAGGAAGAAAGAAAAAATTACAATGGTAAGACATCTGTGAGGACATTTGGGCTTAGAAATTTACTTTATGAGAACAGGCTTAGGCACCTTAACTTGCACTCTCTAGAAGGACACACAGTGCAGGGTGATCAAATAGAGGTGTTCAAGTGGATCAAACAAGGTCATCACATTAAGACAATACAACAGGACTCGCAGTAATGGACAAATTTAGATTTAAGAAGGAAACAGGCAAGAACTGGTTTACTAATACAGGCACACCTCGACTTACGTCGTTTCGACTTACGTCGTTTTCGAAGATACGTCGGCCAATAATGGAATCGCATAAACACCAAAACGTAAGCAATTCTTGTTACAATAAATAACGTAAACATCAACATATTGTATCTACTGCTTTGGTAAACTGAAAATACATTAAAGTTTTCTTAAAATAGGAAATGCACAAAAGTAAAATAAAGTACTGAAAAATGGCTATTGGCAGTTTAGCCTAGGCTACACCAGGCCTACCTAGCCTATTTGTAAGCAAATTCGACTTACGTCATTTTTCGACTTACGTCGTGTCTCCTGGAACCAATTAACGACGTAAGGTGAGGTGTACCTGTAGTAGTCAACAAATGGAATAGACTTTGTTACCATGTAAAGAGTGCTGAAACTATTGGTTGTCTTAAGAAAAGTTTAGATAACTTTATTGTTTGGGATGATAGGTGGTATTGGACATGAAACTGCCTAGTGTAGGCCTTGTGGTCTCTTGCAGTCTCCTTCATTCTTATGTTCTTTTATCAATCCTTTGCCTTTTTGTTAGGAATGTCCCCTTGGGGCTACAGAGAGCAGGATGCCTAGTCCTATCCTTTGCCCTATTTAGTCACCTTTATGACTCAAGTGGGAACACTTGGTGGCAGTATTCTTTCTCCCCTACCACAGGGCCCAGTGAAAATGGAAATACACACTTAGAGAAGTGTTACAGTATTAAGTGTGGGGGGACTGCATACCAGAGGGACAGTCACAGTATGATAAAGTAGCATAATTTCTATATGAGTAGAGATTTCCTCTAACAGACAAAATGATGTATGGCTCTGATCCACAGGGGTACCCAATTTAGACCCTAAGGTATCAGCTACATGCTACTGAGCAGATTTTTACCTCACAATAACATCCAGCCAATACTCCAGACAGGTTATTGCTTCCGCATGGCTTTTGACCCAGGGCAATGGGTGAGATGCAGGGATGAGCTATCATCCAGGAGGAGCCAAGAAAAGATGGTTGGAAGGAATGGTGGTGAATGGGAGTGGAGTGGCTGAGGATGAAATAGGTGTGAGTGGAATTATGCCTTTTGACTTTGGCTACCTACCTTATTAGGGGGAAAACCCCTTGATATGTATATCAATCCTCTTAAGGAATACACTTATTCTAACCAATGACTTACCAAATCTGGTCAAAAGGTTTGATATAACTGGTGAGCATTCACGGTTGTCTTCTGCAATTATCCAATGTATACGTGGGACTAGAAGTAAACTTTGGCCTAGTCTGGTTAACTCTGCAACCATTTCAGGTCTTTTGTATGTTGGAGTTACAACATAAATGATTGGTAGGCTTTCCTCCTCAGCGGGCTGCTCAACCAAAAAAGAAAATTAGTGTTATTAATGGTATTTTCTACACAATGGTGTTCATTATCTTATCTATATACACCTAGGAAGTCTCATAATCCAACACTTGCCAACTGCCACTTGTGCGGACATTTGGGCCCAGAACATAAATCTACTTCAGGAATTGGTGTTCCATGTCCTGGGCCCAAACATCTATACAAGTGTTGGATTAAAAGACCTCCTAGGTATATACTAAAAGGCTTCTTTGGCCTTACAAGGGAGGTAACCAGCCAAGGCATGCACCCACCTCAACCCATCAATCATTTCCCTTTTATTTCAGCTCCATGTAGATGAAGGGTCACCCCAGTACCATGCCTGCTGCCCAGGTTAAAAGCAATACAGCACATCCACAGCAGGACCAACCATTATTTTGTGCTTCCAAAATACGAGTTCACCAGATATTTTTGTAAACATTATACAAAGATAAATATTAAAATATGTATATGTGGTCAGTAAGTTAATGAAAAACATTAGTTTTATAAACTGTTAATCCATTCATCAGTAACTGTTAAAGCTAATCCACTAATTAATTCTGTTGTGAAATTAATAAAAATTAACTGTTAATCCGTAAATCTGCTTGTTGACACAAATCATTCCACCCTCCTCCAAAAAGATATAGAAAATGCAATAAAAAGAGACTGAAAAACTCTAATGCTGAAGGCCCAGACAAGATACCTAACAACCATTTAAAATAAGTAGGCCCAATAGCAGTAAAGGCACTGCCTAATATCTCCTCTCCTGGAAGCAACTAAATCCCAACAATCTTGAAAAAGTTATATAAGATCCTTCACACTACATTTCATAAGTACCACCAACAGAATGTAACAAAACAAATTACACCTGCAGCATACTACTCAAAAGTCTAACAAAATACCATCCACACCACACAAAACATCCTGACACAAATACATACATACTCAGATCACTAAACAAGCCCTTCAAGACAAACCACCAAATTCAATACAACAACAACCCCCAAACATAAAAAAAAACTCTCACCTGAAAAGAACTATACTGGCATGCCTACACACAGGACACCAATCAGCATCAGAATAGTACCAACAAAGAATAGGCCTGGCCAGATTCAAACTGCCCCAGATTCAACCACCATATATAGGACACAGAACACCTTATACTACAATGCCCCACATTAACAATCCCTAGACAACAACAACACAATATTTTCTCTAGGTGACTTATGGCCCCACCCAGAGGCTGCTGCTAGTTATCTAAAGGCTGCAAGACGGACCAGAGGCAACAGATTGATTGACCAAGGACCTAATGGTGAAAACTAACAAGAAATTAATCATACTAAGATCAGTAGCAAACACAGAATTTGTGCAGAAGAAAAAAACAGTATTCACACTATACAAGCTTCAAGATTATAACTTGAATATGTCTCTACAGCATGGTTCCCTAGAATCCAGACAACAAACACTATGAATGGAATAAACTTCCTACAGAGCCATGTATTACAGTATCCGAAAACAACAAAGAGTTTCCTTGATCCAAGCATCAAAGCGCTAAGTCAGAGCTCATTTGCTAAACTTCTTCTCCGACGACACGTGTGTGTGTGTATGGATGATACTGTGATACATGGAAGGGAGTGGGTGGGGGATGGGGGGTTAGGAAGTGGTTATGTGTGAATGATATTTTGATGCAGCCTGAAGGGATTTCTCCACATCTTCAATGTTACTGCTTGAGGGGATGGAGAGTGAGGATCACTAATTAAATGAAGCAGCCTTGCTATGGATGTGCTGTGTCTTGCTGCATTGCTGCTGACCCAGGGTGATGGGCGAGGTGCAGGGATAATCTGTCATATAGGAGGATCCAAGATGAGAGTGAGGGAGGGAGGGGTTGTGAATGGGGGTGGAATGGGTGGGGAAATGGGTAGGAGTGGAATTATGCCTTTTGACTTTGGCTACCTCTCTCATATGGGGGAAGCCTGTATATGTTTTTATCATTATTATAATATTTTTTCTCCATCCAACCTAGGTTTGGATCAAAAGGTTTCCTGTCAGAATGCTCTTCCTTTGTAAAACACAAAGCGAATAAAACCCATATACATTAATATTACCCTAAACAGAATGTCTATCCCACCTACATGTCAATACTTTCTACAAATGAATTGTATAACTTCTACTATATCAAAGCAAACTGCTTTTATATACACTCACTCCATAGATTGTTTCTCTTTCTAAAGAAAATGTACAAATTTTACGAAACTCTGGCTGTGTTGGTTCACTTGGGGCTTTGGCAACAACCAGTAAAACCTGTAAAGAAAAGAAAAAGAAATGACACATAGTAACAATATTCAAACTACATTTCAATATTCTAGGTTCCAACCATTACCATGAAAAAGTAATGTTGAGATTAATCACCTACAATAAACTTGTAGACAAACAACAATCAAATACTATACTTGCATCTTGTCTTTTTTATTATTTCTTAATTTCATTCTACACAATCTTGATTTAATAAAGACTTTATTAGAGTTACCCATTTCCATGATAGACATATAGTCCTTCAATCCCGTCAATATTCAAACTACATTTCAATGTTCCAGGTTCCAACCACTGCCATGAACAAGTAATGTTGAGATTAGTCACCTATAATAAACTTCTAGACATAAACAACAATCATACACTGTACTTGCATCTTGTCTTTATTATTTCTTAGTAAAAGAGGTATGGAAGGCAGATGTGGAGGGAGTGAACATGAGGGGACGTCCTAGGATGAGGTGGATGGATGGGGTGAAGGGGGCTTTGGGGAAGAGGGGAATGTCTGTTGAGGAAGGAAGGGAGAGGACGGAAGACAGAGGTGAGTGGAGAATGGTTGTATATGGATGATGTTGTGACTGCATGGGGAGAAATGGGCGGAGGGGTGGGGTAGTGTGTGTGAGTGAGTTTTGACGCAGCCCGAAGGGATTTCTCCCCGTCCTCTCCTTATATGCAAGGGGGGACGGAGAGGGGGGGGTCGCCGATTAAATGAAGCGGCCTTGCTGTGGATGTGCTGTGTCCTGCGACACTGCTTCTGACCCAGGGCGGTGGGCAGGGTGCAGGGATGACCCGTCATCCAGGAGGTGCTCAGATGAGAGGAAGGGTGGGAGGGGTGTGGAGTGTTTTTAGGGATGAAATGGGTGGGAGTGTTTTTATGCCTTTCCCTTTTTGGCTACCTCCCTTGGAAGGGGGAAAAAGCCTTGGTATATGTATGTATGTATGTATGTAATTTCATTCTACACAATCTTAATTTAATAAAGACTTTATTAGGGTTACCCATTTCCACAACAGACATATAGTCCTTCAATCCTGTCAATTATGATAATTTAGTTTTGCTTGCATCAAACAATTTCACTCAGCTGAGAACTGGCCAACAAAATACGGACAAAATTTTATTGATTAACTGACTGGACCAGATGACATATACTGATTTAGTCCAAGCTTATATGTTCTATTGCAAGACAATTATATAAAACCCTAGACTGATTCCTGAACTGAGGGAATTTTTTAATATCCAGAAGACTTCAAAACTAAGAAAAGGGAAACTATAGAACTAATATCTATATACCATATGTATTCTGTGTATAGATTGACCCTTATTTTTTTGGCCAGGGAATAATTTATTTTTATACAGATATATGACTTGACTAAATGATTGTTATAAGTGTCAAACAAAGGGAGTATTAAATTACAGGGTGTGGCAGAACCAAATAAGCAGTTATGAGGAGTCAATGCTGAGCGGGATGAGGGGCAAGGGAAGTGCATGTGGTTTCATTCTGCTCTATAGACATCCCCATTTCATTAGCCAACATGGTATGGATGGGAACACATTGCGGCTTTGCCATGCATGTATATTTTGAGAGCAATCAATCCGTGATTGTGACGCAAAAAGCTTTTCGTCAACAATTCAACATTCCCTGCAATGAGGACATTCCTCAGGCGAACATAATTCGGTTCTGGGTTAGGCAGTTGGAGGCAACTGGTAGTATAATAAGAAGAGATACACATGGCCAATGCAAGTCCATCAGAATACCAGAAAATATATAGATGGTGAGAGCAGCAATCATGCAGTTGCCAAGATGTTCTGCTCGAAGGCATGCTGTTGCTTTGGGAATCTCCGACTGCAGTATAAGGAGGATTTTGCATGTAGATTTGAATTTCCATCCCTACAAAATAATGATGGCTCGGCTCAAGAACTGAACCAAGCACACTACGCCAACTGCCAAAATCTGTGTGAGAAATTGCTTGGACAGATTGCTCCTGAGACAGCTTTCTTCAGTAGCAATGAGGCACATTTTCACCTCCGTGGGACTGTGAATAAGCAAAATTTCTGCTACTGGACTGAAAATAACCCCCAAATTATCCAATAAACACCACTACATTACCCTAAATTAATGGTGTGGTGTGCCACATCACAATTTGGTGTGATAGGCCCATACTTCTTTGAGGGGGAAGGAATGACCATGACTGTGAATCCAAATGTTATGTCTCAATGTTGCAAAATTTTCTGCAGCTCAGAATGGAATAGATTGTTGAATATGAGGAATTGGGGGACTTGTGGTTCCAACAGGATGGGACTACAGCTCACACAGCCTAAAAGTCACTCAATGGTTTGAGAAGAATGTTTCCCGGACATCTGGTCTCTCTGAGGGGTGATTTATTGGTGGCCTGCAAGGCCTCCTGATTTGAGCATTTGTGATTTCTTTCTTTGGGGATATCTGAAAGAAAAGGTGTTTAAACATTGCCCTCACACCCAACCACAGCTAAGTGAGCAGATTATTGAAGAAGTTGATGCCATACCCCTCAGGGCTGTACAAGACTTCAGAGATCGACTCCATCGGTGTGTTGCTGCCAATGGCCACCAACTTGAGGACATAATTTTCAAAATTTTAGAATTATAAATGTTATGTAATGCTAACCCTGAGTATAATAACATTTCTTTTCTATACGAGTATACCCCCATTATTTATTTATAACTTCAAACTGCTCAACTGGTTCTCCCACACCCTCTAGAATGGCTGGCAAGATTGTTTAATGGGTGTTCAAGGGAAGGAAGTGTTCCAGTTTACTATTTACTAAGTGTAGTCAATGAGAAATATGAAAGGCCAAGAGGATTAGGAGGGGAACAGAAAGTGCAGAATGGGTTTAAGGGGACCCCCCGCCCAAAATCTTTTTTTCTGAAGGATCTTGCTGATTTTTTCTGTGTGATATCTAGGTCTGAGGAAACCTTCACAGCTTGAGTTTTATTCAGATCTGACAAGTAGTTTTTTATTTTTTAATAAAAAACGTAAAAAACACCATATTTTTGGGCTTCTTTCAAATCCTATCTCCTCTTACAATTTTTATTCGATGTCTTCCATTTCACAGCAAAAGAATCTTCTACATATATGAAAAAATAAAATAGAAAGTTTTTTTTTAATATCTTTGTTTAACGCCGAGGAAAAAAATATAAAAAAATTATCGAAAAAAAGCGCAAAATTTTGACTTTGACACGTTATTAAAAAAATTCTATTTATCATATGCAAAAAAACTCTATTTCATTTTTTGTCACTTATCTAGCTATTAATAGAGACCTCATATGCAAAAATCGGTTGAAAATTGAGGGAGGAGATAGACTTTGTGTATAAAAAACTTACATTTTTCAGAAACGAGTGTTAAAGTTTTTTTTTCCTTAGTTTGACTAAGTTTGACTTAGTTTGACTTAGTTTGACTAAGTTTGACTTAGTTTGACTAAGTTTGACTTAGTTTGACTAAGTTTTTTTTCCTTAGTTTGACTAAGTTCTCCTTTGAGGAGGAGAACAGGGGTGGAAAAGGAGCTAGGGATAGGGTTGATGAAAGAATATTAGGATGGTTTGGACACATGGAAAGAATGAGTGAAGAAAGACTAAAAGAAGTGTGGAAGGCAGATGTGGAGGGAGTGAACATGAGGGGACGTCCTAGGATGAGGTGGATGGATGGGGTGAAGGGGGCTTTGGGGAAGAGGGGAATGTCTGTTGAGGAAGGACGGGAGAGGACAGAAGACAGGGGTAAATGGAGAATGGTTGTATATGGATGATGTTGTGATAGCATGAGGTGGAATGAGCGGGTGGATGGGGGGTGAGGTAGTATGTGTGAGCAAAATTTGACGCAGCCCGAAGGGATTTCTCCCCGTCCTCTCATTTTATGCAATGGGGGGACGGAGAGGGGGGGTCGCCGATTTAATGAAGCGGCCTTGCTGTGGATGTGCTGTGTCTTGCGACACTGCTTCTGACCCAGGGCAGTGGACAAGGTGCAGGGATGACCCGTCATTCAGGAGGTGCTAAGATAAGAGGGAGGGTGGAGGGGTGTGGAGTGTATTCAGGGGTGGGAGGGGTGTGGAGTGTATTCAGGGGTGGAATGGGTGGGATTGATTTTGTGCCTTTTTGTTTTTGGCTACACCCTTGTAAGGGGGAAAAAGCCTTGGTATATGTATGTATGTATGACTAAATTTTACATTGGACCTCCTAAGACCCATTGAAAACAGGTTCCATTGTATTTTCATGATGATTTTGCATCTTTCAAGTAACTTGGGCACTTTGTACCCTCCTACAGTGTAGGATATTATTCACTCAAATTGAGGGTCTCATAAGCCGCCACCTCACTCTTTGTCGCAAAGTTTGACTTCTTGGTCTAGAATGACCCAGCAAGGTAGTCTGATTGCTGGGATTCAGCTCTCTTTCTTTTCTTGGGTTTCCTTTCTGGTGTTGGAACAGGCTCTTGCTGCATCAGGGACATCACTGTGAGGTTTGAGACTCTAAACCCAAGGTGTTGCCACAAGGAGGCATCCTTGTGGCCACTTGTTAGCAAACAGTTGTTTGTGTAGAGACAACGTGTCTGATATAGGTGTAGAGGACAGAGGATCAGGTGCTGAGGATGTGGATGTAGATGGCAGGGAGAGAGCTGCTGGAGGGATACTAGTGGTGGTGGCGGAGGTGGTGATAAAGTTGATGCTGGGGTTCTTTCTTTCTCCCCTTGTGTTGCTAATGTAGACGTTCTTATCTTCTGCAAGTGTGCCTTTTGTTTGGATAGCTTAGGCATGGCTAATATCTTCAAATATCTCTTCACTGAAAAATAGATGCGAATTTCACACGGCAAATTAGTGAATGCGGCAAGCTAACGTGTACATGTCCTTTACTTTGTAAGGCTCAGGCCACTGCCAGTCGTGCAGGCTGAACTTCCTCACACCACATACTCACGTGCATGCCGGACGTAAGAGAAAACTTTATGAGTGCATCAAACGCAAAAAAATAGAGTAAAATATGGTCAAAACGTATGTAAACAATGGTCGTGCGCAGCATGTGGCTGCCGGGGGGAGGGAGGGTAGGCCCTTTAAAAATGGCGGTACAATAAAAACACTTTACCAGCATCTAGAGCAAGATCCCTATTATGTATTTATGCAATAAAACAATTTTTTTTTTCTTAAATCTGGGGGTGGGGGGGTCCCCTTAAGAAAGGGAGAGAATATGTTGATCAAGTTTTTGTATTGAGACAGATATGAATGAAGTTTTCAGCAAAGAATAAGGATCTTTTCAGCTTTTATTAACCTGGAGAAGGTTGAAGACTGGGCTGACAGAGAGGCATTATGGAATTTTCTTATTTCCACAATTTAGGTATTTTTTACATCAAAATCTGCAAATACTGTAATGATGATTGTGTTACTGTTTTTGTTTCAATAATGGATATATCTGTAATCAGTACATATTAAGTTTAAATTGTTTACTGGCAGTAACTGGGAAATATTTTTCATCTAAAATTAAATATTACTCCTAGCCATTCCCATAATGCGTAATTTTCAATCTAAAGAAACTATTACCCATACAAAGGTTAACCCCCATTTTTTTTTTTTTTGCAACAAATTTTGTCTTCACAACTCGAACTATACACAAGCATATATGGTACATCATTAACTATGGTACCAAAGCCAAATTGACAAACCTCACTCCATTTTATACACCCAAATGGATAGTTCTAAAAATGAAATACACTGGAAGACTGACCTGTGTGATTGTGAAGTAAATAAGAGAACCTCCAATGATAATTGCCATGATGATACGCTGACGGTGACTCATTACTTGAATCTTGTCCCACAGCAACACATCTAACCTGCTGTGGTCGCCAACCTATGATTAAAGAAGAAGGTGAGGTGCTTGTGCCAGGTGGTGCATAGCTGTGACAAAAGCTGTCACCTTTGTCCTATATGCTTGGATTGTTGAGGCAGGTAACAGTCACTGCTGGGAATCTGAGAGAAGTGCAGGATTCAAACCCACATCTAAGTAAATGCAAGACCTGCATGCTTTTGAGTATGCCACCAGCACATTATGGTTAAAGATAGGTGCATAAAATGAGAACCCAAACAAATATTTAATAGGTATTCCCAATGTCAATTCTTCAATAACATTCCATAATCAATGTTCAACATAAGCAATAAAAAGGAACATTATCAGTATCAATCCCACTGAATAGAACCATGAGAGTATATACAAAGGTATTGTACATAATTCATGCCAATGGTCTCACTACAATCTAATTGATAGGCACATTTGTCCACGCAAGATAACCACTAAAATTAATCTTTAGAAAAAGGGTTGGTGTAGTGTTGACAGGGATAATGGAGAGAAAAAAAAAAAAAAAACAGGAATGGTAAAATAATAATAATTTTCTTTCATATTCCTACCTCATTTTATATCTACTCTCCTCTTTCCTTTCCTCACCTTAGGTTTTGTATCTCCTCTTCTTGTATCCCTCGTGTGTTTCCCAACTCCGACTTTGCAAACAATCCATATATACTTGCTTTTTCTCTACCACTATTACTTTCACCTCTTTATTCCACCATCCATTACCCTTCTTTCTATTCCCTCCCATCCTCCTCATCCCACAAACCACCTTTTCACTTTGTAACTTCCTCCTCCTATACTCCTACATCAGCTCTCTCCCTCACTACCTCCCATACCTCTCTTAACTTCTGTTATAAGGAATAATATTATAGAAATAGGTCTTCTCCTGTTATAAGAAATAACATTATAGAAATAGGTCACTCCATGGTAAACAGTTTCTTGGGTAGCAACACTAGTTCTTGGGCATGATCCACTAATTACTAATGTGCTTTATACTGACCAAAAAAGGGATACCTGGAGCTAAATGTACACAAACTGAACATTGGATTTCATATTTCTGGAGTATGTGGCTAGGGGCACTCCTGTGTGGTGCAGTTACTTTACCCCCAACCTAAACCTAGCCCCTGCCTAAGCCTGCCCACACGTGTTGTCTCAACAGCTTTTAAAATGCTGGAAAAAAAAAAGTGTTAAATAACTACAACTACCATCTCTTTCAAGTTTTCCTGTGCTAATATAAAAATGAAAACAAGATTTAAGAAAAACAGACAGAAAACCTGGAAGTGAGATAACAAATACAGTAGGTGTTTGGGGGGAAAAGTGATCTAAAGCACAGTGCAGTAAAACCCACAGGAGTGCATGTGTATATAACATGAGATAGCTTCATGAATGGTGGTCAATGCTGAATAATCTACAGACTGTCATGTGGTAACACTGGCATAGCTTGTAAAAATTCTCAAAAGATGAAATATGTAAATCATATTAAATCCTTCATGAAGCTGTCTTAGCACCAATCAATTCTGTGTAGGAAAATAAGATGTAGATATTAACCGTTTTTTTCAATTCTCTTTCATTTAGTGGGAAACCCATGGTTAATTTCAGGTTCAACTGAAAGGAAAAAAAAATAAAACTTAATTAACAATTGTTACTTTACTTACATAATGATTAAAAAAAATCCCATGTAATCAGCAAACATTAAAATACATTTATTGTAACTTAAAGAAAATTGTAACAGACCACTACATGAAATACAAAATGTCTTACAATTACATAAACAATTCATTCAACTTAAGCACATTTAAATGATGGGAACTTGTGGTGAAGCAATAATGAAGCACATTGATAGAGTGAAGGGGGCACTGGATGCAAGAGGAATGTCTAAGCCAGGGGTTCCCAAACTTTTCAGCTCATCGACCCCCTGGTAAAGTTTAAGATTTTCTATAGACTCCCAAACTATAAATTCGCGAATTATGTCAGTTTATCAACTTAAATGGTGTTTTTATTGTTATTAATGCTAGTAATATTATTATTGTTACTATAGTTGTTCTAGTGTGTTCTAGTAGAAGGTAAATTGAGAATGGAGAATAGGTGGAGAAAGAGGAAAAGGGCAGAAGGTAGGGAGGTACTTAGAGTGAACTGCTTAAATGAGGAAGAAAAGGAGAACGAGTATAAGAAGCTGAGAGAGGAGTGGGACGGAGTGAAGGATAGAGTAGAGCTAGGAGTGGAGGAGGAATGGGGATGGTTCAAGGAGGGAGTCATAAGGTTTGCAAAGATGGTGTGTGGAACAAGGAGGGCGGGAGGAAATAGAAGGAAGGGTAGTGAGTGGTGAGATGAGGAAGCAAAGAAGGGTGTAGAAGAGAAGAAACAGGCTTTCATAGATTGGCTACAAATTAGGTCGAGGTACAAAGTGAAGAGAAGGGAAGTTAAGCATAAAATAAAGGAAGCAAAGAGGAGAGCAGATGTGAAATGGGGTGAGAGTATGACAGAAAATTTTGAAAGTACAGGTAAACGTCGACTTACGATGGCCGCGACTTACGATTGTTCGACTTTACGATGACGACGACGACGACGACGATATGATAATTTAACCCCTTCCATACGGTGCCGCACACGTAGGCGTCATGAGGAGCAAGTGGATTCGCGACGCTGCCATATCGGCGTCTTGATTATATTTATTGTAGTCGCCCCTGTGTTTTTACATTTTCTCAAATGTGCCCTAAATCCCATTCTCTGTGGTTTTCAAAATTCGCGGGTGAAAGAGAGAACGATCGATATAAGCGGTGACTATATTTTATGATGCGAGTATTATTACGTCACGTCGTACGGCTGGCATTGGCTGCTGCCCGCGAGATTTAAGAGTCCGTACTGAAAATACATATTATAGTGTTTGAATATGGTAAAAAGGATAAAAATAATTAAATAAACTACTGTACATGTTTAATAGGCTATATTCAGTATCTCTGGTGGTTAATATACAGGTAGGCTAGGTACAGTGACCACGGAACAGAGTGGGGATCGACTTACGATGAGATCGTCTTACGATGGCTCTATCGAAACCTAATGCCATCGTAAGTCGACGTTTACCTGTAATAAAAATATCTTTTGGAAGGAAATCAAGAGAGGAAGAGGAGGTGAATCAAGTAGAGAAGAAAAGGTAAAAGGTGCAGATGGAGAGATGATAATGGAAGAGAAGGCAGTAAGGGGAAGATGGGCATAATATTTTAGGGAGTTGCTGAATGTGAAGGAGGATAGGGAGGGAAAGGTAGTTGCTGTGGGAAGCACTAAGAAAATAAGAGTGATGAGTGAGGAAAATGGAGGAGAAATAGGGAAGGATGAAGTGAAAGCAGGGGGGCCTCTACATGATGAAGTGGTAGGGGGTAATCCAATGCCAAATAATGGACACTGCAGAGGAAGTTATGCATTTTGCTGCATTGCCTGCAACTTGAGCAGTGTGACAGTCAACAGATGACTTTACTGACAAGGTGCTAAGATGGGAAGGACAACAACCACTGGATTGACCCACAACTCACTCATGGAACAGATAATGTGTTGCCTGGATAAGGCTAGAGCAAGGCAATGTAGAACGAGGTGTTTGGTTTTCAGTGTGGTGACTGAATCAAGGGCAAGTTGTTTCTGTGGCCAAGCCTATTCTGTACTGGTACTGTTTCAGTACTGGAGGGTGCCTGAACACAGTTATGCTAATGTGGTTCTTGCTTGTAGCAAAGCAGCAGGCTTTCATGAACTACCAGTAACTACAAAAAGGACAAAGGCCCACAAAAACCAGACACACATGTTGCCCCTCCTTTTTAAACAAAGATGAATAAAAAAACTCCTGTGTGGAAAGCCAAAACAAGATTTCAAACATACATCAAAACCCCTTGGCACAAAAACAATCAAGACCTTGATAAATACCTCCAACCATTCCTGGAAGTACAACAAAATTCCAACAATAAGGAAAAGAGTACATATAATCCATACCTTCAAACCAAACAAACCATTAGAAAATCCATTTTCCTATGGATCAATCTTCCTACTATACACCATCCCTAAACGGGTGAAAAGTCTGCACTCAGAAAGAAAAAGAGAAAGACGAAAAAATAAGTAAATAGATAAACAATTAAATAAAATAAAAATCCAAGCAACAGGGATTAAGGAGTCCATGAACACAAGTAACACAAACATCACTCAACAAGTATTAAAGGGATTCAACAATATTGCACCACCTGAAAAAAGAGTTATGGTGGCAATGGACATCAATAAGGCATTTGACAAAATCCCCAGACATATTCTATCACAAAAGATAGCTGAAACAGACATCCACAACAAGAAATTGCTTAAAAACTTCTTGGCTCAAGGAAAGAGCAGAGTATCTCAAAACAACCACCTATTTGGGACCTAATATTTGTACAATGAAGTCCCCAAAGAAGCAATACTCTCATCTGCACTATTTAACCCTTCTCAAGTGATCTCCAAACACAAAATCCATTTAAACTGAAAACAGGTTTGGAGAGTGAACAGAAAAGCATTACTGGTATGAGAAGAAAAACCAACGAGGTTATGGTAACAATAAATGATAATGATGTGGTTTAACATCACAAACTCACCTCTATTGGGAGGCTAGGATGATGCCCCTTACAGAGGGCTTTGTGGCATGGAATTTAATGACTTTGCTGGTGGGAGGGTTCGAACTGCAATCCCCTCGACCTTCACTACAAGTAATAACACCCAAGCCAACACTAAATAAACTTGTTTATAAAATGTAAGGAAGTATAGCTTTCCACAAAGTGCAGACTTGTGGCAAAAGTTTGATGAAAATACAACCCAAGCAAATACTATAAAAGAATTCAAGACAAGGTTTGATAAATAGAGGAAGAGATGGGACTCTATGAGCATAGCTCCAACCCTATACATTACAACTAGATAAATACACACACAAGATCAAAAAAGTACAAAGGGCAGAAACCAAACTAGTTTTCAGTCTGACAGATAAACCATACAAGGGAAGACTAAAAGTACTGGGTCTGCCAACTTTGAAAGATCATATAGAAAGAGGTGATATAATTACAATATTTAGGTCATTAAAGGGGATACACTACATTGACAGAAGAGACCACTTGATTTGAGATAGGAGGGCTATAAGAGGTCATGAAAACAAACTATGAAAGATTATAATTACATATAGATTTATAAATACTTGGAATACTTTAGAAGGTGATACAGCCCAATATGAAACAATAAATGAATTAAAATCTAGATATGACAATTAGAAATTAAGAATACAGTATAGACCAAGTTGTACCATATCTGAGTTTGAAGATAGCTATGGTAAATTGGAGAGTAGGAGACAGGACCCCATGAGTTTTGATCCTATCCTCCATACTACAATTAGGTAAATATGCACATACATACACACCATTGTATTACCCATAAATTGTGCCATATACAGGTCAAGGAGAATGCTAAGGAAACTGTAATCCAAGTGATTAACCCATTCAACTCCGATGACAAGATGTCTTGTCATTTGGTCAAATAAAACAAAAAATCATAAAACACCAAAATGTTTGATCAAACACCAGAAAAATATGACGTCAGTCCTCGCTTCGCTGCGAGCGAAGCGAGGACTGACGTCATATTTTTCTGGTGTTTGATCAAACATTTTGGTGTTTTATGATTTTTTGTTTTATTTGACCAAATGACAAGACATCTTGTCATCGGAGTTGAATGGGTTAAAGAGAAAGGTAATTTGGTAAGGGACACAGTGGATAAAAAAAGATATATTGTAATCTATGGTATTAAAGAGAAGCATGCTGTTCCTAGATATCAAAGAGGAAAAAGAGATCACTAAAGAAATTCTGAAAGAGATTCAAGAGGAAGGACAAAGTATAAAGAAATTGAAGACATATAGAATAAGTAGATACTCAAAAGAAAAACAATATAGTCCACTAAAAGTAAAACTTAGGTCACAAATGACTGTAGAGTAAGTACTATCAAGAACAACAAAACTAGCAAATAGTAAACATCACAAAAATGTATGGATAAAAAAAGAAATGAGCAATGAAGAAAGAAAACAGAATTGAAGCAAATGGTGGACCTGAGGCTGAGAAAATGGTATATCAGGAAAAAGGAAACAAAGCAGACAGAAAAAGATGGAAAAGAAAAAAATTAAAGTTAACCTATACCAAAATGGATGGAATGATTTCAGGACTGAATGAATTAAATGACTATCTGACATTAGAAAAACCAGACATAATGGGAATAGTAGAAACTAAATTAAAAAGTACTCTACCACCAAATACTGTGGGACAAGGTCTATATAACTGTTGGATGAAGAATAGCAAGGAAAAACAGGGTGGGGGAGTATTATTTTTTACTAGGAAAGACTTAAATGTGACAAAGATAACAGATGGAAAAAACAATGTAGAATCAATCATGATACAAGTTGAAAGTAATTACATGAAATGTATAAAATTTGTAGTAGTGTATGTGCCCCATAAAACACAGTCCTGGACAGAAAGCTATCATTCCAAACTGTTGGAAGATACAAAATATGAATTAATATACTGAAAGAGGAAATATAGTAATTATGGGTGATTTTAATTCAAAGGAAATATCTTGGGAAGAAATGACAGAAAAGGGTGGAGAAGACCTCTATGGCTACATACTACTCAACATGACCATTGAATACACAATGACTCAGTGGATAAAGGAAAATACCAGATACAGAAACAAAGGAACCATCAAGACTGGATTTAATACAGTACTTACGACAGAACCTGAAATAGTGGACAAAATTTATTACAAAACTCCAATAGGAAAGAGTGACCATGTACCAATAGAATTGGAACTAAAAGAGCAAATGGACCTAAGAAGAAATGAGGAACATAGAATAGGAAGACTAATGTACAACAAAACGAATTTTGAGAAACTTAAAAAATTCTTCCGTAACACAAACTAGGAAAAAATTCCTAAATGAAGAAACAAGGATGGAAGAGAAATGGAATATACTAAATGAAATTTATAATGTGGGGGTGAACAAATATGTACCACAACAAAAGCAAGACAGTATACATAAAAAGCTGGTACAACAAAAAATGTAGTGAAGCTTAGGATAAAAGAGACAAAGCTTGAAAAAAAGAGCAATTATGTAAAAATACACAGAGATGGAAAGAGAAACTATGAAAAAGAAATAATAGAAAAATGCAAGGAACAACCTAAACCATTTTACAGGTATGTAAATGGTAAACTAAAGAATAAGCAGGAAAAAGAAAAGATGTGTCAAGGAAATTATGAATATACAGAAGAACTAGAAATGGCAGAAAGTATGAGCAATAATTTCAAATCTGTATTCACAATTGAGAACTCACCTGAGGGAATAGACAGAAATTCCCCCAATGAAGGAAATAACTAACACAGAAGGAAATCAGCGACCCTATAAAAAATCTTAAAGTCAGAAAATCACATGGTCTGGATGGAATTGCAAATTGGATATGGAAAGAATGCATAGAGGAGTTAACAGATAAAATATAATCAAATACTCACTCAAAGAAGGAAAGGTACCATAGGACTGGAAAAATGCAATTATTGTACCAATATATAAAGGAGGAAACAAGGAAAATCCAACCAACTACAGACCAGTCTCCCTAACAAGCACAGCAGCAAAAATATGTGAAAAGGAGATAAAAAGTAAATGGGTTAAACATCTGGAAGAAAAAACTATACTGAATCCAAACAAACTTGGATTTAGACAAGGAAGATCATGTGCAACAAACCTGATCTGCTTCTATTTGAGACTAATAGAAATAATACAAGAGAGGGAATGGGCAGACTGTGCCTATCCAGACCTACAAAATGCATTTGATAAGGTACCACACAAGAAACTAATAAGAAAAATAGAATCAATAGGTGGCATCAGAGGAAAATTATTGGAATGGATGGAAGACTTCCTGACTGGGAGAAAAATGAGGGTAGTAATTAGAGATAAATACTCAAATTGGGAAGAAATGATAAGTGGTGTCCCGCAAGGTTCAGTACTGGCTCCAATCATGTCTGCCATATATATAAATGACACGGATGAAGGAATAGAGTGTTATATGAATTTCTTCACATATGATGCAAAAATACTAAAGAACGATCAGAGGAGGATTGTGAATCATTAGTTAGACCTGGACAAAATCTGGAAATTGACTCAAAAGTGGGAAGCGAACTTCAACATCAAGAAATGTAGTATAATGGAGTTTGGAAAAAGTAAAAACACAATATCAAGAAATTATAAAATTGGTTAAGAAGTCAAAAAAGAGAACTCAGAAAAAGACCTTGGAGTAATAATCAGCAAGGACAGGACACCGGACAAATATATCAACCTATTAAGGTCAATGAAAGTGGCATTTGACTACTTGGATGAGGAAATGATTAAAAAAAAATTTAGTTACACTAATAAGACCAAAACTGGAGTACACAGCAACACTATGGACACCCAGTACTAAAAAGAATATAAAGAAATTAGAATACAAAGAGCAATGACAAAATTGGCACTAACTCTTTCCAAATTAACATACAAACAAAGATTGTCCAAATTGGAATTAGCAACTCAGGAACAAAGAAGAGAAAGAGATCTGCTGACTATCTATAAAATCATGAAAGGAATGGAGATCCTAGATAGGAATAATTTACTAAAATGGGACAATGGAAAAACAAGACACAAAAAGAAACTCAAAAAGGATAACTATAGATGAGATCTGAAAAAAAAAAAAATATATATATACATATATATATACATACATATTTATATACATATATATATATATATATATATATATATATACATACAGACGCTCCTCTACTTACGTTCATTCGTTTTACGTTTTTTCGATTTTACGTTTGAACCGACTAAAAAAAAAAAAAAAAATAATAATAATAATAATTTTGTGAATTTTTTAGTTTAGCACGCTCTCCGTAGTTCAAACGATATTTACGCATGATGCTACGTCCATTATTTACATGGCACAAACGACAGACTGAACATGCCTTGCCTCCTCCTCCTCCCCCTCCTCCTCCACCATCTCAATTTATGTTGCTTGAATTTAATTTATTTGAAATTGTTATTATTTTACAATGTTATGTGTATAATTAATGATTTAGGGGTGTTTTATAAGATACGGTAATAGAATTTACGGATGTATAGTACAGTAACAACTTACGTTCATTTTCAACTTACGTTTGGCCGTTCGGAACGTAACTAAAACGTAAGTTGAGGAGCGTCTATATATATATATATCTATATCTTTCCACACAGAGTAATGGATACCTGGAATAATATAGATAAGAAACAGGGTGTGCAAACACTATTCAAGATTTTAAGGAAAAACTTGACGCTGAAAGATACAAAGACAGGTCACCACAAGCATAGCTCCCTTCCCGTATAATATAACTAGGTACAACTAGGTAAATACATATAATAAGTTCAAATCTAAATATAATTGGAAAACAATATAGATTAAGTTGGAACCATATATGAATTTGAGTCTATATTAGAAAATTAGAGAATAGGAGATGGGACCCAACAGTAAGATAAATATAACTAGGTAAATACGAGGAGATACATAGGATTTTGGAACCTTATGTGAATGATGAATATGATAATTGGAGAACAAGAGACAGGACCAAATGTGCATTGCTCCTTTCCTGTATACAACAATTAGCTGAATACACACACACATACACACACACAAAGTCAGTGGCTGAGGAGGGCATGGAGATGAGAAAGCTTATTGAAATATGATATCATATTCATTATTGGGAAAATCAGTGGTGGGGTGTAAAACAAACAAACCCTAAGTCTAATAGGCAAGCATTAGATTAGGAAGTCATATGACATACCTTATTTGGTACTTTCTGTTTGAGCTTTGTGTGCAGTAATTTTGAACTGAGAATAAATTGAATAGAAAACAAGCTTTCTTAAAAGCAAAAAAATAATAAAGTTAAAAATACTTGCATCTACATTACTCATCAGGAGTGATAATTTTTTACTACTGAAGAGATCACATGTCAATGAAATAGCCTAGTGGTAACGCACTTAAAAATATAAGTACCACTCAATAAGGAACGGATTAAGCTAACCATTACCATGTAACACCAAACACTAGGTTAACACAGCTGAATTAATTTAAATACCCAGTTTAGTTTATACTACTTTGACCTTGTTTAATGGCATTCAGGATATATTCGGTTTGGGAACTGGAGATATTACATACGTCTGCACCTAATAAAGTGTTGATTACCTATGAAAATAAGATAATACTTACAGAGTGCTTAGCACATTTACCCCTGCTGCTTTCCCTTTATAACTTCCCAAAACAACACTAAGTCCGCATGAGTGACGTCAAGGAATACAACTAGCGCTATTATTTTGAAGTGGCCACGAATGAAAGTGCTGATTCTAAACAAACCCGAGACACTGCAGTAGGCCAGGGCTGTAGGTTATATCCCTACTATCTCTTTTTTAATCTCCGCAGGGTTGAGGATGGGGCATTGCGAGTTTCGCAGATATAATATGAGTAGAATAAGTATTTGCGGTGAGTTTCCAGAACTTGTTTATACAGTATTTCGTCATCGATACCCAACACGCTACCTTCATGACTAAATTCAAAATTGCGTCAGAGTGGTAGTCATATAGATGGTATAGGAGATATTTAACTCTATCTGCAAAAACGTATGGTCAAATCTATGTTGGCTGTCACCACACAATTTCATTCAGTAAAGGAAACCTTACATTCAAAGGGTTTAAACTTCTCGATTAACCTTGCAAATTTGCGCATCGTATTGTTTATCTGTATTGTATTGCAACTCAGGTGTATCATGAACTGTCAGGGCACCAGCCGCCTCATGTGAAGTTTTCTATGGTACGTTGGAATGGCTGTGAATGAAGTCCGAAATTAGTGTAATCCGCTCGACATTGACTTACCGCTCTAGTGTCCGCCATTGAGGAGAGGGGTTGGAATATACGATTGCAAAAAAAAAAGAAAAAGAAAAAAAAATCATTGCTCACCTCGAACTAGAAATTGCCACCTCAGTTTCCTTCGAATGTCGCTACTGCAATGACATATCGTGGGCACGATCACCTGGCTTTAGCGTGTGATGTTCTGCACCACCTGCCAGATTGAAGCTCAGGTTGGTACCAGCCCCCGCAATCAATAGATAAAATAAATAATAAAATAAACAAGCGATGATGACTTTTGAAACGAAATTTTGGCTGCCACCTTGCGATTTCTTTCAACAAGGGGGTACTTTTGTAGTCAAAGGATTATAATTACCTCGATTAACCAATTCCTCCGGAATTTATCAATCATATTCCAGTTTACTTTTATAATTTATTCAATGGTACACACCTGCAGTCTAAGGGATTCAAGGAGTGTAGCAGGAAAGAGGGGACAGTGGAGGTTGCAAATGATCATTCTTCTTTCAGAAGAGATCATTACCCTCTCATAAACAAGGTCTATGATATGTGAGTTTGGTTTTAGTAGCATTGTAGAAAGGATATTCTGTAAACATTTGGAGTGCCATATTGGACCAAGTATGAATCCAGAATTTCTAAACGAGAAGGGCTAGAGGTGGTAAAGGTAACTTTCACGTATACATGCACTCTCACCACATATATGAGCTTAAGTTCTTATCCGGGAGGGTAATAGCTTTCGATCACGTGATTCAAGAGAGTGATGAATCGCACACACACACGCACGCTCGCCTTTTCGTTTTTCTTTTTCCTATGACCTCATGATGTTCTTCCGTCCCAAAGCATAAGGTCTTCTCTATCATTTCTCTTCACCCCGAACTACATACCGCAATCACATCGCCTTTTTTTCCCTTTCTGTTTAGCTGCAAGAATGGGAACTCTGTCGCTTCGCTTTGTATTCTCTCGCTCTTTTTTAAACATTTAATTTTTTTTTTGTAGCGATACAATACGGCCACTGCGTATTCAAAAGAAAAAAAAAAAGTGGGGGGGGGGCGGATTGAAAAGCTACGTTGGTGCTCTTCGGCACTGCATGTCTCGCCCAATTATTGGAATGTTTGCCACGCAGTTTATATCCAATCAATATCCCAATCTCTTTCTCCGCTGTGCCTTCGTACTTTTTCACAGGTAATAATCTAATGGTAGAGTCTTTTCATATATTCCCCATTTTTAGATCGTTGCATTTTTTGAGAATGAAAATAATTTTACACACACACACACACACACTTTTGTCGGATGGACGGCGAGGATTAGTGTTCTGAAGAAAAAGTGACATTTTCGTGGACCTCAACTCAAAGGAAGTACATATTGTATTTACAGGGAAGGGGATAACTCGTGGTGTGGGAAAGTGAGGAAAAAGGAGAAGGGGAGGGATTACTGAGGGAAATGGATGGAAATGATGAAGGGGAGGACTTGGTCCAAGAGGCCAGACGTCTTGTAAGATAAGAGCAGCACAATTTAAGGTGAGGATAATCATTTCCAGGGATTTAATAAGGGTGGGGGGATACCAACCTCCCCCAATTGACAAGACTAGAGGAGAAACTTGATAAGATGATAGAACATTGGGAAGACAGGTTCGGTAACGTAACCAACATTGCGCAGAGAGTTGAACGATTGGAAGAACTAGAGAAGGCGAACAAAACTCTAATGAAATAGAATTAAAAAGACAGTTAAAAGAAGTTAAAGAGGAGAATGAGGAATTAAAGAGGAATAATAAAGACAATAAAGAGGCCATAGCAAAAGAAGCGCAGGGTTGGAAAAAATCCAGGAAAACAATAAAGTTGCATTTACTGACATAATTAAGCAACAAATGAAAGAACAAACTGAAGACTCAGTTATCAAAGTGATGAGACAGAAGGAGAATATAGTAGGAGACGTAGCAGATAAAAAGAAATGTATAATGATATTAGGATTGGAAGAGAAACATAACCTAGACAGAACTTCAAGAATCAGTGAGGAAAAAGAAAAAGTAAGCAGTTTACTAGAATTAGTTCAGGAAGATGAACCTGAAATCATGAAACAATTTGAAGAAATGTTTAGGCTCGAAAAATATAGTACAGATAAGACCAGACCAATTAAGATTAAATTCAGGTCACAAACAACAGCAGAGAATATCTTAGCAAAAACAGGGAAGCTAGCAGCAAATGAACAATATAAAAAGCTATGGATAAAAAGAGAAATGAATAAAGAGGAAAGAGAGGAAGAAAAAATGAAAAGGCAAGAAGCTAAAAAAAAAAAAAAAAAACGAGACCAGAACGGAGTCAGAAAAAGAGGAATTCTATTGGAGAGTAGTGAATATGAAAGTGAGGAAATGGACCATAACAGAGAGAGAGAGAAAAAAAAAAAATACAATGGAAATAACAGAAAGTTAAGAGTGTCCTACACAAATATAGATGGATTAATAACAGGACTGAATGAACTGAACGAGTATCTGAAGGAAAAAGAACCGGACATAATGGGAATTTTAGAGACAAAATTAAAAGGTCCACTACCACCCAACAGCATAGGACACAATGCATATAATTATTGGATTAGAAACAGAAAGATAAAACAAGGGGGTGGAGTTATGTTCCTGACTAAGAAGGATATAAGCATGAAGAGTGTCACATATGGAAAGAATAGAGTAGAAATGATTATGATAGAAGTAGAAGACAGATATAAGAAGAGCAGAAAGTTTGTAATAAACTACGTGCCCCAAAAATCAGCCTCGTGGGAAGAGAGTGAACATAAAAGTATGTTAGAAGACACAAGGATAACATTAAACAAGATAATGGAAGATGGAGGAAGAATAGTTATGATGGGCGACTATAATTGCAAAGAAATCTGCTGGGAGGAGATGACCGTAAAGGGTGGAGAAGACTCATGGGGAAATGTTCTACTTGAGATGATTATTGACCACACAATGACACAATGGATTCAAGAGAACACTAGGTATAGAAATGAAGAAGAACCATCGAGACTAGACCTAATAATCACATCAGAACCTGAAATAGTGGAAAAGATAGAATACCAGGCACCAATAAGTAAAAGTGACCACATATTGATAGAACTAGAACTAAATGAGAAAAAATACATGAAAAGAAATGAACAATATAGAAAAGGAAGATTGATGTATGATTTTTTTTTTATCAAATAAGAGAATTCTTTCAAAATGAAAACTGGGAAAGAATACACAAAGAAGATACAACAGTAGAAGAGAAATGGAATATTTTGACAAAAATTTATAAAAAAGGAGTGGAAAAGTATGTCCCAAGACTCAAACAAGAAAAGGAATACGTAAAGTGCTGGTACAACAAAAGTTGTAGAGTTAAAAGACAAAAGAGTCAAAGCTTGGACCCAATGGAAGACAAACAAAAGACCTGAAAAATGGAAAATATATACTTGTTATAGAAATGAATATGTACAAGTGTGCAGAGACGAAAAGAGAAAATATGAAAAAGATGTCATAGAAAAACGTAAAGATCAACCAAAACTATTCTACAGATTTGTAAACAACAAACTGAGAGACAAACAAGATTTGGAGAAATTAAGACAAGGAGGAGCTCAATACACAGAGGAAATTGAAATGGCGGAAATTATGAACAAGCGTTTTAAATCAGTGTTTACAAGGGAGAACATACAACCGGAAGAGATCGAATGGAAAAAGAAAGTCGCCCCTATGAAAGAAATAGAAGTAACAAAGAACGAAATAATGAAACACTTGAGTAATCTTGATGTCAGCAAATCGCATGGACCAGATGATATAGCAAACTGGATTTTGAAAGAAAGCAGGAATGAACTGGCAGACAAAATACATAGCATAATAAACAGTTCCTTGAAAGAAGGAAAAGTTCCAAAAGATTGGAAAAAGCAAATATAGTACCTATATATAAAGGGGAAAATAAAGAAGACCCTACCAACTATAGACCAGTCTCTCTAACAAGTACAATAGCAAAAATTTGTGAAAGAATTATCAAAAGTAGATGGGTAAAATATTTAGAAAAAAAAAAAAAAAACAGCGTGCTAAATCCAAGGCAATTTGGATTCAGACAAGGACGATCATGCGTCACCAATTTTATATGTTTCTATTCAAAGCTAATAGATATAATACATGAAAGAGATGGATGGGCTGATTGTGCATTTCTAGACCTAAAAAAAGCCTTTGACAAAGTACCATATAAGAAGTTGCTTAAGAAATTAGAAATTGAAGGAGGAATACAGGGCAAACTGCTTAAATGGATGGAAGACTTTTTGCAAGAAAGAAAAATGAGAGTAGTGATAAGAGACAAACACTCAAAATGGGATGAAGTAATAAGCAGTGTTCCACAAGGAACAGTTCTGGCCCCAATAATGTTTGCTATATATATTAATGATATGGATGAAGAAATTGAAAGTTACATGAGCTTCTTTGCAGATGATGCAAAACTATTAAAAAAAAAAGTGAACACGGAAGAAGATTGTGAGTCACTACAGAGTGATCTAAATAAAGTATGGGAAGGGAGTAGGAAGTGGGAGATGGAGTTCAACACTAAAAAGTGTAGTATAATGGAATTTGGAAAAAGCAAAAACAGAATAACAGGATCATATAAATTGGGAGAAGAAGGAATAAAAAAAAGTAGAAAATGAGAAGGACCTGGGAGTCATTGTTATGAATAATATGTCACCTGAGAAACATATAAACAAAATTTTTGGAGAAACTTATAATTTAATAAGAACAATCAAAGTTGCATTTACATACCTGGATGAAGAAATGGTGAAGAAAATTCTAATCACTCTGATAAGACCAAGATTGGAATATGCAGCAATGATGTGGTCACCAAGTACAAAAAAAAAAAAAAAAAAATGTATAAAAAAAACTTGAAAGAATACAAAGAGCAATTACAAAATTGGCACCAACACTCTCAAAACTATCATATGAAGAGAGACTAGCAAAACTTGAGCTACAGACACTAGAGCAAAGAAGAGAGAGAGGAGATTTGATAGCTATTTACAGAATCATGAAAGGCATAGAAATTATTGATAGAGAGAATCTGATAAAATGGAATGATAGAAATACAAAAGGACACGGAAAGAAAATCAAGAAAGACAATTATAGAAGATATCTGAAAAAGAACAGCTTTCCTCACAGAGTAATAGACAGTTGGAACAAGTTAGATGAGAAAGTGGTGTGTGCAAAAACAATACATGAATTTAAAAATAGTTTAAATAAAATGAGAGATGAAGACAGGACACCACGAGCATAGCTCCCCTTCCTGTAAAATACAACTAGGTAAATACACACACACACTTTCGTCGGATGGACGGCGAAGATTGGAGTTCTGAAGAAAAAGTGAACTTTTCGTGGATCTCAACGCAAAGGAAGTACCTTGTTGTATTTACAGGGAAGGGGAAAGCTCGTGGTGTAGTGGGAAAGTGAGGAAAAAGGAGAAGGGGAGGGATTACTGAGGGAAACGGAAGGAAATGAGGAAGGGGAGGACTTGGTCCAGGAGGCCAGGCGTCTTGTGAACAAGAGAAGGACCGATGATTTCGGTGAAGGGATTAACAAAAATGTAAAGATTAGAAATATAGATAAGAGCAGCACAATGGAAAGTGAGGATAATAATTTCCAGGGATTTAATGAGGGGGGGGGGAGGATACCAACCTCCCCAGATTATCAAACCTAGAGGAAAAACTTGAACAAATGACCAAACATTGGGAGAATAGGTTTGGTAACATAGCAAAGATTGCGCAGAGAATTGAAAAATTGGAAGAACTAGAGAAGGTGAACAAAAACTTAACTAAAGAAATAGAAGAATTAAAAAGACAGTTAAAAGAAGTAGAAGAGGAGAATGAAGAATTAAAGAGGAATAATAAAGACAATAAAGAGGCCATAGCAAAAGAAGCACAGGGTTGAAAAAAATAAAAGAAAATAGTGAAGTTGCATTTACTGACACTTTTAGTTTTCTGCCATTTCCATTGTATTTTCTGTTTCCCTTTTGTTTTTTTCTAGTATGTCGTGTTTCCTTACTTTCATATTCACTACTCTGCAATAGAATTTCATTTTTTCTGACTCCGTTCTGTTCTCGTTTTATTCCTTAGCTTCATGTCTTTTAATTTTTTCCTCCTCTCTTTCCTCTTCATTCATTTCTCTTTTTATCCATACCTTTTTATATTGTTCACTTACTAGTTTCCCTGTTTTTGCTAAGATATTCTCTGCTGTCGTTTGTGACCTGAATTTAATCTTAATTGGTCTCGTCTTATCTGTACTATATTTTCCAAGCCTATACATCTCTTCAATTTGTTTCATGATATCAGATTCATCTTCCTGAACTAATTCTAGTAAACTACTTACTTTTTCTTTTTCCTCATTGATTCTTGTGGTTCTAGTTAGGTTATGTTTCTCTTCCAATCCTAATATCATTATACATTTCTTTTTATCTCCTTCTGTCTCATCACTTTAATAACTGAGTCTTCAGTTTGTTCTTTCATTTGCTGTTTAATTATGTCAGTAAATGCAACTTTACTGTTTTCTTGGATTTTTTCCAACCCCGTGCTTCTTTTGCTATGGCCTCTTTATTGTCTTTATTATTCCTCTTTAATTCCTCATTCTCATCTTTTACTTCTTTTAACTTTCTTTATAATTCTTCCATTTCTAAAGTTAAGTTTTTGTTCACCTTCTCTAGTTCTTCCAATTTTTCAACTCTCTGCGCAATCTTTGCTATGTTACAGAACCTATTCTCCCAATGCTCGGTCATTTTTTCAAGTTTTTCCTCTAGTCCTGCTAATCGGGGGAGGTTGGTATCCTCCCCCCCCCCCCCTCATTGAATCCCTGGAAATTATTATCCTCACTTTCCATTGTGCTGCTCTTATCTATATTTCTAATCTTTACATTTTTGTTAATCCCATCACCAAAATCATCGGTCCTTCTCTTGTTTACAAGATGCATGACCTCCTGAACCAAGTCCTCCCCTTCCTCATTTCCTTCCATTTCCCTCAGTAATCCCTCCCCTTCTCCTTTTTTCTTACTTTTCCACTACACCACGAGCTTTCCCCTTCCCTGTATATACAATAAGGTACTTCCTTTGCGTTGAGATCCACGAAAAGTTCACTTTTTCTTCAGAACTCCAATCTTCGCCGTCCATCCGACGAAAGTGTGTGTGTGTGTGTTTACGTAGTTGTATTTACCTAGTTGTATTTTACAGGAAGGGGAGCTATGCTCGTGGTGTCCCGTCTTCATGTCTCATTTTATCTAAACTGTTTTTAAATTCATGTATTGTTTTTGCACACACCACTTTTTCGTCCAACTTGTTCTAGATGTCTATTACTCTGTGGGGAAAGCTATTCTTTCTCAGGTCTCTTCTATAACTGTCTTGATTTTCTTTCCGCGTCCTCTTGTATTTCTAATATCCCATCTTATTAGATCCTCTCTATCAATAGTTTCTATGCCTTTCATGATTCTATAAATAGTTATCAAGTCTCCTCTCTCTCTTCTTTGCTCTAATGTCTGTAGTTCAAGTTTTGTTAGTCTCTCTTCATATGACAGTTCTGAGAGTGTTGATGCTAATTTTGTAATTGCTCTTTGTATTCTTTCAAGTTTTGTTATACATTTTTTGTACTTGGTGACCACATCGTCGCTGCATATTCCAATCTTGGTCTTATTAAAGTAACTAGTATTGTCTTCACCATTTCTTCGTCCAAGTATGTAAATGCCACTTTGATTGCTCTTATCAAATTATAAGTTTCTCAAAAAAAAAAAAAAAATGTTGATATGTTTCTCAGGAGACATATTATTCATAATAATGATTCCCAGGTCCTTCTCATTTTCTACTTTTTTTATTCCTTCTTCTCCCAATTGATATGATCCTCCTATTCTTTTTTTTGCTTCTTTCAAATTCCATTATACTACACTTCTTGATATTGAATTCCATCCCCCACTTCCTACTCCATTCTCATACTTTACTGAGATCCCTCTGTAGCGACTCACAGTCTTCTTCAGTGTTCACTTTTTTCAACAATTCATATCATTAATATATATAGCAAACATTATTGGGGCCAGAACTGTTCCTTGTGGAACTCCACTTACCACTTCATCCCAATTAGAGTGCTTGTCTCTTATCACCACTCATTTTTCTTTCATGCAAGAAGTCTTCGATCCACTTCAGTAGTTTGTCCTGTATTCCTCCTGCAGTTTCTAATTTCTCAAGGAACTTCTTTTGTGGTACCTTATCAAAAGCTTTTTCAGGTCTAGAAATACACAATCAGCCCATCCATCTCTTTCTTGTATTACATCTATTAGCCTTGAATAGAAACACATTAAGTTTGTGGTGCATGATCGTCCTTGTCTAAATCCAAATTGCCTTGGACTTAGTACTTTGTTTTTTCCAAATGTTTTACCCACCTAGTTTTGATCATTCTTTCACAGATTTTAGCTATCGTACTTGTAAGAGAGACCGGTCTATAGTTAGTAGGGTCTTCCTTGTTTCTCCCTTTATATATTGGTACTATATTTGCTCTTTTCCAATCTTCTGGAATTTTTCCCTCTTTCAATGAACTGTTTATTAGGCTATGTATTTTGTCTGTTAGTTCATTCCTGCATTCTCTCAAAATCCAGTTTGCCATTTCATCCTGTCCATGCGATTTGCTGACATCGAGGTTACTCAATTGTTTCATTATTTAATTTCTTGATACTTCTATCTCTTCTATAGGGGGGACTCTCTCCTCCTATTCGATATCTCTAGGTTGTATGTTCTCCCTTGTAAACACCGATTTAAAATGCTTATTCATAATTTCTACAATTTTTATTTCCTGTGTGTATTCAACTCCTCCTTGTCGTAGTTTCTCTAATTCTTGTTTTCAGTTTGTTGTTTGTAAATCTGTGAAATAGTTTTGGTTGATCTTTACATTTTTCTATGACATCTTTTTCGTATTTTGTCTTTTCTTCTCTGCGCACTTGTACATATTCATTTCTATAACTAGTGTATATTTTCAACTTTTCAGGTTTTTTGTCTTTTTTCCATTTTATCCAAGTTTTATCTCTTGTCTTTTAACTCCCTACATCTTTAGTTGTACCAGCACTTTGCATATCCTTTTTCATGCTTTTGTCTTGGCACATACTTTTCCATTCCTTCTTGATAAATTTTTGTCAGAATACTCCATTTCTCTTCTACTGTTGTTTTCCTTGTGCATTCTTTCCCAGTCAGCTTTTGAAAGAACTCTTTTAATTTGTCAGTTTGTTTTTTCATACATCAATCTTCCTTTTCTATATTGTTCATTTTTTCATGCATTCTTCCTCATTTAATTCCAGTTCAACCTATATGTGGTCACTTTTACTAATTGGTGTTTTATATTCGATCTTCTCCACTTTTCCGGGTTCTGATGTGATTATTAGGTCCAGTCTCGATGGTTCTTCCTCATTTCTATACCTAGTATTCTCTTGTATCCATTGTGTCATTGTATGTTCAATAATCATATCAAGTAATACATTTCCCCATAGGTCATCTCCACCCTTCTCTGTCATCTCTTCCCAGCAGATTTCTTTACAATTAAAGTCACCCATTATAATCATTCGTCCTCCATCTTCCATTATCTTACTTAGTGATATCCTGGTGTCCTCTAACATATTTTTATGTTCTCTTTCTTCCCACGAAGCCGTTTTAGGAGGCACATCATTTACTACAAACTTTTTGCTCTTCCCATCCTTGTCCTCCACTTCCATCATGATCATCTCTACTCTATTCTTTTAATATGTGACATTCCTCACATTTATATCCTTCTTAGTCAAGTAACATAACTCCACCCCCTTGTTTTACCTCTCTGTTTCTAATCCAACAATTATATGTTCCATACCCTACACTGTTGGGTGGTAATGGACCTTTCAATTTTGTCTCTACAATTCCCATTATGTCCGGTTCTTTTTCCTTCAGGTAATCATTCAGTTCGTTCAAGCCTGTTATTAACCCATCTATATTTGTGTAGGACACTTTTAATTTTCTGCTACTTCCATCGTGTTTTCTATTTCCCTTTTGTTTTTCTCTGCTATGAACCATTTCCTCACTTTCATATTCACTACTCTCCAATAAAATTTCTGTTTTTCTGTCTCTGTTCTTTTCTCGTTTTTTTCCTTAGCTTCTAGTCTTTTTGATTTCTCATCCTCTCCTTCCTCTTCATTAATTTCTCTTTTTATCCATAACTTTTTATGTTGCTCACTTGCTGCTAGTTTCACTGTTTTTACTAAAATGTTCTCTGCTGTCGTTTGTGACCTGAATTTAACTTTAATTTGTCTGGTACTATCTGTATTATATTTTCCCAACCTATATATTTCTTCAATTTGTTTTCCTATTTCAGGTTCATCTTCTTCAACTACTAATATATCATTTACATTTTCCTTTTCCTCCTTTATTTTTGTAGTCCTATTTGGATTATGCTTCTCTTCCATCCCTAATATATTTATACATTTCTTTTTATCTGCTAAGTCTCTTACTATATTCCCCTTCTCCCACATCACTTTAATAACTGTGTCTTAAGTTTGTTCTTTCATCTGCTGTGTCACTCTATCATTAAACACAATTTTGTTGTTCTCTTGAATTTTCTTCTAACCCTGTGCTTCTTTTGTTATGGACTCGTTATTTTCTTTATTGTTCCTCTTTAATTCCTCATTCTCATCTTTTACTCCTTTTAACTGTCTTTGGTTCACCTTCTCTAATTCTTCCAGTTTTTCAACTCTCTGCGCAATCCTTGTAAGTTGACCGAAGCTACTCTCCCAATGTTCGGTCATTTTCTCAAGTTTTTCCTCTAGGCTTGCTAATCGGGGGAGGTTGGTATCACCCCTCATTAAATCCCTGGAAATTACTATCTTCACCTTCCATTGTGCTGCACTTATCTATATTTCTAATCTTTACATTTTTTATAATCCCTTCTTCTTCACCAAAATCATCCGGCCTCATTTCCTTCCATTTTTCTCAGTAATCCCTCCGCCTCTCCTTTTTCATCGCCTTCCCACTACACCACGGGTTTTCCCCTTTCCTATAAATACAAAAAGGTACTCCCTCGTTGATATCCACGAAAATTGATGTTTTTTCTAGAGTTCCAATCTTCGCTGTCACTTCGACTGTCGTGTGTGTGTGTGTGTGTATGTGTGTGTGTCTGTGTGTGTGTGTATTTACCTAGTTGTATTTACCTAGTTGTATTTTACAGGAAGGGGAGCTATGCTCGTGGTGTCCTGTCTTCATATCTCATTTTATCTAGAGACCTTGGCTTTTGCTTTGTTGTTTAGGCCAGACTTTTCTTATTCATTGAGTTATGGGCACCATGGATCCTTACCCTAAGGTCGTGAAAAAATTGCCTCCCAACTCATTTATCTATATATAAATATTTTAGGAGGCCATGTTCTCAGGTCGGAGGAAACATATATCTATTTTTCAGTCTGAGTTTTGTTTCATTTATACCTTCTCACTGGCCAGGCGGAAATAAAAGAGGAATTTCGCTGGTTTTCATCTTATTTTGAGTTCAGGTTTTCCATCATCGGCGAGACCGTAACCCAATGAATAAATAAAACAGTATGGCCTTAAAAAAAGATTATTTATGTGCATTATTTTGTACCAACCTCGATAGCATTGTAAATTTACCGTCTGAATGAATAAGCGGATGCCCAACAGACTCGTCAATTACACTGTACAACAAATTTCAGGATTAAGAAGAAAACATAGTTCTCATATGCGTTTTATTATGAAGTTCAGTGTGCTGAATTCAAATTTGATAACAAAAATTTCATGCCACGTCACAATTTTTTGTAAATCGCTGTTTTAATAATTATGCAATTTAATAAAAGATTTCCCAGGTTTCCATAAATGTATTTTGCTCCCAAAATCAGATTAAATGTCTTCATTGTATTTATTTAATTAATATATAATGAATCGGCATTTTGTTAGCTTTATATGAGGATGTATTAACCTACAATCTATTATTTACTTCTTCTTTTATAAGACGTCTCAGGCGTGTCACGCTTCAGGTTCCAACAGAAGTCAGCCAGCATAGCAGGGCTTCCATTTTTCCCTTGTACCTGTTTTCCATTGACGCTATATCTTGATGGAACCTCTCTCCATGTTCATCACTCACATCTGCTGCATTCTCTGGGAAGAAGGACAGATGAGAATGAAGAAAATGTATCTTCAGTGACAATTGCATCCGAGATCTTTGGTAGCATTTGATTAGCCTCTCCACTCTACGCTCTCGCTGTGACTCTTTTTGCTTTCCCTGTAGCCCTTTGAATACATTTCGTTCTGCATGCCAGGCCGCTAGCTCAGGTTCATCCATTGTCGCCTCAAAGTCCTCATCATTTATAAGCTTGCGAATCTGAGGGCCTACAAATATACCCTCTTTAATCTTGGCATCACTAATTTTAGGGAAGATCCCTTTGAGATACTGGAAACATGGCTTGTTAAATGTTGCAGTGCTTTGGTAAATTGCTTCATTAGGCCTAGTTTTTAATATGCAGTGGTGGCCCCCCCCCCCCCAAAAAAAAACATGATTTTCTCCTTCTTAACTAGTGGCTCATGAATTACATGATATGGCATCCAAGCGTCATAGATTCCCGAGATGGCCATTCTGAGCGTATATAATGTTCTGATTGGCCCTACTGTCCCACTTGCAAAGAAAGCCAACATAAATTTGGTGTATCCAGTTTGTAGCCCATTAAGTATGGCTACTACTTTCAAGTCCTCCACAAATTAACCACTCATGCTCTTTGTAACTTGTGCGGTCTAGAATAAAAGCATGGTTCTCATATGTCTCTCTCTTAAAATGACTGAGTAAGCAACTGGAACTGAAGGCATGGTGTTCCCAATGTGCAACAGAAACTACTTTTATGCTGTAAAGGGATCCATCTATGAATAGCCTCCACTCATTTGGTTCATAGGACAGCTCAAGGGCACTGAATAGGCCTCTGATATCATTACAAATAAGTCAAGTTGTTTTCCAAAGTGAAGAAATCCTGTAGATTTGCAGAACGCTGCCTAAATACTGTAATTCGAGCTTCTTCATCCAACAGGTGCCATTGTTGCAAACGTGAGGCCAGGAGTTCACTCTGTTGCTTAGTAAGTGTTAGATCACGAACTAGATCATTGAGTTCTGGTTGGGTGGATGAGGTGTGGTTTTCTTATCAGATTCAAGTTGTGTCGGTATACGTTGCATCTTGAAGATTCTGATATCGTCTGAGTTGCTCGTGTCATCGCTTGGTAGTTCTGAGGGCGGCTGTGGTACAGGAATATCACTTGAATGTAGAACTGGGCGAATAGCAGACTGGAAGATCTGGGATACACGATAGATTTCTTGCCTTTTCTGTTGCGACCTGCAGGAAAATAAAATAAAATCAGACCTAAAAAGATGGATACTATTGGTTGTGATCAAGTGCAAAAAATAGTGGAAGTGCAACTTATTATGTATTTCGATCTTTTTTATTGATACATCTCTTGAAAATATATATATAAAAACAGTAAAAAATAAACACTGAACACCCACCTTTAATATCCGTTAAGCAGAAGTAGCAATCTGTTGAGTGGTCCTTTGGCTCCCTCCAGACCATTGGTACGCCAAACATGAGGCCAGTCCCTTTGCCTTTCACCCAGGCAGAAAGGGAACTTGTACACCTGACACAACATATGTGAGGTGTGTTCCCAGCTTTTGTCCTGGTCCACCCACTTTACATCCAAAGTACAGGCTCATAAAAGTTTCTTTACACGTTGGAGTCAACTGTCCTCTTGTATTGCCTTAATGTAACTGATCCACATATATAACAAAACTTGTTCTGGCGAATTCTTGCATTCTCTAGGCATCTTAACTCTGTATCCTGTTAGAAAAAAAAAAACACATAGCTATGTGAAAAATTATATAAATGGTAAAAGCAACAAAAAATACCGTTCAGATAGACATTGCGGGCACTGCTATTTACGAAGAACTGGAGGGTCACAGAAAGAAACGGATGTTATATTCGTGATCTACGCAAAAAATTACTCTAGAAAAGGATAGTCTCATTTCCGGTTTTTTTTTTTTTTTTTTTTTAATTTTTATACAGTGTTATCGACGCACCTCCCTTATTCGGAGAGGGAAATAAACGAAAAAAAAAAAAAAAAAAAGCCACTCGAATGCGCCACGTTATAGGAGCTAGGAATGGGTGCAAATGCACCCGGCATGAGCGTCCGGTGTGATTCACCATGGTGCATCAAGTATTGGACTCGTGATAGCTATTTCCCTCCCGGAAGAGAGCTCAGAGCTCACATATGACCGATCTATGGGTAATGCTGTAACCTCACACGCACACAACTCCTCGCCCACGAAAGTAGGAGTAACGACTCGCAGTGCAGCGATACTGAAATTATTTCAGCCCTGAGCGGGATTCAAACCCGGACCGCCGTAGTGGCAGCCGGGAACTCTACCACCGCGCCATCGAGTGTGTGGGGGTGGAGGGAGCAGTTACTTTCCCCCTAAAAATTCAGGGTGTGTTTTAAAACTGTCGGTCCTCACGTATAACTACATTGAATTTCATTTAGAATATCAATGGATGACTAATGATGGTGAAAATGTAATGTAAATAGTTTATGCGGCCAATTGAAGTATCTTGATATATAACCTTATACCAACAACCATATGTGTATAATATATTCAGTCCACTCCTCTTAAAGGGGAATGATGTCTGGTGTTGAAGGTCGAGCGAGGATAGGGCAGGTTATCTGGCAGGACAAACACATGACACGGCTGGGGAAATGCGTACCAGCGCTAGGGAAAATACGCGGTTGTTTGCAGGCGCATACACTGAGAAATAAACTAGCATCTGATCAACGTTCTTCTCTCCATGTCGTGAATGCGTCCATTTTCCCGACAGACGAGCCATCCGCAGACTGGATAGTTTGCTTAGCAAATGAAATGAGTCTCTTCTCTATCATGAGATGTTAATTAAAAGACTGTAAATGTCACCTGAGCGCCATTGGCACCTAAGACTGATATCGATGTTTGGGAAAAAAATACCTTCATAAGTTTTATAGGATAAATATTTAGGGACTTTCGGCGTTGGAACGACGCATTGAGGGATGTGTGTCTGCCTGTCCAAGGTCAAAGATATTAAATCGAATTCATCACTGGAAACTGCGAAGATCGTCAGTACTGCTCGTTCTCATGGACGGTATTTTACTTATGTTTGTTTATGGACAATATGGCGCCACTATCGTGCTTGTGGACGTTGCTCACGAAGACGCAGCCGTTTTCAAGTGTATTTTACCTAATTGTAGTCAACAGAAACGGATGAGTGTGGATAAATACATTGACTGTCCCTTATATTGTGACATTCGTGATATATACAGTATAAGAAGCGTTCATTACTTATTTTCAGCACAATGTTAGATGATAATGTATATAAAGTTATACATCGTATAATACTAGAAATATATTTGCGAATGACTTGGTTAGAATACAGATTGCATCATTTTAGTGTAATTTTTGTCAGACCGTAATTTTGTTATGTGGATAAATGTTTATTCTACTGCTTTGATGTGGTCAATAAAATATATATTTGCTTTGATACTCCAGTCGATGCATAGATGTTTCAGTTTCTGAGATGTAAACAATGTCGCCATACCTGTGACAATGGTTTACCTATGTGAGCACTTACCTTTCCTTTCTTGGAATTCTGCCCCGTGGTCGACGCGTCCTCAAACATTATGACAATTTTCTCGGCTGGTATGCAGGGAATTTTTTACTATCTTGTATGTAATTCACCACTGTTTTAGATCACGTGTTGGGCTCGTGATCGGTAGCTATTATCCTCCAGTATGAGAGCTTAGAGCTCACACATGACCTGGTCTATGGGTAATGCTGCGACCTTACACACACAACTCCTTGCCCATGAGAGTTGGAGTGCAGGCTCATAGTGTAGCGATGCTGAAATTAGCTTTCGGCGGAACCCGAACACGGATAGTTAATTCAATGGTCGAGGAAGGTACCACTGCACTGTCAAGTCGGTGGTACAACTACCAGTCTCGATTATCAGAGATAAACAGCAGACCTCATGGGACCGGTTGACATTTTGTTTTTCGCTTCGATAAGATAAACGAGCTGTTGTTCAATGGTGAGCTTAGTAAAGGATTACAAAGAATTACAAAGGTGGAGCATGCCGACAGGAGACCTTTTGGTCCATAACTAAGTCGGATGCGAAAAAATATTAATGTTAGATAAATAAAAAAATAAAATAAAATAAATTATAATAACATAAATAAGAATAAATAAATATTAGAAAATGTGTCATGAGTTCATCTTGGCATTATGTTATCGACAGATGATTATATCAGAGGACAATACTGCTGTGTCCTGGTAGCCAAGTCGGACATTCTGGGCTAGCTACATTAGCTCATAAATGGCGGGTGAAGGAGGCGAGTGTGACGTCACGTCGTTGAGTGATGACGTAGGCAGCGTCTTTCCGTGACCATTCGAAATGTTTCAATGTGATATTGTTTTAGAACATTTCCGTTTGTACACTTACACACACCCATACTGCCCATGTAGGAACAATGAGACGTTATAAGTAGTGCATTATTCAAATTCCGTAATATCCGTAATAGAGTGAGTTTTTTTTTTTTTTTTGTGAACTAAAAGTAATATCTAAGAAATGTTAAAAGAATTATCTTTGTAACTGAATTCCTTACTAAAAAAGTCCACTTGTAATGAATCATTTTTGGAATCCTTTAATAAAATTTATATATTTACTGTAAGCTTCATTCATGATATTTCTGGTATGTTTTATGCGCATATGTGACATATATTGCCACCTATAAATAACATTATTTTCCTACATCAAAGATAACTACTGATAATAAGAAAACTGGGCTATCCATAGATTAATTCATGTGTATACCAAAGAAAACGATGTAGCATATTTGTACGATGGGTTACTATTTGCACCATCACAGAAATATGTATATCTAAAATATTAATATTAGTTCACATATTTCACTTGATTATGTTACAATATAATTGTAAAGTAAACACATATCAGAGCATGAAAAAATTCTTAAAAAAGAAAACAAGGGAAATATAAAGAAAAAAAATGAAAGCTGGGCGCGTTACCGCTAGACAAGTGGTGCGTTACCGAAAAATCTGGTGCATTTGCCAATGCGTATATTATATATATATATATATATATATATATATATATATATATATATATATATATATATATATATATATATATATATATATATACATACATATATTCTCACTTCTCACCTTCTCACCAGACGCCTGGAGGGGCCGTATACACAAAACTTGTTAGCACTAACAAATAGCTGTTAAGGGTAACAAATTCCTGTTAAGGCTAACATTTAGCTGTTAAGCACTAACAGTGATACAGAAAACTTGTTAGGGCCTTAAAAGTACTGTTAAGATAAAAGTGCTGAGGAGGACTATTAAGCTCTTAACAAGTTCCTGTTAGTAGAGAAGATGGCGGAGCAACAACTAAAAAGATGACTGCGAGTTTATCGACAGCGACGGGACATATTTAACGAGTACAATGATGACGAACTCATCAAACGCTTCAGAATGAACCGTGCTGGTATAATAAAAATGGCTGATTTAGTGAGGAACAAACTTCAATCCCGAACAGAACGGAATCGACCACTGAGTCCTGAGACGAAGGTGGCAATTACCCTATGATATTTAGCCACAGGTAAAATGCAACAGTGACGAATTTGGGACCTCGCAAGCATCAATCAGCCGTGTCATTACTCAAACAATTGATGCAATCAGAACCAGATATTGTAACTCAGTTTGTAAAATTCCTATTGACTCGCCAAGAAGTGCAAGTAAAACAAGCAGAGTTCATGGAAAACTGTAGGTTTCCCGGTGTTGTGGGTACCATAGATGGCACAAACATTAGAATTGGGGCTCCAAGTGTCGATGAACATTTATATGTAAACAGAAAACAATACCATAGCATCAACGTGCTTTGTCATGCCTCCCTCTTATCCTTGTGGTTTAAACTTGGCTTGAATCGCCCATTTATTATTATTTTTTCTCCATAATCACGTTGATCAAGAGGAGTGTTTCCTCTTGTGACAAGTTTGGCTTCCTTTTCTTTTTCTGTTTCTTCTGCCATGTCTATGTCCTCTGAAATTATTGTTGAATCTTCTGTCGGAAGATTTGTCTGTGGCACGGCCGCCTGTACAATGCGCCTTCGTCCAAAAATATCTGTCGTTGGTTAATAAGTACTTCTAAAAACCCATACATACGATATCTATGTGCTATCATGATACTTTATTAATAAATTCTGAACAACTGCATTAATAACACTGTTTTATGTGTGCAATTTTTGATAATACGTCCATTTACATGTTCATAAGCTGCTAACTTCAGCGCTGTTTAGCGGTACTTGACAAACAACTGTTTGCTAGCTAACAGTTGTTAGTTAAGCATTGGTGTATAACTTTTAGTGGTTTTCTGTTAGCTAGCAGAGATTGTTAAGGCTAACAAAAAAGTTTTGTGTATACGGCCCCAGATATTTTCTCGGTAACTGGTTCTCGTTCATTCTTTGCACATGTCCATACCATCTTAGCTTGCTTCTCTCCACCATCTCCAAAACTGATACAACTCCCAGCTCTCTTCTTATATCATCATTCTTCAACCTGTCTCTCCTAGTCACTCCTTTAATCATTCTCAGCACCCTCATCTCTGCAGCCTGTATCTTTGATCTTGTTCTGCTTGTCAATGTCCAGGCTTCTGAACCATAAGTCAGTGTAGGTCTTAATATGGTGTTGTATATTGTTGTTTTACATTTTCTGGGGATATTTTTGTCTTTCAGTAGTGGATATAGCATGCTTATATTTGAATTGTATTTACATATTCTATTGTTTAGTTCTATGTCCTGTCTATTTTCTTTTTTCAAAACAAACTCCAAGATACTTAAAGTTGGTTACCTCTCACTCCCCACCTCCACGTCCACTTCCACATTTCTTCTACCAACATACATAACTTCAGTTTTGTTTACATTTATTTTCATTTCCCTTGTTCTCAGCGTATTTTCCCATCTGTTCATTGCATTCTGTAGTTGTTGTTCATTGTCAGTGATAACTGCTATATCAACTGCATAAGCAAATGTGATTTCATTGTCGTCATCGCATATTTCTTTCATACATCTGTCCATATATATAATAAAGAGCAGCGGCGATATGACACCACCCTGCCTCACACCTGTTCTCACTTCGAACCATTCGCTCTCCATATCTCTTCCTCTAACTTTACTCATTGTCTCATGTAATATGCTTTTTATTGCCCTTTTTAGTTTACCAGGTGTTCCATACTCTCCATGTCCCAGTACTTCCCACAGTTTCTTCCTAGGTACCCTGTCAAAAGCTTTCCCCATATCAATGAATACAGCATATTTATCCTTATTCCATTCCCAGTCTTTTTCCAGAAGTAGTTTCATAGCAAATATAAGATCTACTGTTCCTTTTCCAGGCCTAAAGCCATGTTGCCACTTCCCAATTTTTTCATCTACCATTCCTCTGAGTCTCTGTTCCAGCACTCTTTCATATATATATTGGGCACACTATAGCTCTCCTCCAGTCATCTGGGATCCTCCCCTCCTCCCACGCTATGTTGAAAATTCTCCTTAGCCATGTCACTCCCACATCATCCAGTGCTTTAAATATTTCACTTGGGATTCCATCTTCACCCGTTGCCTTTCCATTTTTCATTTTCTTAATTGCATTAATTACTTCCTCTCTCGTAATCTCATCCATTTCCCCATAATTTCCATTGTTTACCACCTCCTCATGCACTAGATTTTCATCATTCTCCCTTATAAAATCCTCCACATTTAATAACCCTTCAAAATATTGCATCCATCTTTGACAAATATGTTCCGGCTCAGTAAGAAGCTCTTCCCCATCTGCACTTTTCAAGGCTCCTGTCATTGAATTCTCTCCTTTTCTA